>NC_041391.1:375002031-375043520 GCF_002162155.2 Triticum dicoccoides | reverse complement strand
GGCGGCGCGGCCAAGTGGCGGAGGTGGAGTGGGGCGGCACTGAATCCGAGGAGGGGGGTGGAGGCTGCGGCAGGAGGATGATTGGGGGGCACGGATTTCGAGGAGGAGTGAGGAGAAGGCGCAAAAATGACAAGGGGGGCTGCTATATATAGCAGTTTTGCTAGGGTTTGGTTTTTTGGGGGGGTTTGGAGCCCTCCGATCTCGATCGGGCGGTTCCGGACGCGAGGGGGGTTAGGTAGGAGGGTAGATGGGCTGTGTAGAAGGGTTGGGTTGAGAGGAGAGAGATGACGTGCAGCCCGGCAACTGTTTCGGAGGCCGAAACGTCCGACGAAGGTACCGACAAGGGTACCGCTATATGTTTAATGGTTGGGCTAACAAACGGACTCCGAATGCGACGAAACTTGACAGGCGGCCTGTCTACACTATAATAAGACCGCACGACAAGTTGCATCCCATTCCGAGAACATTTTTATGTCACTTATAAAATAATATTTCGGAGGTGCCGCGGGCGCGTGCAAGTGTGTCTGGGCTCAGAACGGACAACGGAGAGAACCGGCAGAACACGAACGGATGCAAGTTTTATGAAAACGATGCCGATGCAATGCAGATGATGACATGAGACGACATGCATAACAAGAACAAAATGCAAAACAACAGACAAAACCCCAACCGCGGAGGAAATAATAAATCACATAGCCGGAAATGGCAAGAGTTGGAGTTATGAATATGGAAAGTTGTATCCGGGCCATTACATCAGCCTTCTTCTTCGGCGCCTTGTAAGGCGCCGGGACCAGCATCTTCATCAGAAGTGGGCCGGCCAGTTCTTCTGGCAGCGGGGCCGGACAGTAGATCCGTCCCGCCTTCTTCGCCCAGCCCTAGGAAATTTCAGGGGAAACACTTCAAGCATTTTTCTTAAAGGATATGCGAATAAAACATGTGAATTGTCAACGAACAATCACTTACCGAATTTGCAGGGAGGGCAGTTGGTACCCGCGGTCCTCAGCGGAGTCTGGCCACGATTTGCCGGACTTGAAAAGCACCTTCCAGATGTCCTTATGCGAGGAGTCGAAGAGCTCTAGCAAGGTCTGGTTCTTGGCCGGGTCGAACTCCCAGAAATTGCAAGCCCAGTGTTGACAAGGTAGAATCCGGCGAACTAACATCACCTGGACTACATTGACGAGCTTGATGTTATTTTCTTCCATGTCTTGGACGCGCGTCTGGAGCTCCGACAGCTCGTCAGATGAAGCCCAGTTTAGGCCCTTCTTGGGCTAGGACGTAAGTCGCAGGGGGGCGTCGGATGTGAACTCTTTAGCGGTGGCCCATTCCTTGCCGCGCGGCTCGGTGATGTAGAACCACTACTGCTGCCACTCCTTGACGGAATCATTGAAAGTACCTGTTGGCCATGTAACGTTGGGCATCTTGCTCACCATGGCACCTCCGCATTCGGCATGCTCGCTGCTCACTACCTTGGGCTTCACATTAAAAACCTTCAGCCATAAGCCGAAGTGCGGCGGGACGCGGAGAAAGGCCTCGCACACGACAATGAATGTCGAGATGTTGAGGAAGGAATTGGGGAATAGATCATGAAAATCAACCCCATAATAATACATGATGCCGCGAACAAATGGGTGGAGGGGAAACCCTAGCCCGCGGACAAAATGAGGAAGGAATACCACCCTATCGTGGGGTTCCGTGGTGGGGACGATTTGTCCCGCCGTCGGAAGATGGTGGCCAATTCTCTTGGCCAAATACCTGGCCCCCGGAAGCTTTTTAATATCCTTCTCCTGGACGGTATAGGCCATCCACTTGCCTCCTACTCCGGATCCGGACATTTTCGAGAAACCTTTTTGGTGGAGAAGGCGAACGCCTGAGTGCTAGGGCTTGAGCAAGAAGGAATGGATGCGCAGAGGAAGAAGGCATGGGTGAAAGAGGAAATTCTTATCCCCTTATAAAGGTAGCATAGATCCAGCGCCTCCCCACTTGCCCGTTAAAATCGCTTATTCCCCAAGCGCCACGATTGATGGCGCGGTTGGGTTACCCACGCCCGTATTGATGAGAATCCCGCGATGAGGGGACATGATCTCTGCTTCAACAAGACGTGCCGATAAAACCGCCTTGCGATATGTGCGGTGGCAGGTTGTGAAAAACCTTCGAATAATAATCGGGTTGTGGCGTGATGTCATACTATAAAAAGTTGTCAGTAGATTAGATTTGTGGAATATTGTGCTCTCTACGGTGGTATGTGTCGGATTTCGAGTTCCGGCAGACCCTCGAGGTTCAAACTCTGGGGTGCGCACGAAGATCTTTCCCCTACCAACTCACGTCTCGAGGCCTCGCAAGGGATCTAAGCTAGAAAGAAGAACACACAAGGGACACGAGGTTTATACTGGTACATGCCACCATTGTGGTGTAATACCCTACTCCAGTGTGTGGTGAGAGGGATTGCCTCAGGGACTGATGATGAACCATACAAAGGGAGAACAGCCTCGCGAGGGGCTGTTCTTGAGCTGGTGCGATGAACTGTTTGGTGAGTTCAGTCGTCTCTCTCTAGTCTACCCGAAATCTGGATCCTCCCTACTCTGTGGTGGCTAGCTCTATTTATAGAGGGAGGCCCTGGGCCTCTTCCCAAATAATGAGCGGGAAGGGCGCCAACAATTGGCCATTTTGAAGGGGAACATCTAGTACACTTATCCTGACTAAAGTTAGTCTTTGACTGCCAAAGACTCTGACGGTGACGCCGTCCTGGGCTCTACGATGCCCTCCATCCTGCCGTTCTGCTGTTCTTGGTCTTGTTGCACCGAAACGGTAACCTTTGCATGATGCCTTGGCCTGTGCTTGCCCCCTTTGCACCGAAGGGGAAACAAGGACACTGCGCAGGCCGGCGCCCGCCTGGCGCCCGCCTGGTCTCGATCGTCATGGCCTGCGTCACGGGCACCTCCCGAGGTACCTCGCCTTGATCTCTCCACCTCCTCGCAAGCCCTCCTGATGAGGCCGCTCCTGAGGAAGCTTCCTATCATCCGCCCCGCGAGGCTTGGCCCCTCGCGAGGGTCTTGAGCTTGAGCTGATGAAGCTGGGTTGTACTGGGCCCCTAGCTGAGCCATGCCGCAGGACACAGGCAGGCGAGTCTAGGGACCCATGTTCCCAGAACACCGACATTATGTCGAATTTGTTTTGCAGAGCCGGACACAATTCTTGTGTTCAAAATCTTCTGTGGATTATTCAGAGAAGGAACACGCCTTGCAATGGTGAAGACAATCTGCGCGTCGGACTTATCGTCATTGAAGCCTGGTTCAGGGGCTACTGAGGGAGTCCTGGATTAAGGGGTCCTCGGACAGCCGGACTATATACTTTGGCCGGACTATTGGACTATGAAGATACAAGATTGAAGACTTCGTCCAGTGTCCGGATGGGACTCTCCTTTGCGTGGAAGGCAAGCTTGGCAATTCGGATATGTAGATTTCCTTCGCTGTAACCGACTCTGTGTAACCCTAGCCCCCTACGGTGTCTATATAAACCAGAGGGTTTAGTCCATGGAAGAACAATCATAATCATAGGCTAGCTTCTAGGGTTTAGCCGCTACGATCTTGTGGTAGATAAACTCTTGTAATACTCATATCATCAAGATTAATCAAGTAGGAAGTAGGGTATTACCTCCATCGAGAGGGCCCGAACCTGCGTAAAACATCGTGTCCCCTACCTCCTGTTACCATTAGCCTTAGTCGCACAGTTCGGGACCCCCTACCCGAGATCCGCCGGTTTTGACACCGACAATGAGCTTTCTCAAGTTTTAAAATGCCTCGACGGCATGAAAGTTCCTTCCGGGTACTCGGGACTCATACACAACTATCTTGACTCGAAAAAGCAAAGGTTTAGCAACATGAAGTCGCTTGACTGTTATGTGATGATGAAACAATTTATTCTGGTAGCTCTCAGAGGGATAATGGACGATCATGTCCGCAACACATTGATAGGTCTCCACTGTATATATAATTTTTGATTGTTCCATGTTGTTATATTATCATTCTCGGATGTTTTACAATCATTTTATAGTCATTTTATATCATTTTTTGGTACTAACCTATTGACATAGTGCCCAGTGCCAGTTGTTGTTTTCTGCATGTTTTTACATTGTAGGAAATCAATATCAAACGGAGTCCAATTGCAGCGAAACTTTTTGAGGATTTTTTTGGGCCAGAAGACATCCAGTGGGCCAAGGCTGCACCTAGGGGTGCCTCCAGGAGGGCATCACCCACCAGGGCACGCCAGGAGGCCCAGGCGCGCCCTGGTGGGTTGTGCCCACCTCGGGTGCCCCCTGAACCGCCTCTTTGCTCTATAAATACCCCAATATTCCAGAAACCCTAGGGGAGTCGACGAAAATCAATTCCAGCCGCCGCAGAGTCCATAACCACCAGATCCAATCTAGACATCATCACGGAGGGGTTCACCACTTCCATTGGTGCCTCTCCGATGATGCGTGAGTAGTTCTTCGTAGACCTATGAGTCTGTAGTTAGTATCTAGATGTCTTGCTCTCTCTCTTGATTATCAATACAATGGTCTCTTGGAGATCCATATGAACTTTGAGTTTATGATTAGATCTATGTTTTTATCCATGAAAGTTATTTGAGTCTTCTTTGATCTCTTATATGCATGATTGCTTATAGCCTCATATTTCTTCTCCGATATTTGGGTTTTGTTTGGCGAATTTGATCTATTTATCTTGCAACGGGAAGAGGTGCTTTGTAGTTGGTTCGATTACTGTGCTTGATCCCAGTGACAGAAGGGGAACTGACACATATGTATTGTTGCTACTAAGGATAAAACGATGGGGTCTATCTATACATAAATAGAAATTGTCTACATCATGTCATTGTTCTTATTGCATTACTCAATTTCTCCATGAACTTAATACAGCAGATTAATGCTGGATAGCGGTCGATGTGTGGAGTAATAGTAGTAGATGCAGGCAGGGGGCGGTCTACTAATCTTGGACGTGATGTCAGGACCCCGACTCAATGCCACATCGATCTAGCATGTAACACCTCATATCACTTTGCGGCCTCACAAACGGTATTCCCACGGGTGTAACCTTACCTTTGCCCGGGACCGTTTGCGCCTTTTGGCACACGTATATGATAGTGTCGCTAGCATCCATATGATAAGGAGCCCGGGCTGACATGGCTAGTCGTAAACCCAAAGTGGCACAAACTTACAGGGACAGGCATCCCTGACCCAGCATCGAACGTGTCGGTCATCAGCGAGTGAATCCAGGTTGTAGCACTGGGCTAGCAGGACTCCGGTGAACCGGGCTGTAGCGGGCTAATATGACTCCGGTATTCATCGCGTGACATTTCCCCGAAGGGACAGAGACAGGAACGAAGAAGGACACATGCCGGCCAGCCTAAGTGTTCCGGAGCAGTAGCAAGCTACCATGGCTCAGTGGAAACACTAGGAGACATTTCCCGGTAAGAGAGGCTACTAAGGATAAACAACTAGATAGTCATATCCCACACATACCAAGCATTTCAATAACCTACACACAATATGCTTGATATGTGCAAATACAACATGGCATCACAAAATGACTCTACAACTCAAGTATTTAATCAATAGGCTCCGAGGAGCGAGATATTACAAACAGGGGTCTCACGACCCAACATTCAGAGCATACAAATCAAAGCACAAGCGGAAGCTATCATGTCTGAGTACAGACATCTATAAATGAAAAAGGCTTGAAAGCCTGACTGTCTACTAGATCCTGCCGAGGGCACAAGATCATAGCTGAGGTAACAAGCTAAACGTCGAAGTCCACGTGGAACTACTAGTGAGACTGAAGTCTCTCTGCAAAAACATAAATTAAGCAACGTGAGTACAAATGTACCCAGCAAGACTTACATCAGAACTAACTACATATGCATCATTATCAACAAAGGGGGTGGTGGAGTTTAACTGCAGCAAGCCAGCTTTGACTCGGTGGCTATCCTGAACTATGACTGCAAGTAACTCTTTGAGGTGGCGCACAAGAGTCCACATATTCACCATATCAATACACCACTATGGATCCGCTCCCGTCTCCCTACGAGAACGCCATTCATAGCACTCACGCTTATCTTGCGTATTTTAGAGTATCCACTTTCACTTGTCTATGAACTATGCAAGGGGTCCAAGTTTCCATATCCGAGGAATCCGGCTATTCGAATAGATAATGATAACCCTGCAGGGGTGTACCTCTTCACACATGCTCTCGCCACTTACCGCCCTGTACACGTCATGTACCTCGGCAACCTTCAAGCGGAAGCCGGGCGAGGGAGTCGGCCACGACCTGACTAACCGAACAAGTCTCTAGTCCAGGTTTATCGCCTATTCGGGTTCCATCCGCAAGGAGATCCGACCGGGGTGTCGCTCACGGCCCCAAACGATGTGAGCAGGGTTCCCAAGCCCACCATCCGGGTGCTACTTGGTACACCGGGCCACTGTGCCTAGTCTGTCCCAAGCCCACCTATACCGGGTGCCACTTGGCAGACTATTAACACTACCTACAAACACCAGAAACTAGATGCAACTCCTGGACAGAGATCATGTTGATTAATAAGTCGAGAGGGGTCGAGTTACCGGAACCCAATGTGTGGTAGTAACTGTTCATGGATCACAAACACAGAACTCAGTTCCTGAGGACGGCTGCAATGAGACAACCCACCATGTACTCCTACATGGCCTCTCACCGCTACCTTTACCAAATCGTGTTCACACACTTAGCTCTCAACGGTAGGACATATTCACACACCTCTGGTTCATCCCCGATGAATCAGACCTGACTCAACTCTAAGCAGTAGCAGGCATGACAAACAAGCAAGAATGAGTAGGCACAACAGGGCTCAAACAACTCCTACTCATGCTAGTGGGTTTCATCTATTTACTGTGGCAATGACAGGTCATGCAGAGGATAAAGGGGTTCAACTACCGCAGCAAGTAACAGATGAATCGTTGTTGTCCTAATGCAGTAAAAGAGAGCAAGAGCGAGAGAGTGGGATTTTATCGGAATGAACAAGGGGGTTTTGCTTTCCTGGCACTTCTGAAGATAACATTGAGTCTTCATCAGTGTCAACGATCACATCATCGGTACAGCGTCTACCGAGGGGGAACAACACCGGCAAACACAGAAGAAACACGATCAATGCAATGCACAATATGATGCATGCTATGACATGGCAATATGAATGTGTTTTGGGCTAATGCACTTAGCTATGATTTAAATGAAGTTGGTTTGAATACATGATTCAAATTCCAACTCCATATATGATTATTTAAATGCCCTTTATTTGTTTTGTCCAAAAGAGAGGACAAACATTGTTCAAACATGCATGAAAATGGTACAGATGGATTCCTTGGATTTTTCTGATAATTTTTCATATATAAATTATTTAATTTGGAGTTACGGTTGAATTTCTATGAATTTTAGAAGTTTTAGGAATTTTCTGGAATTTCCTGAATTATAATAATTCCAGTAATTCATTACTGCATCAGCCTGACGTCAGTGTGAGGTCAGCAGGTCAACAGGGACTGGTCCGGGTCAAACCTGACCAGTGGGGCCCACTGGTCAGTGACTCAGGTGACTAACAGAGTTAATTAACTATAACTAATCAAATTAATAGCCACGGGGCCCACTGTCAGTGTCAGCAGGGGGTAATTAGTTTAACTAATTCGATTAGTGCTAATCCTAATTAGCTAATAGGGCTGGGCCCACCTGTCATGGACACAGGGGGGTCCCGCCGTGGTCAGAGTGGGTCAAACCCACCGGCGACATAACGCCGGCGAGGCCCGAGACGGCGGCGCGAACCGGAAACGCGCTACAGGGCACGGGCAAGGCCGTGCTTGGGCTCGTTGGAGAGCCCTTGCTGGTGCGCATCGAACGGTGGTGGTGGCCGTGCCTGTGGTGGCCGGTACCAACGACGGCGAGCTCGTGAGCGGCGGCCAGAGTTCGAGTGCGGTCGGGTTCGGCGCTGCTGCTCACAGACGAGGGAGCTGAGGCGCTGGAGGGGCTCTACGGGTCACGGCTAGCGCAACGGGTGCACGCCTGTGACCAAATGGTCTCCGGGATTTCGCCGGCGACGAGCCCGTGCGGCGGAGCGTCTCGGCTCCGGTAGAGGGGCGGCTAGAGCTCGAAATCGGACATGGGGTTAGGGGGAAACGAAGCAAGGGCTCACGGGGATCATGCAGGGAGGGTCAGCGAGCTCGATGAAGCACGAACGGCGGCGAATCGACGGCGACCATCGGCGGCGGTCGAGGACGAAGACGATGGCGTGGAGGCGATGCAGAGCTTCCCGAGGGGCTTGGCTTGGTGGGGAGGAAGAGGGGGTCGAGGCGGAGCTCCTGAGCTCAGCGGAAGGGCGAGGGGTGGCCGGTGGCTATGGATGCGACGGCGGCGCCCTCGGGTGGCTCTCGGTGGTGGTCCAAATCGGGGGAGGGAGAGAGCTAGAGCGAGCAGGGAGAAAGGATAGCGGTCGAGGGCATCTCTGTGGCGTTGCTAGAGGGCTCGGAGAGGAAGCAGGAGGTGGCCGAGGCAGCGTCGGCGCCCGTCGGCCACGCGCGCTGCCTACTGGCGCGGGGAAGATGACAGGAGGAGGACGCCTGGTGGGCTGGGCCGCACAGCTGGGCCGGCAACAGTAGCGGGCCGCGAAGGTAGGCTGAGGTAAGTTCTGCTCTGTTTTACTTTTCTTCTGTTTTGTTTTTTTCAATTTATTTTGCCACTGTTTTGAATTTAAAATAATTCAAACAATGCCAAAAACTCCTCTGAATATTTTTATTTTGCTAGATGGACTTTTTCCAAAAGCTCATAAAATATTTCAGGGGTATTTGAAATTATATTCTAGTTATATGAATATAATTCAAATTCAAATAGCTAATGATTTAAATTCAAAGTCCCAAAAATAAATCCTTAAAAGTGTTCAATATTTTTGGTTTGGATCAAAACCCTTGCCAAAAATATTAAACATCTAAGAAGAGCATTTTGGAACAATGAATGAGATTTTAGGGTTTTTGCCCTTCTTTTATTTAAGTTTTTGAGGCTTCCAAAATTCCTCAGTGCAAGTTTCAAAAATTTAAACATGATGCACAGATGGAAGCAAGCATAGGTCAGGCCAGAACTAGGGATGTGACACATGATGCCTATATAATGATCATTGCCTGGATATCATGATGATTATTTGAAGTTCTATCAATTGCCCAACTGTAATTGTTTTCCAACCATTTGCTATTTTTCTCGAGAGAAGCCACTAGTGAAACCTACCACCCCGGGGTCTCTTTTCATCAAATTTTCCTTTGCCATCTATTTTCCTTTGCATTTATTTTCAGATCTATTAAACTAAAAAAAATACCTTGCTGAAATTTATTTGTTCCGCGATCTATTTATCCTATCTACCACTTTTACCTCACGTTAGTTGCCTATCTTGAGGCACCGTACCTAAAAGGGGTTGACAACCCCTTTAACACGTCAGGATGCGAGTATTTGTTATTTGTGCATCTGTTGTTTACGTGGTGTGAGGAGGTTCTCCTACTGGTTCGATAACCTTGGTCTCATCACTGAGGGAAATACCTACCGTCGCTATACTGCATCATCCTTTCCTCTTTGGGGAAATACCGTCGTAGTTCTAGCAGACATATCACACTTATTGACTTGTGCAACTTTTTCGACGCTATGTCTCTAAAGTCAATCAGTGTGCGGCATCTGACATGAGTACAAGGGGAGATCATTTCAATACTATGTGAACTTGAGATATATTTCCCACCGTCATTCTTTGGTGTCATGGTCCTTCTACTAATTCATATTGTTGCGGAGGTTAAATACCTTGGACTAACATTCTTGCATACCATGTTCCTGTTTTAATGGATGAATGGAACTATGGAGGTATATGTTGATAACAAAGCCCGTCTGGGTGGAAGGATCGTCCAGGCCTATCAAATCGAGGAGTGTATATCATTCTGCAAGAATATCATAAATGATGATCAATATCTTGGTTTGCCCTTGAAGAAACATACTGATAGGCTCGAAGGAGTGGGTCACTCACAGTTGAAGCGTGATTTAAATGTAGATCTAAAAAACCGTCGGGACGACTCCAAAAGAGCGCACACAGTAGTGTTGCAACACGCAGATATAATCAGTGCTTTGCT
Source organism: Triticum dicoccoides (assembly GCF_002162155.2). NCBI lineage: Eukaryota > Viridiplantae > Streptophyta > Magnoliopsida > Poales > Poaceae > Triticum > Triticum dicoccoides. The sequence continues at coordinate 375,033,355 of NC_041391.1, read as the reverse complement.
GCAAACTCACAAGGAGATCTTAAGGAGAGAGCACGAAATGTCAGGGAGGCAGATGGCCGAAGCCCAGATCATTAGAGAGCACAACTCCAAATTTGTGTCTTGGTTCAAAGAGCAAACTCGGGACAAACCAGTGCCGACTGGTATGGCCAATGCAAATCTCATATGTGCATTAGCAGTAGGCCCCACTTGCACTGTTGCCACATACCAATCATATGATATTAATGGATACACATTCTATAATGAGGCGAAGCACAAAAAGTGTGATTACCAGAACTCAGGTGTGACGGTGCTATAGTTGATTGAGAATGACAGTAATAGATGACACGGCAGGATCGAAGAGATATGGGAACTCGACTACTGTGAAGATTACACATTGTCATTATCCCGGGTCAGATGGGCGAAGAACGTCGAGCATGAAGAACTTGGTTTCATTACCATGTCTCTGCCCCAAGCACAACCTTCTGGTGCAAAGGGAGTGATAGGAACCAGTACCAAATATGAGCCTTGGGTATTCCCTTAGGACGTGGCACACTGCTTCTATTTAACTGACTCTTCAGAGCTGGGTCGTGTTGTCTAGTACGCCTCCAACGTATCTATAATTTTTGCTTGTTCCATGTTGTTATATTATAATTCTTGGATGTTTGACAATCATTTTATAGGAACTTTATATCATTTTTTGGGACTAACCTATTGACACAGTGCCGAGTGTCAAATGCTGTTTTTTTGCTTGTTTTTTACTTCGTAGAAAATCAATACCGAACGGAGTCCAAACGCAGCGAAACATTTTGGAGATTTTTTCTGGACCAGAAGGAACAACATGGACCGAAGAAGTACCGGAGGGGTGCCCCGAGGGGGCACAACCCACCTGAGCATGCTTGGGGGCCCAGGCACGCCCTGGTGGGTTGTGCCCTCCTCGGTGACCTCCCGCACCGCCTCTTTGCTCTATAAATACCCCAAAAATCCAAACAACCCAGGGGAGTCGACAAAACACAATTCCAGCCACCGCAAGTTCCAGAACCACGAGATCCAATCTAGACATCTTCACGAAGGGGTTCATCATCCTCATTAGTGCCTCTCTGACGATACGTGAGTGGTTCATTGTAGACCTACGGGTCCGTAGGCAGTAGCGAGATGGTTTCCTCTCTCTCTCTTTTGATTGTTAATAAAATAGTCTGTTGGAGATCTATTTGATGTAACTCTTTTTATGGTGTGTTTGTTTTGATCCGATGAACTTTGAGTTTATGATCCGATCTATTTTATCCATGAAAGTTATTTGAGTTATGCTCTCTTATATGAATGATTGCTTATATCCTCGTATATCTTCTTCGAATCTTTGGTTTAGTTAGGCCAACAAGATCGATTTTTCTTCCCATGGGAAGAGGTGCTTTGTGATGGGTTCGATCTTAGGATGCTCAATCCCAGTGACAGAAGGGGACATAACATGTATGTATCATTGCTATTAAGGATAACAAGATGGAGTCTATTCCTACATGAATAGATCTTGTCTACATCACGACATTGTTCTTATTGCATTACTCTATTTGTCCATGAACTCAATACACTAGATGCATGCTGGATAGCGGTTGATGTGTGGAGTAATAGTAGTAGATGCATGCAGGAGTCGGTCTACTAATCTTGGACGTGATGCCTATATAATGATCATTGCCTGGATATCATCGTAATTATTTGAAGTTCTATCAATTGCCCAACTGTAATTTGTTTAACCCACCGCCTGCTATTTTTCTTGAGAGAAGCCACTAGTTAAATCTACGCCCCCAGGTCTATTCTTTATCATATTTGCTTTTCGATCTATTATTTGCCTCTTTTATTTTCAGATCTATTATTCCAAAAACTGAAATATACCTTGCTGCAATTTTTTGTTATTTATTTTATTTCGCGTTTCCACGAGATCCATTTATCCAATCTAGTACAAATTTATCTATCTTTTACCCGGGAGGTATTGGCAAGCCCTCTTATGTGTCAGGTTGCAAGTATTTGTTCTTTGTGTGCAGGTATCGTTTACATATTGTTGCGTGGTTCTCCTACTGGTTCGATAACCTTGGTCTCATAACTAAGGGAAATACCTATCGTAGATCTGGTACATCATCCCTTCCTCTTTGGGGAAAATACTGACGCAGACACGAGCCATCAAGAAAGAATTTTTGGGGCTGTTACCAGGGAGACATCATCAACATCTATCAGGTTCCTAATCACAAATCTCATCTCCTTGCAATTTACATTATTTTCTATTTTCCTGTCGTTTTCATCTCCGCCACTTCACAAAAATTTGTCATTTTATTCGCCCTCTTTTTTGTTCGCCATTTTCTCGTCAGATCTATTTTTGTTTGAGTTCTTGTTTGTGTAGTCAGGATGCCTCAAGAAAATACCAAATTGTGTGATTTTTCCAATACCAATAATAATGATTTTGTTAGCATTCCGATTGCTCCTCCCGCCACTAGTGTGGAATCTTGTGATATTAATGTCGCTTTGTTGAATCTTGTTATGAAAGATCAATTTTCTGGTCCTCCTAATGTGGATGGCGCGTCCCATCCTAATACATTCATAGAATTATGCGATATCCAAAAGAAAAAAGATGTGAAAAATGATATTGTGAAGCTGATATTATTTCCTTTGCCTCCTAATAGTTTTGATTCTTGGGATAAGTGCAAAGATGCTTTTGTTACTATGTATTTTCCGCCTGCAAAAATTATTTCCCTTAGAACACAAATTATGAATTTTAAGAAACATGAGCATGAACATGTTGCACAATCTTGGGAAATAATGAAATTGATGCTAAGAAATTGTCCTACTCATGGTTTAAATCTTTGGATGATTATACAAAAAATTTATGCAGGATTGAATTTTGCTTCTAGAAATCTTTCAGATTCCGCCGTGGGTGGTACTTTTATGGAAATTACTTTGGCTGAAGCTACTAAATTTCTTGATAATATCATGGAAAAATATTCACAATGGCATACCGAAACAGCACATATTAGTAAAAAGGTTAATTCGGTTGAAGAAATAAATCCTTTTAGTGAAAAAGTTGATGCTCTTGTGAAGTTGGTTTCTAATAAAAGTTCTCCTATTGATCTTAATGATTTCCTTTGTCTACTTTGATAGAGAAAAATAGTGATTCCGTAGATGTGAATTTTGTCACGCGAAACAATTTTAATAATAATGCTTATAGAGGTAATTTTAATCCTAGGCCTTTTTCAGGAAATTCCTCTAATAATTAAGGTAATTCCTATGGTAATCCTTCTTATAATAATAATAATAATAATAATAATAATAATAATAAGAAGAAGAATAAGAAGAAGAAGAACATCTCTGATCTTGACACTACTGCAGAATGCTGCTAGTGCGACACTACGATCGGAGAACCTTTGAGAAACTGTGTGCAATGCAATAATTGCAAACAGTGGTGTCGGAGAACCGTCTAAAATGTGCAAAACGTTTTTGATGATGGACGCATCAAACACGGTTCAGATTTTAGTTGCGTGTGCGATGAAGGGCATATGTGTAGGACCTTGAGAAGAGGTGTCTAGAGGGGGGGTGATTAGACACTAAGTACCAAAGTTGCAGTTTTTAAGTTTCCTTAAGTTTAAGTGGAGTTTAGGCACAAGTTTAATATTCACAATACATATCAAGCAAGCATGCAAAGAGTATATGAGCAGCAAAAAGTAAAGCATGCATCTTGCAAGAAAGTAAAGGGAAGGGTTTGGAGGATTCAAACGCAATTGGAGACACGGATGTTTTTGGCGTGGTTCCGATAGGTGGTGCTATCGTACATCCACATTGATGGAGACTTCAACCCACGAAGGGTAACGGTTGCACGAGTCCACGGAGGGCTCCACCCACAAAGGGTCCACGAAGAAGCAACCTTGTCTATCCCACCATGGCCGTCGCCCACGAAGGACTTGCCTCACTAGCGGTAGATCTTCACGAAGTAGGCAATCTCCTTGCCCTTACAAACTCCTTGGTTCAACTCCACAATCTTGTTGGAGGCTCCCAAGTGACACCTAGCCAATCTAGGAGACACCACTCTCCAAGAAGTAACAAATGGTGCATTGATGATGAACTCCTTGCTCTTGTGCTTCAAATGATAGTCTCCCCAACACTCAACTCTCTCTCATAGGTTTTGGATCTGGTGGAAAGAAGATTTGAGTGGAAAGCAACTTGGGGAAGGCTAGAGATCAAGATTCATATGGTAGGAATGGAATATCTTGGCCTCAACACATGAGTAGGTAGTTCTCTCTCAAAAAATGTATGCTGGAAGTGTAGGTTCATTCTGATGGCTCTCTCCACGAATGAAGAGGAGGTGGAGGGGTATTTATAGCCTGCACACAAAATCTAACCGTTACACACAATCTACCAAACTCGGTGGGACCAAATCGTTGAACTCGGTCAGACCGATTTAGCAAATAAAATGTGACCGTTAGGGTTTTCGGTGGGACCGAAATTCAACTCGGTGAGACCGATATGATTAGGGTTAGGGCATAATGTAATCTCGGTAAGACCGATTACACAAACTCGGTGAGACTGATTTTGGTAAAAAGCTTTCCAGAGAGTTGGTCAGGCAAACTCGGTGGGACCGATTACTCAAACTCGGTGACACCGATTTTGATAATAAGTTTTCCAGAGAGTTTGCATTTTAAACTCGATAGTACCGATTGCTCAAACTCGGTGAGACCAATTTTGATAATGGACATACATAGACAGATTACAATCCCATCTCGGTGAGACCGAGATCCCCATCGGTAAGACCGATTTGCTTAGGGTTTGTGGCAGTGGCTATGACTTTTGGAATCGGTGGCGCCGGATAGGAAGAATCGGTGTGACCGATTTTGACTTTGGGTTTAGGTCATTTGTAGAAGTGGGAAAGTGGCTGAGAGTTTTAGAGCATATCACGAAGCACATGAAGCAAGAGGCTCATTAAGCAACACCTCATCCCTCCTTGATAGTATTGGCTTTTCCTATAGACTCAATGTGATCTTGGACCACTAAAAATGTAAAATGAAGAGTCTTGAGCTTGAAGCTTGAGCCAATCCTTTGTCCTTAGCATCTTGAAGGAGTTCCCGCATCCTTTAGTCCATGCCACTCCATTGTTGAACTTATCTGAAACATACTAGATAAAGGTGTTAGTCCAATAAGAGATATGTTGACATTAATTACCAAAACCACCTAGGGAGCACTTGTGCTTTCAATCTCCCCCTTTTTGGTAATTGATAGCGACATACATCAAAGCTTTAGATAAAGATATAAAGAGTAGCAAGTAAAGCTTTGAAAAAGACATGTAACAAACATAGACTCCCCCTACATGTATGCAATCATGTGAATATGGAATGTAGAAGCATGTGAGAGCATAAACATGATAGAGCAGGCAATGTGTTACATGTATCTTGGCCATATGCATCAGAGCAAAGAATGTTGAAGAAAATACCTTCATGCACATGAGTCCTTCTTGCAAACAATATGTACATCAGCAAGAATTCCTCATACACATGATTGTGATGCATATACTTACCTTGTAGTCTTGAGTTGTCTTAGGATGAAATGAACCTGTGTAAACAAGGTTAGATAACACAGATAGATCCACTAGCAAGAGCAAACAGAAGAAACCACAAGAATACCAAGACTGGGATGACATGTAGAGAGTGAGTACTAAGTACCACGTTGAATTAGACATGTCCCCAAGAGTAAAGATATGCAATGAATTTAAATGATCTCTTTCCCTTAGATGTCTTGCTCCCCCTGAATCTAACATGGGATACTGGGAGAAGATAGGGAACAGAAAATCAGAGCTGAAAGATATGAATGATGATCAAAGCTGATGCATGCTAATGCAAATAGGCACAACAGAACATATGAACATGTCTCTCCCCTCAAGAAGACATGTGGACATCTCTCCTCTTGAACACCAAGCATCTGGGATCCTTGAGAAATACTTTCTACTTAAGTATTCTCTCCCCCTAGTGATCTCTCGCTTCCCTTTTAGGGTCTCTCCCCCTAGAAGGTTTCTCTCCCTCTTTAGGAGATGATATCTCTCTCCCTCAAGAAGGTGATAAGCTTTGATGCTCTCTCTCTCTTCAAATGATAAGCTTTGATGTTCTCTCTCTCCCCCTTTGACATCAATTTCCAAGAAGGGACTTTTGGAATCTGTCGAATGGGTTTGGTCCTTGAGACACAGAACAAAGCAATGATAAAAATGTGATGCTTGTAGAGGACAAGATTCATTGAGTGGAGCTGGATCAGAAGAAACACAGAATTATGTGGCAAACTGTTTTTCCTGTTATGAAATCGGTGGCACCGAGTGAGTTGCTTCGGTTGGACCGAAAGGATTCGGTGGGGCCGAAAATAACAAATCGGTGAAACCGAGTTCATCGCAGAGAAAACACTTGTCACCTCAGCTCACTAGACTAGTAAGATCTCACAAAGATTTTCAAGGAATTTACTAAAAGATGTGCAATGAATTGGAATGCAGAAAATGCAGAACAAACAGAAAGAAAGAAATCTAGATGAAGTTTTTTTTGAAAGAGGAAACAAATATGCATGAGACAAATGCAAAAACACAGAAAAGAACACAAGAGAACTTCATCTAGAGATGGTCGGCGACAAAGTCACCTATGTTAGAGTATATTGACTTAGGAGTCAAGTGAGATCACTTGATCATAGGTCATACTCATCGTTTAAGCTTAAAATGGGGTTGCCATTTTTCGTCTAAGCATCTTGATGTATTCACATCTTGTCGAGTTTCTTTAGCTCATGACTTGGAGTAAAGCTTCTCTAAGATGGAATAACATACCTTGGTTGGTGGTGTTGTCCATGTAGTTGAACTTGTGTGGGTTGCTCAAGGTTGATGTAGATCATCAAGAATTTGGAGCATCACTTGGAATTTTAGTCCATCTACCTACATGGGTTAGTTCTTGCAAGGAAGAGCACTTGCGTATCCAAAAATGACAATCGTGAAGCTCAATAGAGAATTAGTCAAAGGATATGTTTGAGTGGTTCCGTGCTTCCTTGTCTTCAACCACCATAGTGTAGAGTCTTAGTGATGTAGAGATTGCTCAAGATATGAGTAGATTACAATCTCATGGAATTTGATTCCACCAAGTACCTACATGGGTTAGATAACATGCAAGATACACATATATCCAAGACATAAGATTTTCATCATAAGAGAAGTATCAAGGATTAGTCATAAGCTCATGTCTTGCATGTATTCAATGGAGTTTCTACTCCAAGTTTGAAGCATCAATGATGTTCAATTCTCGTCTTAACCTCCAAAACACTTTCTCATCAAGAGGTTTAGTGAATATATCCGCTAATTGCTTTTCGATGCGAACATGCTTAAGATCAATGTCACCCTTAGCAACATGATCTCGAATGAAATGATGATGAACTTCAATATGCTTAGTTCGAGAATGTTGCACGGGATTATGACCAATTTTGATAGCACTCTCATTGTCAGAAAGCAATGGAACATGTCTCACATATATCCCATAATCTTTAAGAGTTTGGGTGATCCAAAGTAATTGAGCACAACATGAACCAGGGGCAATATATTCAGCTTCGGCAGTGGATAAGGATACCGAGTTTTGTTTCTTGGAGGACCAAGACACAAGAGATCTACCAAGAAATTGACAAGTACCCGAGGTGGACTTTCTATCAACCTTGTCTCCGGCATAGTCCGAGTCGGAATAGCCAATAAGATTGAAAGAAGCACTCTTAGGATACCAAATGCCAAAGTTTGGTGTATGGATTAAGTATCTCACTATCCTTTTCACGGCCTTAAGATAACATTCCTTAAGAGAAGCTTGATATCGTGCACACATGCACGCACTTAGCATGATATCGGGACGTGAAGCACAGAGATATAACAATGAACCAATCATAGAGCGATAAACCTTTTAATCAACCGGTTCACCATCTTTGGTCAAGTCATTATGTCCACTAGTAGGCATGGGTGTAGACATACCTTTGCATTCTTGCATATTGAACTTCTTGAATAAGTCCTTGGTGTACTTCGTTTGAGAAACAAAGGTACCTTCCTTAGTTTGCTTGATTTGCAACCCAAGAAAGAATTTGAGTTCACTCATCATGGACATCTCAAACTTCTCCGACATTAGCTTCCCAAACTTTTCACTAAAATGAGGGTTAGTCGAACCAAATATAATATCATCAACATAGATTTGGCACACAAATAGTTCTCCATTAACCCTTTTAGTAAAAAGAGTAGAATCAATTTTCCCAATTTCAAAGCCTTTTTCAATAAGGAACTTGGTCAAGCATTTATACCAAGCTCTAGGAGCTTGTTTAAGACCATAAAGAGCTTTGTGAAGTTTGTAAACATGATTGGGTTTCTTAGGATTGACAAAGCCGGGAGGTTGCTTAACATAAATTTCCTCCTCTATTTCACCATTTAGAAAAGCACTTTTAATGTCCATTTGGTACAAGGTGATATCATGATGATTAGCATAGGCAAGTAAGATGCGAATGGACTCAAGTCTAGCAACAGGGCATAAGTCTCACCATAGTCCATACCTTCGACTTGTGTGTAGCCTTGGGCAACGAGACGTGCTTTGTTGCTAACTACTTGTCCATCTTCATCTTGCTTGTTGCGAAACACCCATTTGGTACCGATGACGTTGTGGTTGTTGTCGGGCTTCTCAACCAATGTCCAAACTTGATTCCTCCCAAAGTTATGTAGCTCTTCATGCATAGCATTTATCCAATCCGGATCTTCCAATGCTTCTTCAACCTTCATAGGTTCAATGCTAGAGATGAAAGAATAGTTTTCACAAAAGTTAGCTAAACGAGTTTTAGAGCGAGTGATTCTCCCGGTTTGAATGTCATTGTAGATTTGCTCGACAGGATGATCTTTAGCAATGCTTGCTCGAACTCGTGAAAGCTTTTGCTTGGGTCTTCGTTGAACATCTTCTTCATCTTTTTCTTCTTCTTCTTGGCCTTCTTCATTGTTGGCATTGTCGTTCTCTTGTCGTGGTGAAGGAGGTTGTTGACGTTCATCTTGATGCACTTCCTCGTTTTCTTCATCTTGGTGTGTCCCGCTTGTGGATGCTTCCGTATCAACTCTTGGTTCACCTTGTTGTGAAGTTGAAGCTTCCACTTGGACGGACGAGGTACTCTCCTTCACCTCCGTTGGACGAACCTTGCCAATGGCCAAGTCTTGAATTGCTTCCGAAGGATCTTTGTCACCTACATCAATTGGCAATTGCTCTACTTGCGAGCCGTTAGATTCATCAAACTTCACATCTACCGTCTCTTCAACCTTCCGGGTGAAATTGTTGTAGACACGGTAAGTGTGAGAGTTTGAGCCATAACCTAGTAGGAAACCTTCATGAGACTTAGGAGAAAATTTAGAGCGACGATGCTTATCAAGAATGTAGCACTTTGAGCCGAATACTCGAAAGTATCCAACTTGGGGTTTGTTACCGGTGAGGAGCTTGTATGCCGTCCTGCCGAGTAGCTTGTGAAGATACAAGCGATTTGTTGCATGACAAGCTGTCTCAACGGCTTCGACCCAAAAGTGCTTCGGCGTCTTGTACTCATCAAGCATCGTTCGCGCCATTTCGATGAGCGTCCGGTTCTTCCTCTCAACAACTCCGTTTTGTTGAGGTGTGTACGTAGCCGAGAACTCGTGTGAAATCCCTTCTTCGTCAAGAAAGGTGTCCACATTTGCATTCTTGAACTCCGTTCCATTGTTGTTGCGAACCTTCTTGATCTTCACTTCAAATTGATTTTGGGCCTTCCTAGCGAAGTTTTTGAAAATCTTTTGGACCTGCGATTTATCATCGAGAAAGAACACCCACGTAAATCTTGAAAAATCATCAACTATAGCTAGGCCAAAAGAATTTCCACCGAGACTCTTGTAAGAGTTGGGACCAAAGAGATCCATGTGAAGTAGCTTGAGTGGCCTCCTTGTAGTCATGATATTCTTCACGGGATGCCTTCCTCCAACCTGTTTACCTTCCTGACAAGCGCTGCAAAGTCTATCCTTATCAAATATGACATCGTTAACTCCAAGGATATGATATCCTTTAATAAGATTGTCAAGGTTTCGCATACCAACATGACCTAGTCGTCTATGCCATAACCAACCTTTTGAGGATTTAGAAATGAAGCAAGTTTTAGGTTGAGCCTTTTTAGTGAAATCAACAATGTATAGATCACCTCTACGCACACCGGTAAAGACCATTTTATGATTGTCTCAACAAAACACTTGGCAATCTACTTCAGTAAATAGAACATTGAAACCGAAATCAGCAAGTCTAGATACTGAAAGTAAGGTGTATCCAAGAGATTCAACGAGCATAACATTTTGTATGGAGATATCATGTGATATGGCCACCTTATCGAGGCCAACCACCTTACCCTTTGAGTTGTCACTGAAAGTGACATACTTTCGAGGACTATCATTATCAGCAAGCTCACGGAACATGTCTTTATCTCCGGTCATGTGATCGGTACATCCACTATCAAGAACCCATTCCTTTCCTCCTGACATGTATCCCCGAAGATTTGCCATAAGACCAAAGTGTCTCATTGCATCATCAAGATCAAAGTCACTATCATCATCCTCATCATAGTATCCATGTTCAACATCGTCATGTGGTGGATCAAGTCCTAGAGAGGGTGATTCATCAGAATGAGTTTGATAATGATCTTGCTTATGAATTTTTATAGCTTCGGAAATAATATCACTAATAATACCAACATTTCCTTTGGCACGCATAAGGTTTGTAAGCTCAAATAGACGATCACCAAACATAGGATCACTAGTATTCATCTTACTCAAGGCAATAGACTTATGGAGAATTTCATCAAGATTCTTCAAGGAATAATCAGGAAATCGTTCCTCAAGAAATTTCCATATGGTGTAGGCACACTTAAAAGTAGGCAAGCATCCAATCAAGTTTCTAGGCAATCCTCTAATGATAAGTTCGGCAGTTCTAAGATTCCTAATCAAGTCAATTGACTCATCATGGGTAGGATGCATAGGATCAACATAAGGTGCACAGGGGCTAGCAATGTACTTGTTAAAATGATATTGATTGAAACTAGCAAGCATCTCATTTTTCTACTCGTGAAAATACTCTCCATCAAGAATAGGCACTCTATGTCTAAGACTCCCAATAGTAGACTCATCCATCTTCCTCCAATGGTGATTAAACCAAAGCAATGGAGACCAATGCTCTGATACCACTTGTAGGACCTTGAGAAGAGGTGTCTAGAGGGGGGTGATTAGACACTAAGTACCAAAGTTGTAGTTTTTAAGTTTCCTTAAGTTTTAGTGGAGTTTAGGCACAAGTTTAACATTCACAATACATATCAAGAAAGCATGCAAAGAGTATATGAGCAGCGGAAAGTAAAGCATGTAACGTGCAAGAAAGTAAAGGGAAGGGTTTGGAGGATTCAAACGCAATTGGAGACACAGATGTTTTTGGCGTGGTTCCGATAGGTGGTGCTATCGTACATCCACGTTGATGGAGACTTCAACCCACGAAGGGTAACAGTTGCGCGAGTCCACGGAGGGCTCCACCCACGAAGGGTCCACCAAGAAGCAACCTTGTCTATCCCACCATGGTCGTCACCCATGAAGGACTTGCCTCACTAGCGGTAGATCTTCACGAAGTAGGCGATCTCCTTGCCCTTACAAACTCCTTGGTTCAACTCCACAATCTTGTTGGAGGCTCCCAAGTGACACCTAGCCAATCTAGGAGACACCACTCTCCAAGAAGTAACAAATGGTGTGTTGATGATGAACTCCTTGCTCTTGTGCTTCAAATGATAGTCTCCCCAACACTCAACTCTCTCTCATAGGTTTTGGATCTGGTGGAAAGAAGATTTGAGTGGAAAGCAACTTGGGGAAGGCTAGAGATCAAGATTCATATGGTAGGAATGGAATATCTTGGCCTCAACACATGAGTAGGTAGTTCTCTCTCAAAAAATGTATGCTGGAAGTGTAGGTTCGTTCTGATGGCTCTCTCCACGAATGAAGAGGAGGTGGAGGGGTATTTATAGCCTCCACACAAAATATAACCGTTACACACAATCTACCAAACTCGGTGGGACTGAATCGTTAAACTCGGTCAGACCGATTTAGCAAATAATGTGACTGTTAGGGTTTTCGGTGGGACCGAAATTCAACTCGGTGAGACCGATATGATTAGGGTTAGGGCATAACGTAATCTCGGTAAGACCGATTACACAAACTCAGTGAGACCGATTTTGGTAAAAAGCTTTCCAGAGAGTTGGTCAGGCAAACTCGGTGGGACCGATTACTCAAACTCGGTGAGACCAATTTTGATAATAAGTTTTCCAGAGAGTTTGCATTTTAAACTCGGTAGTACCGATTGCTCAAACTCAGTGAGACCGATTTTGATAATGGACATACACAGAGAGATTACAATCCCATCTCGGTGAGATCGAGATCCCTATCGGTAAGACCGATTTGCTTATGGTTTGTGGCAGTGGCTATGACTTTTGAAATCGGTGGCGCCGGATAGGAAGAATCGGTGTGACCGATTTTGGCTTTGGGTTTAGGTCATTTGTGGAAGTGGGAAAGTAGCTAAGAGTTTTAGAGCATATCATGAAGCACATGAAGCAAGAGGCTCATTAAGCAACACCTCATCCCTCCTTGATAGTATTGGCTTTTCCTATAGACTCAATGTGATCTTGGACCACTAAAAATGTAAAATGAAGAGTCTTGAGCTTGAAGCTTGAGCCAATCCTTTGTCCTTAGCATCTTGAAGGAGTTCCCGCATCCTTTAGTCCATGCCACTCCATTGTTGAACTTATCTGAAACATACTAGATAAAGGTGTTAGTCCAACAAGAGATATGTTGACATTAATTACCAAACCACCTAGGGAGCACTTGTGCTTTCAATATGGTTGATCCAGCAGAACTGTTTGCGATAAGGAAAAACAAAAGAAACGAGCAGCCATATCAATGTGTGTGCGATATACGGCATGCAGTCCCCCCCCGACGAACTTTGTGCTATTAGGGAATGCAACAGAAACGGTCAGCTAGATCAAGGTGTGTGTGATATACGGCATGCGGTTCACTTGGACAAACTGTTTTTGATTAGGCAAGAGAATGGAAACGGTTCATCTTAACCAGATGTGTGTGATATGTTGCATTTGCGATCAGCCAAAAGAACAAAAACGATTCGTGTCAACCAGATGTGTGTGATACGTAGCACACATCCCACTCGGATGAACTGTTTGCGATGAGAAATTAGAACACAGACGGTTACTATAGTAAGTTCATGTGCGATCCTGTTCATACAAAAAACTTTTAAAATGCAAACTACTTGCTTGCGTATAAACAATTATCAAAAAGTAACGAGATAGACCTTCTTCAAGCCAATCAACATGTGTTCCAAAAAGAAAAAATGTCAATAATTACAAAACAAAGACCTCGATATTAACTAGATGGGATGGGTCAGTACAAACGTTTATAATACAAAGATTTATAATAAACCTTTGCAGTTACCCATCCAACTAGTTAACATTGAGTCCACTTCCCATCCGGTCACCAATCTCATGACTACTCCAGTCTCAGCACAGTTAACTTGGGAGTTCTGTTAGATGAGCTATCGGTAGGGAGCTAGTCCTTGCTGCTGTAGATCCCTCTTTGCAGCCTTTATTGCACAACACAATGGAAACGGTTCAACTGAACAATATGTGTGTGATACACTGCAAACAGGTCCGTGATCAGAAATTTGTGCGAAGACCAATATTAACACAGATGATTCCTGCTAATAAGCCGTGTGTGTCTACAGAAGAATATCATGTATATATATATATAGAACTGAAATAAACATCCAATTACATAACTGACTATACAGATCATTCACACACACCTCAATAAATAATTGCATGCATTCTAAAGTAGGAGAAACGATCGTCTACTCATCTACTTCTTGTGACGCTCCCGCCACTTCTCTGTGGCTTGATCCCTCGGCTGGGTCATGAACAAGACACTTCCTCATGTCCATGATCCTCCTATACATCTCGTAGCTTCTGTACTAGTCATTGGCTGCATACTTGATGTGTTCTTCATCCAGTCTCTTATGGCAAACACCATGCCAGGTGTCCTTGTCCTTCTTGCTCTCATCCTTCATCTTCATGTAGTAGAGCTCGATGCTGGATGAGGCGAGGTCAACCAGGGAGTTTAGTTTGTCCTTGGCGCTGCCCCAGACCTTGTGGTGGTCCTGGATGTTGACAAGATTTGGGCATTTCAAGCCCGAAATGTTGAGCGCTTTTAGATCGTTATTGGTGTCCACCACAGCGAACTTGTAGTCGAAGTTGTTGATAAAACCTGAGAAACGCTCGCAAGGCCTTGTCGCCAGGTGGTAGTGGTAGAGGAGGACATCATGTCACACGCACAACTGAGCGATGACAACCTTTTGATCATGCCCGACATGACCGACGGTGTACTCGAGGTCGAAGCTGACCACTTGGTACTTGTTCTGGGCAAGGAACTGCTCCATAGTTTGGGTTGAGCTCTCCAAGGACACCAAATCGTTTGTGTACACCACCAAGAGGGCCTTCCCCCTCACGTGGGTGTCTACTATGTGATGCGTGGTGAACTGCCCGCCGTTGTTGCTGTCGGCAGCTAGGAGCGCCATTGGAGCCACGGGGATCGCCATTGGAACCTCTGGATGTCCTCTCTGTATGTGTAGTCATGGAGGTGCTTATTGTGTCGTGTGACGCGAGAGATGAAGGTAAATGGCAGCAAGAATAAATGGGGGCTGGGCGGCCTGGATTCACGACGCGTCCGCATGGCAGTTTTTGCATCGAGTAACTGCATTGTGGAGCCGCGCCCGGCGGAACCGCATGCACACAAATGTGCGTGATCGTGCACCGACCCCAAACACTGGCAGCGTGCGTGAGGGAGGGCAGAGCACCCGGAGGGACTCGAGAGGGCAGAGCACGCACGGTGGGACGTGGGCAGAGCGCGCCGCGGCCGCCTCAACCGCAAGCAACCACACGCATAGAGCAGTTGAACACGCAGGAAATGGTCGCCTACAAGCCGGCCGACACTTGCGTTGCTGCGTAGAGAGTGGCCGTGTGCTACTACCACCATCTTGGTCTATAGTCCCGTTTATATTATGTGCCATACTTTGCCCTCGTATAATAAAAATTATATAATTGGAAACTATGTTACAATACGAATCCAACTATATAATCTTTGCCGACATGCATTCGTATTTTATTAGTTAAGTCCTACTTATAAACCAGGACAGGTGTATAGTAGGTAATTCAATTGCAAACATTTTTTTATTAACCGTATGTGTACGTGGCCTTTCGTCCTCCTCTCGCACGTCTTGTCACCCCGTTGTGCAGACGACTTACAACGCAAGCTTGCGCAGCGCGCAGGAGTATTCTTTTGGCCAAATGGTGGCGCCAATGAATCGTTGGCAAGCCTGTTCCCGCGCAACTCGCAGGTTCCTATGCAAGTTTCCCGCCCAACTGGGTGAAATCCCCCAAAATCCACACACGGAACACCCACCACACGCGTAGTGTAGTGCGCATGGCGTCCATGTTGGGTTTGCGTGGAGAACCCACCACACGCCCCGCCGCCGGTGCCCGTCGGCAGCTGTTGTCGGCCGTCGTTGCCTCCACACCACCGTCGAAAGCCAGGGCCATCGCCCGCTCCGCCGCCGCGGCCCGAAGGCGGGAGGTGGCCGTCGTGCCCGCCACCCCACTGCCGGCCACTGTGGCCATCACCCGCTCCGCCACCGTGGCCCAAAGGCGGGAGGTGGTGGTCGTGGCCGCCACCCCATCGTTGCCAGCCCTGGCCGCCAGCCCACCGTCGACCGCCGGGGTCATCACCCGCTCCGCCACCGCTTCCCGAAGGCGGGAGGTGGAGGTGGATGCCGACACGTGTGTCAGCGACCTTGCGCGCTACACCGAGGTCCCGCGGGAGGAGGAGGAGCGCCTTGTCGAGCATGCAAAGAGCCTTACCGCCGCCATGGCCGTGGAACACGTTGCCTCAGAGGCGAGGAATCAGGAGATCTATGAGGAGAACCACCACTTCGAGAGGGATCGTCTGGAGCGGCAGTGGGAGTTCGAGCTGGCGAGCATCGCCGAACGTGCAGCAGCGGCAGGCACTGTATTGCATTTGTCCAGCTCGTCGGTAGGCTCCTCCTCCTCTACCTCTTACTGAGCATGCTCGGCAGAGGAGAGGCTGTCGGAAGTAGTACAAAGCCCCTTCCATAGTAGTAGTAGTATTTAGGGGCTATTTTGTTCAGTTCATCTGACTATAGATGTGGTGGAACTGTACAACGGACTTAAAATTAGCTACTATATAAAGTAGAACTAGCTATTTTAGTACGTGGTTGGCAACAATTGGGGAAAAGTTTGGTCAGCTCAGATGTCGAGTTGAACTATTTGTATAAATTAAGCACTACTTCTTAATCTATGAATGAAATATATGCTTAATTACAGAATTTTAGTTGCAAAAATTAGATAGTGCTAGTGATTTTTAGCTGCATATTTTGAGAAATCACAGTGTTACAAGGTTAACAGATTAAAATGTTACTAGAGCATCAAATGTCAATCTTTCAAGTTTGACAAATGGCAACATACCCAATATGACAGATGCAAATCTTACCAAATTGTTTGTAAGTGGTTGCACACAGGTCATCCAAAACAACCATTTTTGTGTTGAAGAGATGCACAAATCCTGCTCTCGCTTTGCATACGGGTGTTCTATCTAAAACGTTTGCGATCAAGAGATGCACAAATCCTGCTCGGCACATTTTCACTTGGCTTCCTGGGGAAGATATCGGTTTGCATACGGGTGTTCTAACTAAAACTTTTGCGATTGAGATACAATATTAAATCCAAGAAAAAAACTATTTCCAGCGGTGGCGGAAGCGGCATGCCGCGTCGTCCTTATCGTTGTTGTCCTCTTGAAGTCTTCAAGGCAGCTCAGAATGTTCTTCACTGGTAAATCAAACATCATGTCGTCTTGCGATCGACGGGCAGGGCGCGGCAGGACGGCAGCTAGTGGCGCTAAGAGGTAGCGGTCAACAGTGGCGTCCCATGCCGCTGAGGGGGGCGCGTGCACGGGCACGGGCGCGGCGGGTGCAACCAACCGTACGGGGACCGACACCATGGTGGGTAGAGGGTCGCGCACGCGCACGAACACGGGCGCTGGCGCTGGCATGTACAAGAGCTCGCGCGGGTCTGCGGAGACCTCGGTTACGCCGGTGGCTTGCAGCTCTACGATAGTGCTCAGCGACCAGCCCGTCAATGCTACGAGGATGGTCGCTAGCGCGGGTGCAGGGATGGGAGCTGGGACGGGAGCGGGGGCAGCAACAGCCGCAGCCAACTCATTCTGGGCCATGTCCATGAGGCCACATTCCTCCTTATTTTCTATCTCCTCTGGCTCGGAGTCGACTTCACCAACCTTCAAGACTAGTGGCAGATGATCCTTCTACCCCATGGCATTGGTGGAGGTCTGCAGGGGGAAGGGGAATGTGAGGCAAACAGTAAGGCCGCCCGTATTAAGCAGCGTCTCGGGCGCCATTAAGGGAGAGGAAGGCGGGCGGCCATGGAAGTCAAAGGGCTCGATTCCCAGTGAGCCTACACAGCATACATCTCATACACTTCCCGGCGAGCCTACGCCTTGGAGGACAGCTTGCACGCCTCTCGGCCAGCCTGTGCACCAGACTGCGCTCGCACGCCTCCCGTTCAATCAAGCAGTTGTCCGCACGACACCTCCTATAGCCATTTGAACGAAGACACGTGGAGTCATGTGAATGATTAATATAACGCACATGATTTGAGTTATACAAACGTTTGCGAGGTTAGAGTGGCAGCTATTTGTTTGAAAGTGCCTTTGTTGGCTGTTATTCGAGTGCTTCTTCTCTCAAAATGGACATGAAAAATAACACAGCATGTCGGGTGCCCTTCCATGATAACATGCCAAGTTTCATGAATTTCAGACAAGTTTTGAATTTGCTAGAATTTAAAAACAAAGTATTTCAATGTTTTGCTGGCAATCAATACTGCCCTGGTGTTTGACATTAATTCCCATTTCTTGCATGGAACCTAAGCATGCACCCAAGGACAAACATTTGATTTTTCAACCAATTTATATGCACTAGAGCATGTGCATGTAGTTCAAATTTGAATTATGCACATAAAATGCCTAGAAAACCGAGTTAATGTATAAAAATGTCCAAACGAACCCCGAAAAATTGCAAAATTTAACACAACACCCCTGTTGGTCTATGTTAACACTAGAAAAATTTTGAAAGCAATAGGAGGCAGCAGAATCATTTTGTCCCCGAAGGTGGGACATTCCCTACCAAAACCACCAGGCTTGTTGTGAGAAGCTCTGGTTTGTAAGAAGCTTATACCCAAACCTACCAAAAATGGGACAAAAAAATTACCACAACATGTCAATGCTGCTCCATGATAGCATGCCAAGTTTCATGAATTTCATACGAGTTTTGGATTTACTAGAATTTGAAAACCAAGAATCTCAATGTTTGCCGCCGAGTGACGGTGGCAACATGTTTGACATTAATTCCGATTTCTTGCATGGGACCTAAGCATGCAACCAAGAACACATATTTGAATTTATAACCAATTTATATGGATTAGAGCATGTGCATGTAGTTCAAATTTGAATTATGCACATTAATGCATCGAAAACTCAATTAATGCATAAAAATGTCCAAACAAACCCTGAAAAATCCTGAAAATTGACACAACACTCCTATTGTTCTATGTTGACACTAGAAAATTTTTGATAGCAATAAGAGGCAGCGGATATCGTTTCGTCCCCAAAGGTGGGACGTTTCCTACCGAAACCATCAGGCTTGTTGTGAGAACCTTTGGTTTGTGAGAAGCATATCCCCAAACCTGCCCCAAATGGGACAATATTTTTACCATGGCATGTTGATGCCGCTCCATGATAGCATGCCAAGTTTCATGAATTTCAGACGAGTTTTGGACTTACTAGAATTTAAAAAACAGGAATGTCAATGTTTGCGGTCGAGTGACAGTGGCAGGGTGTTTGACATTCATTCCCATTTCTTGCATGGGACCTAAGCATGCAACCAAGGACACATA
The DNA here is from genome assembly GCF_002162155.2 of Triticum dicoccoides. NCBI lineage: Eukaryota > Viridiplantae > Streptophyta > Magnoliopsida > Poales > Poaceae > Triticum > Triticum dicoccoides. Next base: position 375,014,242 of record NC_041391.1, on the reverse strand, counting down.
TTTGAAATTTCAACCAATTTATATGCATTAGAGCATGTCCATGTAGTTCAAATTTGAATTGTGCTCACAAATACATTGAAAACGCAATTAATGCATAAAAATGTCCAAACGAACCCTGGAAAATCCCAAAAATTGACGCAACACTCCTATTGTTATATATTGACACTAGAAAAATTTTGAAAGCAATAAGAGGTAGCAGATATCATTTCGTCCCAAAGCCGGGACGTACCGTACCGAAAACATTAGGCTTGTTGTGAGAGCCTTTGGTTTGTGAGAAGCATATCCCCAAACCTGCCCCAAATGGGAGAATATTTTTACCTCAACATGTTGATGCCGCTCCATGATAGCATGCCAAGTTTCATGAATTTTAGATGAGTTTTGGATTTACTGGAATTTAAAAAGCAGGAATCTCAATGTTTCGGCCGAGTGACAGTGGAAGGGTGTTTGACATTCATTCCCATTTCTTGCATGGGACCTAAGCATGCAACCAAGGACACAGATTTGAATTTTCAACCAATATATATGCATTAGAGCATGTGCATGTAGTTCAAATTTGAATTCTGCTCATAAATGCATTAAAAACACAATTAATGCATAAAATTTCCAAACGAACCCCGAAAATGTCCAAAAATCGACACAACACTCCTATTGTTCTATGTTGACACAAGAAAAGTTTTGAAAGCAATAAGAGGCAGCGGATATCGTTTCATCCCCAAAGGTGGGACGTACCATACCGAAACCATCAGGCTTGTTGTGAGAACCTATGGTTTGTGAGAAGCATATCCCCAAACCTGCCCCAAATGGGACAATATTTTTATCATAGCATGTTGATGCCGCTCCATGATAGCATGCCAAGTGTCATGAATTTCAAACTAGTTTTGGATTTAATAGAATTTAAAAAACAGGAATCTCAATGTTTCGGCCAAGAGACGGTGGCAGGGTGTTTGACATTAATTCCCATTTCTTGCATGGGACCTAAGCATGCAACCAAGGACACAGATTTTAATTTTCAACCAATACATATGCATTAGAGCATGTGCATGTAGTTCAAATTCGACTTGTGCTCATAAATGCATTGAAAATGCAATTAATGCATGAAATGTCCAAGCGAACCCCGGAAAATTCCCGAAATTGACACAACACTCCTATTGTTCTATGTTGACACTAGAAATTTTTTGAAAGCAATAAGAGGCAGCGGATATTGTTTCATCCCCAAAGGTGGGACGTACCCTACCGAAACCATTAGGCTTGTTGCCTTTGGTTTGTGAGAAGCATATCCCCAAATCTGCCCCAAATGGGACAATATTTTTACCATGGCATGTTGATGCTGCTCCATGATAGCATGACAAGTTTCATGAATTTCAAACGAGTTTTGGATTTACGAGAGTTTGAAAACCAGGAATCTCAATGTTTGCGGGCGAGTGACGGTGGCAGGATGTTTGACATTCATTCCCATTTCTTGCATGGGACCTAAGCATGCAACCAAGGACACATATTTGAATTTTCAACCAATTTATATGCATTAGAGCATGTGCTCATAAATGCATTGAAAACACAATTAATGCATGAAAATTTCAAAACAAACCCCGAAAAATCCCAAAAATTGACACAACACTCGTGTTGTTCTTTGTTGACATGAGAAACATTTTGGAAGGAAGAAGAGGCAACATATATCATTTCGTCCCCCAAGGTGGCACGTACCCTAATGAAACCATCAGGCTTCTTTGGAGAGAAGCTCTGGTTTGTGAGAAGCTTATACCCACACCTGCCCAAATGGACAATATTTTTACCATGGCATGTCGCTGCCGCTCCATGATATCATGTCAAGTTTCATGAATTTCAGACGAGTTTTCGATTTACTAGAATGTTAAAAGCATGTATCTCAATGTTAGCGGCTGAGTGACAGTGTCAAGGTGTTTGACATTCATTCTCATTTCTTGCATGTGACCTAAGCTTGCAACCAAGGACAAAAATTTGATTTTGCAACCCGTTTTTCTGGACTGGAGCATGTTGTTTAATTTTGAATTGTGCACCTGAAATACCTAAAAAATTAAGTTACCGTATAAAAATGTCCAAAGGAACCCTGAACAATTCCAGTTTTTTACGACACACATATAGTTGCATGTTCACTGCAGATAAAAGGTCTAGCAATTCAAACACCGTCCATTGCCGCGGTGACCCCATTCTATAATTCAAATCAAAATTAAAAATCAAGTAGATCCCACACAGTTTATTATCACCAACCGTGTGAGATGTAGTACAAAATATCCTGGAGCACCATCAGTGTATAGTATGCCTATGGATTACGTGAGTAGGTGTGTCGGCTATAGTCCACAGCCGGCGTGTCAAGGACACTAGCTCGCTCCCGAAATATCATTTCATTGTTCAATCATCACATGTGAAAGATGGGGACATCGACTCGCGTCGTGAGGGCAACTTCGACGGCCCCCCTCCAGCGAGAGTGCGGCCGCAGTCGCCATGCACATGCTAACGAGGTGCATGAGCGCGGCCGCAATCTGCGACCGGGCGGCCAAGGCAGCCCAAACGGCCGCTATTGCTTCGTAGGTCATGGCAGCAACATCTGCCTCGGGGATAGCAGCTGGCGAGAGCGGCACAACATCTTTCTGTTTCACAGTGGCAGCCTTAGCCTTGATGGAGGCCGCCCACGACCATGTCGAGGCCGCCCACGCCTAGCTCGTTGCGGTCAACGCAGAAATCGAACGAAGCTTCTCCAACAATGGTCGACAACCCACGGCCAAAGAGTTGGCAATCGCTGAGAGCGTTCGAGCAGCCGTCCGTTCCTCCGCCGCATACCTTGTGACGACGGAGCCCGTCAAAGCCTAGATCGCGGCTGCCCACGCCCAGCTCGTGGTGGCCTTTTCCAAAGAGATGGCGGACGCGGAGATCGATGAGCACCAGCCATAGTATTACTCTTTGTTTTGTTTAATTAAGAGCGCCGGTCTTTAATTTGTTAGAGTAATGTTTAGGCCAGCTAGCTCTGTTTAATTTCTGAACTTGCTCGATTAAGAAGTGTGGGTTTGTTGTAGTCTCCTTTGTGTACCCAAATTATGCAATGATGTGGATGAGAACTGTAACTAGGGAAATTGGAACCAAAATTTTTGACGTTCAAGCTCATCGCACACGGGTTAAGCTATCTGAACCGTTTGTGATATTCACATATCGTACACAATTCTGAATAAGGGACCGTGTCTGATGACACTTTGCGCGCCAGTTTTTCGCTGAAGCGATTCCAAATTTTCGGCTTCCGCATTTCCCCTGTTTCCTCCTTCCTTTCCAAGTTGAAACCTTCACTCCTTGCTTGTAGCGCCACCCCCCTCGCCGGCGACCCTCCTTCACGCTACTCGGCCTTGTCTATCCAGGCAGGTAATCCACAATAGACCGCCCTCCTCCTACTCCTTCCACATCCCACATGCCCCTACCGCCGGCGTGACACCTTCCACCCAAATCTCTGACCCATCTACCAAATAAGTGCCGCCCTAAGCCATGGTGCATGCAGTATAGCTAGGAGCTCAAGGAGCATTTGGTAGCATAGAAGAAAATCGTGGCCGCACGTGCGGATGAGGTCGTGATGGATACCATTCATGCCGACTCCCAGATCTTGGAGGAGCACCTTGCCATTTGCTAGCTACGCTGGTTAAGCATGCTTGATTTACCCATTGTGTGTGCTGCTCCTGCCTTTCCTTAACAAATTCTAGTCAATTGTGCTATCTAATTTTACCGTGCAATCTATTGCTCCTCTGTATATGTTCTATATGTCGTGCAGTGTGGTTCTCATTTATTAACTATTTGGTTAATTAGTGGTCGTCTTCAGGTAACTGTTTGGTTCAATTCCGCAAATGTGATGTTCAATTCTTCAGGATACAATTTTGTATTGTCTTCCATGTGAGAAATAAATTGAATTTATCTTTACAAAATACATGAGAAAGGAATACAATTGCTATATTTCCAAGTTTTCAAGCATGCTTGGTTTGGTTATACATTGTGCAATGTGGTGCCCAGTTATTGTTTGATGCATTTGTGTTGTGGTGTTTAGTTAACTGTTTGGTTCAATTCTGCAATGCGATGTTCAATAGTTGTGGGTGCATTCTTTTATTGTATACCATGTGAGAAGTAAATCAAATTTGGTTGTACTAAATACATGAGAAACAAATACAATTGCTATATTTCCAATTTGTCAAGCATGCTTGGTTTGGTTATACATTGTGCAATGTGGTGCTCAGTTAACATTTGGTTCATTTGTGTTGTGGTGTTTAGTTAACTATTTGGTTCAATTCTGCAATGTGATGTTCAATAGTTGTGGGTGCATTCTATTATTGTATACCATGTGAGAAGTAAATCAAATTTGGCTGTACTAAATACATGAGAAACAAATACAATTGCTATATTTCCAAGTTGTTAAGGATGCTTCGTTCAGTTAACTGTCTGATCTTCTATTAGGAGTATGTTATATTATGCAATGTTTTGCTCACTTAATGTTTGGTTCATTGTTTGCGGTGTTTAGTTAACTACATGGTTCAATTCTGCAATGCGATGTCCAATTATCGTGGTTGGAATTTTGTATTGTTGTGCATGTGAGGAATAAATTGAATTTGGTTGCACTTATTACATGAGAAACATATACAAGTGCTATATTTCCTAGTTCTTAATCTTGCTTGGTTTGGATAAATGGGTTTTCCATCTGACTTGAATTAATGTGATGAATCGGCAATGTGCTTATTTTTCATCAACATATTTTACTGATAGCATGCGAACCCTTACTGAACCTGATGACTAACTACCTTATATGTGTTGCAGGGAAACAAGGGGAAGCACTGAGGTTTACAATCGAGGTTAGCAAGTGCATGGTCCGTTGTCTAATAGCATATTATTGTGCAATTGCAGGAACCATTCCAATACTTAGGTTTTTAATAATTTGGTCTTGCACATGTAGGTCCTGGTGTCAGAGGTTTTAATCCACTATTCGATCCTTTTTGCATATGGGGAAATGAGTTGTCCAGGAATATCAATCAAGTAAAGAAACTCAGAAAGATTGTTAGGATAAAGAAATTGGCGACAAAAAACAACAAGATCTTTGTCTGCACAATGAAGAAGACATCAGTTCACTACAAGATGGTACTAAATATTATACCTTGCCTTTTTTTATTCCTTTGCCCCATTTCCAATATAGAGAAGATATTTATGCACATCCTTGTTTTCAGGCCTTTCCAAAGCAGTTCACTGATGATGACCTCTCAAACCACCTCTATGGTTAGGAGGCGAGGAAGGTTTTCATACAACACCCCCAGTTCAATATTGAAGTGTTCCTGAAGAGGACGAAGGATGGGCGGTCAATCATCCACAGGCACTAGCCTAAAGTTGCAAAGACCTTCCACATCAATGAAGGCTCAATATTCGCCTTCCACTTCAGCATTTTTCCCGATGAGATGCATCTATCTATGTACCGTCTATGATGCTAATTTCGAAAGGTCATGTGAAACTTGGTGCTGGTGCAGTTGTGTCATGGTGTAGCTGAGTGCTGAAGCTATCATGTTGTACTCTAATGTATTTCAATTATGAAATCCTACTTCCTTAATATGTAATGAAATATATGATGTGTTTAATATGAATGTCAATTAGATTAATAAATGGATTATTAACAATAGGGCTATTAGCCTGCTAATGGCGAACTAGCGTGCTAATTGGTTTTTGCTATTATAAACGGTTATTGAGAAAATACCATGGCCGATGACCTAAGGCAACGCACACAGCTTCTAGGAACAAACCGTGTTGGATCGATGAACAATCACACACGACATTCTATTGAAAACTGTTTGCGTTAGGCCACCTTGCGCAAATGTTTACCGCATAAAAACTGTGTGTGATGGACAGCCTTTGCCACACAGTTTCTTCTACGCACCGTGTGTGATGCATTCAATAACGCAAATGATGAAATTTTTAATATAGTATGTGATGGGAACACCATCAAAAACGATTTAACAAGGAAAACTGTGTGTGATGTACCTACGAACGGAAACATTTTTCCTTGCACCGACTGTGTGGGATGTATATACGAACCGAAATGTTTCGCGGGGACTCACTGTGTGGGATGTACTTATGACCGGAAATGATTTTGCATGTATAATTGTTTTTTAGCACTACTGTACGTATAACCGTATTTACTCACTCGCCGGTCGCATACGACCTCATTTTGCCGAGCGTGTGTGCTAGGAGGGCATATCCCCGACGATTTCTGGGTCGTGTGGGAAGGACCCCCTAATCACCCACACTAAGTAGGTGACGGTTCCGAACACTGTTGCGGAAAGGGATTAAAAATCATTTGTATAGACCTCGTTGTACCAGTGTGATAATAATATTAAAGAATTTATCAATACTCACAATGTTTCCAATAATACGATAGAAGAAAAGTTGAATAAGATTGATGACATGTCTAGAAGCATTGACAGAATTTCTCACGACGTAAAAAATCTCAAATCAAAATTTTTTGTGCCTAAGGTTGAAGAATGAATTAAAGATTTATATGTTTCTATGGATGAAAGTATTAAAAGAAACTCTATGCCTAGAGCTAAAACAGGATTTTTAGAAGGAGTGTTTTCTAGCGATTGCTTTCATAAAAACGATGAAGATCTTAAAGTGATTGATGTTTATTCTATTGATTCTTTGTTTATTAAAATTAAAATTCATGATAAACGGACTGAAGAAGAGTCAACTTTACTTAGAAGGCGTCCCGATAATTTGGAGGGTGAAAATCTTGTTGAGAAAATTGATAAAGGTGGGTTTGGATAGGTCAAAACTTTAACTAGTGATGTGCCCACTATTTTGGATTACAAAGGCTTTAATTTATGATAATTGCTATTTGATTTATTGTATTTATTTGTTGCAATCCATGATAAATTCACCCCATGCAGATGAACAAACTAAAGGTTTTACTAAACATATCGTTGATTCTATGATGAAGGCTTTAGAAGAAAATTTGGAATTAGAGATTTCAACTCTTAGAAAATTACATGAGGAATGGGAACCTAATATCAAAGTCAAGATTAAAAATTATGAGTGTTTTGCTTTATGTGACTTGGGTGCTAGTATTTCCACAATTCCGAAATCTTTATGTGATATGCTTGGTCTTACCAACATTTAAGAGTGTTCCTTGTAAGTGCATCTAGTGCCCCTTAGTGGTTTTGTTGTATTGAAGACTTATAGGTTAAGGGACTAATATGTTTGTGAGTGTACACAGGCTCTATAAGTCAATGAGGAGTTTGATATTTACAGCAAAAGTCGAGCCCTAAAATGAATGTCTTCGGCTGAAGACTTTGAAAGTGAAGAAATTGGTGTGACCATGAAGACTCGATATTCATGCAAGGAATCTGAAGCGTGAAGACTTTTGTTTTCGTAGTTTCATTTTCTCCTTCTTGAGTCATAGGAAACAACATACTGTTAAAGGGGGTCGAGGTAATACTAAGGAAACAGATTTCCATGTGATGCTCATCTCAAAATCCTACACCTACCCAATCCTTCGAGTGAAGCCATTGGAAATCTCATATTAGTTCAGTCAATTTCTTCAGTGACAGAGACGAAGATATTTTGGTCTCTAAGGAATTTGTTCTGACTGAGGAGTTAGGAATTCACCAGTGCGGATTGCCTACACAGTGAGGAACATGATAGGCCTGAGGAATTCGAACCTCGAAATATCCGACCGTTGCCGAGCCGCGCGCCAGCTGTTCCAAAATATCCTACCACCTAACGGTCATATCTGCCAAGGGCATTTATGTCTTATCATGTCGGGCTGCTCCCTAGGCTATAAATAGCCACCCCCTACAACCACTAGCTGGTTGGCTGCTCCGAGAGAAACTGACACTTGTCATTTGAGAGCATCCCATCCTCTGAGGACTTTGAGCGAAAATCATCAAGTGAGGAAAACCCAAATCCCAAACCCAAACCTACAAACCCCAAAGTGGTTCAGCATCACTGAAGAGATTGTTCCTATGTGGAATCGACGCTTGTTACCTTTGAGGACTGTGTATCCTCCAGACGGTTAGGCATCATGGTCTGAGCATCCAATAGGAATTGTGGATTGCCGAGTGACCAAGTCTGTGAAGGTTTCGAAGTCACCTGTGAAAACTTACCACTACTGTTGGGCAAGGTCTGTGTGATCTTAGCTCAAGGAGAATACTGTGAGGATTGTGTGTCCTCGAGTTTAAATTCTCAGCCGCTCCAACTAGACGTACAACTATCACAGCAGTTGGAACTAGTCTACCAAATCATTGTCTTCACCAAGCCAACTGGTTCTATTTCCTAAACCCCTTTCATTTCCTCAGTATGTTTGATGGCCCTGATCATTACTGCTTGAAGACATTGACTGAAGACATTCTCTATTTCCTCAATCCTAATTCTTCAATCTGTTTGTCTTCATCCTGCTTATCCTGTGTTTACGCTTTCTATACTCTGTGATTGTCTTTCATTTCATCATGATGAAAATGTTGTTACTCTGTTTTGCTTATACCTGAGTACTTGTTCCGCTGCAAGTAGTTCTTCACTTAGGAATTTTCTCACCCTGAAATTCCTCAGTGAAGAATTCATAAAAATCGCTTATTCACCCCCCCTCTAGTCGACGTAACGCACTTTCAATTTTTATCAGAGCAAGGTACTCCCTTGTTCTGTGGGATTTTGGTTTAACCGCCTGGAGTTTTAGTTATGTCGATTGCAGGTATGATCAAGGTCTTGGCTGGGTGTCCTACCTTTGACGGGACGGATTACCCCTACTGGAAGAACAAGATGCATATGCATCTTGAGGCAATTGATAACGATCTCTGGTACGTTGTGGAAAATAGCGTTCCCTCAGTCACTCTGTCTCTTAATGCTACCGATGTGAAGAGATTGAAGCAACTCGATTCCCAAGCGAAGAATATCATATGTGGCCATCTGAGCAAAGGTCAGTACGGCAGAGTGAGTGCATTGGAAACTAGTAAGCTGACTTGGGACATGCAGTCCAAGGTCAACGAAGGAGTCTCAACTCAACGTGGCTCCTGAGTTGATGTTCTTCGCAATCTCTTCAACCGCTACAAAGGACTCGATAACGAAAATGCTTAGCAAACCTTCCATTGCCTCAGTGACATCTCAAATGATTTTCAAGCACTTGGTGCCACTGATATCACCGATCATGAGGTGGTGAAGAAATTGCTGAGATCACTTGACACCTCATTTGATACCCTCACACTAATGATTCAAGAACGACCTGATTACAAGTCACTTGATCCCGCTGATATCCTCGAGAGGCTAAACACTCAATAGTTTCAGCTTGCTAAAAAGAGAGATCTCTATGGATCGAGCTACGGAAGATCACGTGCATTGAAGGCCAAGGCAATATCTGAGTCCGAAGCTGAGGATTTGGGTAGCAGCCTTGGTGGTCCTGAAGAATTGAGCCAGGAGCTAGCAATGCTCGTGAGGAAATTCCAGAAGTTCTCTCGCCGTGGCCGTTTTGGAAAGTCTTCAAGAAATGATGATTCCTCGTCCTGTGACTACAAGAAGAGAGCTTGCCACAAATGCAAGAAACCTGGTCACTACATGTTTTATTGTCCTCTGTGGGAAAAGGAATCAAAGAATAATAAGTACAAAGATGATGATTATGATGATTCAAAGAAGAAGAAGAAATCCTCAAAGTTTTCATCTTCAAAATCCTCAAAGTCTTCATCTCACAAGAAGAGCAGATCCAAGAAGGCCCGGGCATTCATTGGCAAGGAAATGGACTCTGAAGCGGAATCTAAGGATAATGTGGAAGAGGAATGAGGGAGTCCTGGATTAGGGGGTCCTCGGACAGCCGGACTATATGCTTATGCTGGACTGTTGGACTATGAAGATACAAGATTGAAGACTTCGTCCTGTGTCTGGGTGGGCCTCTCCATTGCGTGGAAGGCAAGCTTGGCAATTCGGATATTTAGATTTCCTTCTCTGTAACCGACTCTGTGTAACCCTAGCCCCCTCCGATGTCTATATAAACTGGAGGGTTTAGTCCGTAGGACAAGAACAATCATAAATCATAGGCTAGCTCCTCAGGTTTAGCCTCTACGATCTCTTGGTAGATCAACTCTTGTAATACTCATATCGTCAAGATCAATCAAGCAGGAAGTAGGGTATTACCTCCATAGAGAGGACCCGAACCTGGGTAAACATCGTGTCCCCCGCCTCCTGTTACCATTAGCCTTAGACGCACAGTTCGGGACCCCCTACCCGAGATCCGCTGGTTTTGACACCGACATTAGTGCTTTCATTGAGAGTTCCACTGTGACGTTAAAAAGGTTTGATGGCTCACCTTGTTATCAAGGGAAACATCACCTCTGGGGGAGCCCTGGCTTTAGGCCAAACCCTCCGATTAGGCGGCTTCGTCATGACTGCCCATTCGCCCGCCGCGTCGATGATGACTTCTCGGGTCATCAAAAACAGCCTCCATGTCAGCTCGGAATACACCGAGCAGATGGATCCAATGGAGCTCTCGTCCTTGAATGAGCTCTTGGATCGCATCGCCGCCTTGGGGGTCGCTATGGACTATGATCGGATCGGGCTTAAACCCGACAAAGAGAGATTAACTCTCCGCCGGTCACCCATCAGATAGTGGTGGTGGAGGAACAATGCAGCGATTCTTCCTCCATTTTGAGGACGAACTATGTCCGGATTCCCGAGCTCTCCGAGCCGGATACCCGTCTGCGGGAGGACATGACCCAAGCTCCGAACTTAGAATCGGATAGCGGGCCAGAAAAATTGGGCAACATCCTGGAACACGAACGGCCAAGTTCGGAAGTGCTTCTGCTCCTGGGTCCCAGATCGGGTCAGGGTTCAGACTTAAATCTACCCACCCACCCAGATACAAGCGGTCTCTCCCACATTAGACAACAATCCCAAGAGACAGTACATCACTTTTGGGCCAGATTTCTCCTTGTAATGAGCAAGCTAGGTCAAGGATTGTCGCGAGGAAGACGCAATCTCATTCTTTTGCGAAAATTGCACGGACAAGGGAATCCTCAACGCCATAAGTTGCCGTGACATAACACACTTCACTGACTTGCCGGCCATAGTACAGAAGTATTGTGCGATGGAAAGCGCCTGGAAAACCCAATCAACATTCTGGGATCCTTCGGCTCTCACTAAACCCATCGTCTGAACTAAAAGGGTGCACTCACAAGTCACCCAACCCAATTACAAAGAAACCAAAGCTCACTTTAGGGCGTGGAATTGTATTGGAGGGATGGCTCAATGGGCCATGCAAAATTCACACCACACCGGATACCATACCAACACACAGCCTTAGAGCATGTTGGATACTTCGGCAGGTGGCCAAGAGCGGCAAGGATCTCCTCATTAACGATACCGCAGAGCATCACCCCGTAGAAAACAACGACACAATATAGATAATCTTCGAGACTTTCGCCTCAAATAGCAGGCGCAACAGAGCTGTAACATCCCAAATTTGCAATTTGGCATGTTATACATAGGTCATCCATGCATATCATATTTTATTGCTTTTTCGTTTGCAATCCTCTAAATCCTAAGCAACTCAAGGCCCTTCGGAGAGAGTTGGGGATTTTCCAATTTTCAGATTTGAAATTTTTATCAAATAGTGAAGGCGAGGATTTTGATTTTTCATTATTTCTCTCTGGAAAAATATTTCATTTTAAAATAATAAATGAGGGGAGATAATATGACTTCTCCAAAACAATTGAAATATCGAAGGAAAAATGTTAAAATCATTATTTGGATTTTATTTGAGTTTATTCGGAATTTTATTTGCCCTAGAAAAATTTGCATGTTTTAAAAATTGCATTTTAGGGGCCAAGAAAAGTTCATCTTGTTCTAAATATTTTATTTAGACGGAGAAAACTTGTTTTGTAATTTTTAGATTTTTATTTATATTTTTCTAGGATTTTTCTACTCGGCGGAATGTTTAAAAAAAACCCCGTGCCTGACTGGGCCAAAGGCCCAGCTCAGCAGGCCGGCCCAACCGCCCGCCGCCGCCGCATCCTGCGTGTGCGCGCGCCCCGCCACCGCAGACCCGGACTCCGGAGTCCGAGTCGGACTCTGCCGCCGCGCCTTGCCCCCTCCTCCAAGTCTCCCTGCCCCGCCCCCTTTATATAGCACCGCCCCCGCCCCCTCTAGCCACCACCACCACCGCCGCCGCCGCCGCCGCCTCCCAGAGCCCGGAGCC
>NC_041391.1:374994506-375001404 GCF_002162155.2 Triticum dicoccoides | reverse complement strand
AGCCCGCGCCCTCGCCAAGCCCTGCCACCCCTCGCCGAGCCGCCGGAGCCGCTCGCCCCGCCGGACGACCTCGCCGGAGGTAGCCGCCACACCCCACCCCTCGCTGCCGTTTCTTTAAATAAACCCCTTTGGTTTTTTTTGAAAAACCCTAGTTTGTTTTTTTATATATAGATCAGTTTTATTCTTCGGTTTATTTATTTAGCGAGCGTTCGCTCGTCTGTTCGTTCTAACGAACGTGTTCATTGTTTAGTTTCCGTTAACGAACGTTCGTTCGTTTAGCCGTTCGTCGTTTTTCTTTTTATCGGATTTATTCCGCGATTTTTCTGATCGCGATTTTTGATCTGATGTTCAAACCTGTTTATCTTTTCGCTCGTTTATCGGAATCAGGCGATTCAAGCGCCTAGAGTTTCATCTCGAAACTTCTTTCCGAATAATCAACTCAAACAAGTTTTTATCTCTATAAAATTTGACCCTAGTTCAGATTAGTTAACGGATCTTGTTTCTTTTGCCGTTTGAGTTTCGTTGCTCCGTTTGATTTGATTCTTTTTGCAAACCGGAGTTCTTAAGTTGAACGCTCTGGTCAAACTCTTTTATTTGGAGTTCTACTTGTGCATCTTTGATTGTTGCTTATTTATGTTATTGTTTTCTTGCGATAGAATTCCTGGAGTGCGAAGCGTGTTACTACGAGTCTCTAGGATTCACGGATCGTTAGCAAGGCAAGTAACATATTGATCATACACTTTTCATACCCAGTTTTTATGCATTAGTTTCAATCCTCAAACATTGCATGACTAGGATGCCTTTAATATGTGGGTTCTGGGAAGTAGTTGCTGAGGTAGAACCTATTACCCTGTTTATTATCAAACCCTTGGGAGTTACTTCTACGTGTTGCTTATTTTGCCATGCTATGCTCGTAGACGTGGATTGGGTTTGAGTGATTTCCATGACAGATGTGAGCAATGGTTTACTTAAGGTGGCAACTTTAATACACATCTGGGTGGATTGAGGCACCTGGGGCATCCAGTGATTGCCTGTTTTATTTTTGGAAATCCCGGGGTTACCGTGTGATTCTCCTATGGACCGCCACCCATGCTCAAAGGGAACTGAGTCTATTCATACTAGAAACTTCCGTGTGTAGCCGCAAGCTATTATGGGCTCTAGCATAGTTGAGTAAGTTACGTGAATATCTTGAAGAGGTGGATCAGCAGGTAGTGGGTTTGTAGGTTTGGTATGGTCTTCCCGGAGTAGAGAGTTAATGTTTCTGAAAGACTGTGTCTCGGTCATCCGTTTCTCAAACATCATGTAGTGCGAGGAATCAGCGGAGGCGATCGAGTCTTGCAGGGAAAAGTGCACAAACCTCTACAGAGTGTACAATCTAATCATGTTAGCCGTGTCCCCGGTATGGACAATTCTGAGTATCCAGTACTTGAGTATTCGCATGTATCTCAACACTTCTAATTAATCTTGCTGGGTTGTTAACTATTTTCATTGGGATCATTGAGTTAGGGTTACCTTCTCAAATGATGTTTCAACCACCATGATAGTTAAATTAAAATTTATTCCTTTGTAGTAGGGACAAATTGGCTTTTCGCAAAACTGTAACCATAGAGCTTTCCACTAGCCAAATATGCATGTAGTGGTAGTATTATTCTGTTGTTGCTCTTTTGTGTTACATTGCCAGCATATTCCATGTGCTGACCCGTTCGCGGGCTGCAACGTATTATGTTGCAGACTTTTCAGACGAGGAGTAAGGTTCGTAGGTCGTTGCCGTGCAGCTCAGCCATGCCGTTGGAGTTGATGGACTCACTTTATCTTCCAAGCCTTCCGCTGTTATCGCATTAGATGGCCTTAAGCCATATTATTGTAATAAGTTCTCTTTTGAGACATTCAATGTAATAAGTGTGTGATTGCTACTCTGTTATAAATCCTTCGAGTACTGTGTGTGTCAGCATTACCGATCCAGGGATGACACGGAAGCATAGAGACTTGACCATCTGAGGTCGGGTCACTACAAGATGGTATCAGAGCACACACTGAGTGTAAGACACGACCACTAAGATAAACCATAGGTCACTCTTCTCTTCTCATTTCTGACTCCTCTTCTTTTTCCACTCTTTAGGATGAAGGAGATGAAGAATAAGTTTGCACAACCAGATGAAGACTCACCTTTTGGACGCCACTTGAAGGAAGTCACTAGGTACTTGAATATTGGAATACCAAGCTTCACCGGGACGTACAATGCCACTCTACCAGAAGAAGAGCGCTGGATGATTCAAGTACGAGTTCCAGGAAGAACGTTCTCGCCAAATTCTAAACCCATAGAGTTTTCTTTCAAAGCACCCACTTTGAGCCTTGGCAAGAGTATGGCAGCTCATATTACCATGGGACGCATTGGAGAAATCTACAACAAGGACCTTGAGGACACCACCTATCAAATATGTGGGCATCGAGATGAACAATGGGAGATGATCAGCACCAGGAAGGATAGATCTGTCGCAGCCTTTATCCAGGAGCAAAACCAGCACATTCGACGATAGGAGAACCAGATGTGCGCAGACATGATCGAGTTGAAGAAGGCGAAAACTAGGATCATCGAGCTGGAGGAAGAGCTTAAGTTCACACGCGATGGATATGAGGAGGAAATCAAGAACCTATTGGAGAAGAATGACGACCTAGTCGAGAAGATCGGAATTTTCATGGGAGGACCAGTTCCGAGAGAAGATGACGGAGACCCCATTTGTCCGGACAACTACATCATCATCGACGACACCGATTCAGATTCAAGTGATGATGACTACGAAGATGAAGCTGGAGCAGACATCATGGTGTCTTCCACCGATCAAAATTTCTAGATGACCACCATATAATAATAGTATTCCACCATGTAACTAGTAGTAGTGAGCAATTTTGCGATAGTCCTAAACCGTTTTGTATGCCCTTGCTTGCTTGATTGAATGAATGCTTGTTTTTGCCTCATATACATATGGGTAGTGTTTCTCCCCTAGATCTTTTTCTATTCTAATCTCTTCCATCTAAACCCCTTTCATTTCCTCAGTATGTTTGATGGCCCTGATCATTACTGCTTGAAGACATTGACTGAAGACATTCTCTATTTCCTCAATCCTAATTCTTCAATCTGTTTGTCTTCATCCTGCTTATCCCGTGTTTACGCTTTCTATACTCTGTGTTTGTCTTTCATTTCATCATGATGACAATGTTGTTACTCTGTTTTGCTTATACCTGAGTACTTGTTCCGCTGCAAGTAGTTCTTCACTTAGGAATTTTCTCACCCTGAAATTCCTCAGTGAAGAATTCATAAAAATCGCTTATTCACCCCCCCTCTAGTCGACGTAACGCACTTTCAATTTTTATCAAAGCAAGGTACTCCCTTGTTCTGTGGGATTTTGGTTTAACCGCCTGGAGTTTTAGTTATGTCGATTGCAGGTATGATCAAGGTCTTGGCTGGGTGTCCTACCTTTGACGGGACGGATTACCCCTACTGGAAGAACAAGATGCATATGCATCTTGAGGCAATTGATAACGATCTCTGGTACGTTGTGGAAAATAGCGTTCCCTCAGTCACTCTGTCTCTTAATGCTACCAATGTGAAGAGATTGAAGCAACTCGATTCCCAAGCGAAGAATATCATATGTGGCCATCTGAGCAAAGGTCAGTACGGCAGAGTGAGTGCATTGGAAACTAGTAAGCTGACTTGGGACAGGCAGTCCAAGGTCAACGAAGGAGTCTCAACTCAACGTGGCTCCTGAGTTGATGTTCTTCGCAATCTCTTCAACCGCTACAAAGGACTCGATAACGAAAATGCTTAGCAAACCTTCCATTGCCTCAGTGACATCTCAAATGATTTTCAAGCACTTGGTGCCACTGATATCACCGATCATGAGGTGGTGAAGAAATTGCTGAGATCACTTGACACCTCATTTGATACCCTCACACTAATGATTCAAGAATGACCTGATTACAAGTCACTTGATCCCGCTGATATCCTCGAGAGGCTAAACACTCAATAGTTTCAGCTTGCTAAAAAGAGAGATCTCTATGGATCGAGCTACGGAAGATCACGTGCATTGAAGGCCAAGGCAATATCTGAGTCCGAAGCTGAGGATTTGGGTAGCAGCCTTGGTGGTCCTGAAGAATTGAGCCAGGAGCTAGCAATGCTCGTGAGGAAATTCAAGAAGTTCTCTCGCCGTGGCCGTTTTGGAAAGTCTTCAAGAAATGATGATTCCTCGTCCTGTGACTACAAGAAGAGAGCTTGCCACAAATGCAAGAAACCTGGTCACTACATGTTTTATTGTCCTCTGTGGGAAAAGGAATCAAAGAATAATAAGTACAAAGATGATGATTATGATGATTCAAAGAAGAAGAAGAAATCCTCAAAGTTTTCATCTTCAAAATCCTCAAAGTCTTCATCTCACAAGAAGAGCAGATCCAAGAAGGCCCGGGCATTCATTGGCAAGGAAATGGACTCTGAAGCGGAATCTAAGGATAATGTGGAAGAGGAATGAGGGAGTCCTGGATTAGGGGGTCCTCGGACAGCCGGACTATATGCTTATGCTGGACTGTTGGACTATGAAGATACAAGATTGAAGACTTCGTCCTGTGTCTGGGTGGGCCTCTCCATTGCGTGGAAGGCAAGCTTGGCAATTCGGATATTTAGATTTCCTTCTCTGTAACCGACTCTGTGTCACCCTAGCCCCCTCCGATGTCTATATAAACTGGAGGGTTTAGTCAGTAGGACAAGAACAATCATAAATCATAGGCTAGCTCCTCAGGTTTAGCCTCTACGATCTCTTGGTAGATCAACTCTTGTAATAATCATATCGTCAAGATCAATCAAGCAGGAAGTAGGGTATTACCTCCATAGAGAGGACCCGAACCTGGGTAAACATCGTGTCCCCCGCCTCCTGTTACCATTAGCCTTAGATGCACAGTTCGGGACCCCCTACCCGAGATCCGCTGGTTTTGACACCGACATTAGTGCTTTCATTGAGAGTTCCACTGTGACGTTAAAAAGGTTTGATGGCTCACCTTGTTATCAAGGGAAACATCACCTCTGGGGGAGCCCTGGCTTTAGGCCAAACCCTCCGATTAGGCGGCTTTGTCATGACTGCCCATTCGCCCGCCGCGTCGATGATGACTTCTCGGGTCATCAAAAACAGCCTCCATGTCAGCTCGGAATACACCGAGCAGATGGATCCAATGGAGCTCTCGTCCTTGAATGAGCTCTTGGATCGCATCGCCGCCTTGGGGGTCGCTATGGACTATGATCGGATCGGGCTTAAACCCAACAAAGAGAGATTAACTCTCTGCCGGTCACCCATCAGATAGTGGTGGTGGAGGAACAATGCAGCGATTCTTCCTCCATTTTGAGGACGAACTATGTCCGGATTCCCGAGCTCTCCGAGCCGGATACCCGTCTGCGGGAGGACATGACCCAACCTCCGAACTTAGAATCGGATAGCGGGCCAGAAAAATTGGGCAACATCCTGGAACACGAACGGCCAAGTTCGGAAGCGCTTCTGCTCCTGGGTCCCAGATCGGGTCAGGGTTCAGACTTAAATCTACCCACCCACCCAGATACAAGCGGTCTCTCCCACATTAGACAACAATCCCAAGAGACAGTACATCACTTTTGGGCCAGATTCCTCCTTGTAATGAGCAAGCTAGGTCAAGGATTGTCGCGAGGAAGACGCAATCTCATTCTTTTGCGAAAATTGCACGGACAAGGGAATCCTCAACGCCATAAGTTGCCGTGACATAACACACTTCACTGACTTGCCGGCCATAGTACAGAAGTATTGTGCGATGGAAAGCGCCTGGAAAACCCAATCAACATTCTGGGATCCTTCGGCTCTCACTAAACCCATCATCTGAACTAAAAGGGTGCACTCTCACAAGTCACCCAACCCAATTACAAAGAAACCAAAGCTCACTTTAGGGCGTGGAATTGTATTGGAGGGATGGCTCAATGGGCCATGCAAAATTCACACCACACCGGATACCATACCAACACACAGCCTTAGAGCATGTTGGATACTTCGGCAGGTGGCCAAGAGCGGCAAGGATCTCCTCATTAACGATACCGCAGAGCATCACCCCGTAGAAAACAACGACACAATATTGACAATCTTCGAGACTTTCGCCTCAAATAGCAGGCGCAACAGAGCTGTAACATCCCAAATTTGCAATTTGGCATGTTATACATAGGTCATCCATGCATATCATATTTTATTGCTTTTTCGTTTGCAATCCTCTAAATCCTAAGCAACTCAAGGACCTTCGGAGAGAGTTGGGGATTTTCCAATTTTCAGATTTGAAATTTTTATCAAATAGTGAAGGCGAGGATTTTGATTTTTCATTATTTCTCTCTGGAAAAATATTTCATTTTAAAATAATAAATGAGGGGAGATAATATGACTTCTCCAAAACAATTGAAATATCGGAGGAAAAATGTTAAAATCATTATTTGGATTTTATTTGAGTTTATTCGGAATTTTATTTGCCCTAGAAAAATTTGCATGTTTTAAAAATTGCATTTTAGGGGCCAAGAAAAGTTCATCTTGTTCTAAATATTTTATTTAGACGGAGAAAACTTGTTTTGTAATTTTTAGATTTTTATTTATATTTTTCTAGGATTTTTCTACTCGGCGGAATGTTTAAAAAAAACCCCGCGCCTGACTGGGCCAAAGACCCAGCTGAGCAGGCCGGCCCAGCCGCCCGCCGCCGCCGCATCCTGCGTGTGCGCGCGCCCCGCCACCGCAGACCCGGACTCCGGAGTCCGAGTCGGACTCTGCCGCCGCGCCTTGCCCCCTCCTCCAAGTCGCCCTGCCCCGCCCCCTTTATATAGCACCGCCCCCGCCCCCTCTAGCCACCACCACCA
>NC_041391.1:374985456-374993639 GCF_002162155.2 Triticum dicoccoides | reverse complement strand
CGCCGAGTCGCCGCCGCCGCCGCCTCCCGCCGCCAGCCCGCGCCCTCCCCAAGCCCTGCCACCCCTCGCCGAGCCGCCGGAGCCGCTCGCCCCGCCGGACGACCTCGCCGGAGGTAGCCGCCACACCCCACCCCTCGCTGCCGTTTCTTTAAATAAACCCCTTTGTTTTTTTTTGAAAAACCCTAGTTTGTTTTTTTATATATAGATCAGTTTTATTCTTCGGTTTATTTATTTAGCGAGCGTTCGCTCGTCTGTTCGTTCTAACGAACGTGTTCATTGTTTAGTTTCCGTTAACGAACGTTCGTTCGTTTAGCCGTTCGTCGTTTTTCTTTTTATCGGATTTATTCCGCGATTTTTCTGATCGCGATTTTTGATCTGATGTTCAAACCTGTTTATCTTTTCGCTCGTTTATCGGAATCAGGCGATTCAAGCGCCTAGAGTTTCATCTCGAAACTTCTTTCCGAATAATCAACTCAAACAAGTTTTTATCTCTGTAAAATTTGACCCTAGTTCAGATTAGTTAACGGATCTTGTTTCTTTTGCCGTTTGAGTTTCGTTGCTCCGTTTGATTTGATTCTTTTTGCAAACCGGAGTTCTTAAGTTGAACGCTCTGGTCAAACTCTTTTATTTGGAGTTCTACTTGTGCATCTTTGATTGTTGCTTATTTATGTTATTGTTTTCTTGCGATAGAATTCCTGGAGTGCGAAGCGTGTTACAACGAGTCTCTAGGATTCACGGATCGTTAGCAAGGCAAGTAACATATTGATCATACACTTTTCATACCCAGTTTTTATGCATTAGTTTCAATCCTCAAACATTGCATGACTAGGATGCCTTTAATATGTGGGTTCTGGGAAGTAGTTGCTGAGGTAGAACCTATTACCCTGTTTATTATCAAACCCTTGGGAGTTACTTCTACCTGTTGCTTATTTTGCCATGCTATGCTCGTAGACGTGGATTGGGTTTGAGTGATTTCCATGACAGATGTGAGCAATGGTTTACTTAAGGTGGCAACTTTAATACACATCTGGGTGGATTGAGGCACCTGGGGCATCCAGTGATTGCCTGTTTTATTTTTGGAAATCCCGGGGTTACCGTGTGATTCTCCTATGGACCGCCACCCATGCTCAAAGGGAACTGAGTCTATTCATACTAGAAACTTCCGTGTGTAGCCGCAAGCTATTATGGGCTCTAGCATAGTTGAGTAAGTTACGTGAATATCTTGAAGAGGTGGATCAGCAGGTAGTGGGTTTGTAGGTTTGGTATGGTCTGCCCGGAGTAGAGATTTAATGTTTCTGAAAGACTGTGTCTCGGTCATCCGTTTCTCAAACATCATGTAGTGCGAGGAATCAGCGGAGGCGATCGAGTCTTGCAGGGAAAAGTGCACAAACCTCTACAGAGTGTACAATCTAATCATGTTAGCCGTGTCCCCGGTATGGACAATTCTGAGTATCCAGTACTTGAGTATTCGCATGTATCTCAACACTTCTAATTAATCTTGCTGGGTTGTTAACTATTTTCATTGGGATCATTGAGTTAGGGTTACCTTCTCAAATGATGTTTCAACCACCATGATAGTTAAATTAAAATTTATTCCTTTGTAGTAGGGACAAATTGGCTTTTCGCAAAACTGTAACCATAGAGCTTTCCACTAGCCAAATATGCATGTAGTGGTAGTATTATTCTGTTGTTGCTCTTTTGTGTTACATTGCCAGCATATTCCATGTGCTGACCCGTTCTCGGGCTGCAACGTATTATGTTGCAGACTTTTTAGACGAGGAGTAAGGTTCGTAGGTCGTTGCCGTGCAGCTCAGCCATGCCGTTGGAGTTGATGGACTCACTTTATCTTCCAAGCCTTCCGCTGTTATCGCATTAGATGGCCTTAAGCCATATTATTGTAATAAGTTCTCTTTTGAGACATTCGATGTAATAAGTGTGTGATTGCTACTCTGTTATAAATCCTTCGAGTACTGTGTGTGTCAGCATTACCGATCCAGGGATGACACGGAAGCACAGAGACTTGACCATCTGAGGTCGGGTCACTACAAGATGGTATCAGAGCACACACTGAGTGTAAGACACGACCACTAAGATAAACCATAGGTCACTCTTCTCTTCTCATTTCTGACTCCTCTTCTTTTTCCACTCTTTAGGATGAAGGAGATGAAGAATAAGTTTGCACAACCAGATGAAGACTCACCTTTTGGACGCCACTTGAAGGAAGTCACTAGGTACTTGAATATTGGAATACCAAGCTTCACCGGGACGTACAACGCCACTCTACCAGAAGAAGAGCGCTGGATGATTCAAGTACGAGTTCCAGGAAGAACGTTCTCGCCAAATTCTAAACCCATAGAGTTTTCTTTCAAAGCACCCACTTTGAGCCTTGGCAAGAGTATGGCAGCTCATATTACCATGGGACGCATTGGAGAAATCTACAACAAGGACCTTGAGGACACCACCTATCAAATATGTGGGCATCGAGATGAACAATGGGAGGTGATCAGCACCAGGAAGGATAGATCTGTCGCAGCCTTTATCTAGGAGCAAAACCAGCACATTCGACGATAGGAGAACCAGATGTGCGCAGACATGATCGAGTTGAAGAAGGCGAAAACTAGGATCATCGAGCTGGAGGAAGAGCTTAAGTTCACACGCGATGGATATGAGGAGGAAATCAAGACCCTATTGGAGAAGAATGACGACCTAGTCGAGAAGATCGGAATTTTCATGGGAGGACCAGTTCCGAGAGAAGATGACGGAGACCCCATTTGTCCGGACAACTACATCATCATCGACGACACCGATTCAGATTCAAGTGATGATGACTACGAAGATGAAGCTGGAGCAGACATCATGGAGTCTTCCACCGATCAAAATTTCTAGATGACCACCATATAATAATAGTATTCCACCATGTAACTAGTAGTAGTGAGCAATTTTGCGATAGTCCTAAACCGTTTTGTATGCCCTTGCTTGCTTGATTGAATGAATGCTTGTTTTTGCCTCATATACATATGGGTAGTGTTTCTCCCCTAGATCTTTTTCTATTCTAATCTCTTCCATCTAAACCCATCACATGCCTCCGAGAAGAGACCCCGATTTTGTTTTCCCACCGGAGATCACCCAGTTGATCCAGCAGCAGAATGCCTTGATGCAATTGCTAGTTCAGAACCAGGGCAATGCCAATAACAACAATGCCAACAACAACCCGCCGCCAGTGGATAACCTCGCCCGTTTCTTAAGGTTACAGCCGCCGGTGTTCTCCAGTAGCATCAAGCCAATAGTTGTAGATGATTGGCTATGTCGTATTGGAAGGGAGTTAACCACCGCAGGATGCACAGATGCTGAGAAGGTGCGTTTTGCCGCACACCAACTGGATGGACCTGCAGCAGCATGGTGGGAGAATTTCATAGCCACCTATCCTATCAACACTGTCACATGGGCTCAGTTTCAGCAGGCTTTTAATATTGCCTATGTCTCGACTGGAGCTATGCAGATGAAGAAGCATGAGTTTCGCAATCTATGCCAGGGGAACCATACTGTTGGCCAGTACGTGGATGAGTTTAGCAAGTTATCACGTTATGCCCCTGATGATGTGGCCACAGATGCCACGAAGCAGGAGAAGTTTATGGAAGGGCTGAATGATGAGATGAGTATGCAGTTGATGGTAGCAACCTCCAACAACTACCAGGAGTTGGTAGATAAGGACCTAATGATTGAAAGAAAGCAGTAGCAGATTGAGAATCGTAAGAGGAAGTATGGACAAGGGAAATACAACTCAGGAGCTCACCAGAAGCCTCGTTTAACCCCGAACTCGGGAGGACTTGTTCATAACCATGGAGGTCATAACCATGCTGGAGGAGGATCGCATAACCACAATGGTGCGAAGAACGGGAATGGGAATGGAGCCAACAATAATCAGAATCGCTCTAACCCATCTACACCCGCAAAGAGGGACTTAAGTCAAGTTGTTTGCTACAAGTGCGGGAAGACCGGGCACTATGCCAATGATTGCTCTGAAGGAAAGAATGGAAACGGAAATGGGAGCGCTGGGAAGAAGCCCAATCCATTCAACAAAGGACAAGTGAACCACGTTAATGTGGAGGAAGTTGAAGAGCAGCCGAACGCGGTAATAGGTAAGTTTTTGGTTCAGTCATTTACTGCAATCGTTCTTTTCGATACTGGTGCATCGCATTCATACATATCAAGGGGATTTGTGGAAAAGTTCAAGTTACAAACCCAAACCCTTAGGACACCCCTTTTAGTGAGCTCGCCTGGAGCAGAGTACATGGCTAGCAGTTGGTGCACCCAGATACCCCTAATCATTGACACACATGTATTTCCGTCTGACCTAATTATCTTGGAGTCGCAAGGATTGGATGTGATATTAGGAATGGACTGGATGTCGAAGTATGGAGGAAGTATTGACTGTGCTAGTAAGTCAATTTGCCTTATCACCCCGGAGGGAAAAAGGATTAAGTATGTATCTAGGCATGTGCCTAGGAGGAGCCAAGTAAACGCCCTCACGGGAGTTGTACAGGAGGAAGTACATGTAGTAAAGGATTTTCCGGATGTTTTCCCCGAAGAGTTACCAGGTATGCCACCGGATAGAGACATCGAGTTTTTGATAGAGCTATTGCCAGGTACAGGGCCGATATCCAAGAGACCCTATCGGATGCCAGCAAATGACCTGGAGGAAATTAAGAAGCAGATCAAAGAGTTGTTGGAGAAAGGTTACATTCGTAGAAGTTCATCACCTTGGGGAGCCACAGTACTTTTGGTGGAGAAGAAGGATAAATCCCTGAGAATGGTAGTCGATTACCGAGCTCTGAATGAAGTAACGATAAAGAACAAGTATCCCTTACCAATGATTAATAATCTATTTGATCAGTTACAAGGAGCTTAGGTGTTTTCAAAGATTGATCTACGATCAGGATACCATCAGTTGAAGATCCGAGAGAAGGATATACCAAAGACAACATTTACCACGCGGTATGGATTATATGAGTACACAGTCATGTCATTTGGACTGACTAACGCCCCTGCCTATTTCATGAGTATGATGAACAAGGTGTTCATGGAGTATTTGGACAAGTTTGTTGTGGTATCTATTGATGATATTATGATATACTCGAAGAACGAAGAGGAGCATGCGGAACACTTGCGTTTGGTTCTCGAGAAACTCAGGGAACACCAGTTATACGCCAAATTTAGCAAGTGTGAGTTTTGGTTGAAGAAGTTGGATTTCTTGGGCATGTTATATCAGGAGAGGGTATAGCAGTGGATCCCAGTAAGGTTCAGTCGGTCGCTGAATGGTTGGCACCCACTTCAGTTGGCGAAATCCGCAATTTCCTTGGACTTGCAGGATATTATCGGAGATTCATTGAGAATTTTTCCAAGATTGCTAAACCAATGACTGAATTGTTAAAGAAGGATACTAAGTTCAAATGGACGGAGGATTGCGAGACAAGTTTTCAAGAGCTGAAGGAACGATTGACTACAGCCCCAATGGTGACCTTGCCAGATATACATAAGGAGTTTCAAGTGTATTGTGACGCCTCTCGCTTGGGACTTAGATGTGTGCTTCTGCAGGAAGGAAAAGTCGTTTCGTATGCCTCACGACAACTGAAGCCACATGAGTTGAACTATGCCACACATGATCTGGAGTTAGCAGCCGTACTGCATGCGCTGAAGACCTGGAGACATTATCTTATTGGAAACCGTTGTGATGTGTACACGGATCATAAGAGCTTGAAGTACATTTTCACCCAGAAGGAGTTGAACCTCAGACAGAGGAGATGGTTGGAACTTATAAAGGATTACGATATGAAGCTACACAATCATCCAGGAAAAGCCAACATCGTAGCAGACGCTTTGAGCCAAAAAAGTTATGCTAATTTTCTTGTGAGCAATGGAATGCCAAAAGAGTTAGCTGCGGAGATCATGGAACTTCGGTTGGAGATTGTTCCAAAAGGCTTTCTTGCAGCAATGGAGGTTCAGTCGACATTGTTGGACAAGATTCGAGAAGCTCAGAAGGAGGACAAAGAGATTGCTGAGATAAGAGAGAGGATGGGCGAAGGTAAAGCCAAAGGTTTTCGTGAGGATGAGCACGATACCTTGTGGTTTGAGGACCGGATTTATGTGCCCAACAATTCGGAGATCAGGAAGTTGATACTTCAGGAGGACCATGACTCACCATACTCGATTCATCCCGGAAACACCAAGATGTATTTGGACTTGAAGGAACATTTCTGGTGGACTGGTATGAAGAAGGATATTGCCGAGTATGTAGCCGTATGTGATGTATGTCAGAGAGTGAAGGCAGAGCATCAGAAACCAGCAGGACTGTTACAGCCTATGCCAATACCCGAATGGAAGTGGGACAAACTTGGTATGGACTTTATTACCGGATTACCCAGAACCAAGGTAGGATATGATTCTATATGGGTAGTTGTGGATTGATTAACTAAAGTAGCTCCCTTCATCCCGGTGAAAACAACATATGCAAGTGCAAAGTTGGCCAAGATATATATGACCAGGATCGTATGTTTACATGGAGTTCCGAGGAGCATCGTATCAGATAGAGGAACCCAGTTTACTTCAAAGTTTTGGCATCAGTTACACCAGACTTTGGTACCCGATTGGAATTCAGTACCGCTTTTCACCCTTAGACAGATGGACAGACAAAAAGAGTCAATCAGGTTCTGGAGGACATGCTAAGAGCATGTGCGCTAGATTATGGATCTAGTTGGGATGACAATTTACCATACGCGAAGTTCTCTTATAACAACAGCTACCAGGCCAGTTTGAAGATGGCACCGTTCGAAGCTCCGTATGGACGCAGATGTAGAACACCATTGATGTGGGATGAGGTAGGAGACCGTCAATTGTTTGGACCAGATTTGATCAAGGAATCAGAAGAGAAGGTTAAACTGATGAGAGACAGACTAAAGATCGCTCAGTCCAGACATAAGAGTTATGTAGATTCAAAACGCAAGGAAGTAACCAATGAAATTGGAGACAGAGCTTATTTACGAGTATCACCTTTGAGGGGAGTAAAACGTTTTGGAGTTAAGGGAAAGTTAGCCCCAAGATTTGTAGGACCGTATCGTATTTTGGGACGGATAGGAGAAGTTGCCTACAAGCTGGAGTTGCCTGAAGGGTTGTCAGGAGTTCACGATGTGTTTCACGTATCACAGCTAAATAAGTGCCATGCTAAGATGGCCGATATACCATTGAATGATACAATACCTTTGGAGGCCATTCAGCTGGATAATAATCTGACCTATGAGGAGAAGCCAGTAAAGATTCTTGAGTGTGATAGTCGAGTCACTCGCAACAAGGTGATCAAGTTTTGCAAAGTTCAGTGGAGTCATCATACTGAGGAGGAAGCCACCTGGGAGCGAGAAGAGGATATTTGCAAGGATCACCCGCACCTATTTTCTAGCTAACCCGAATCTCGAGGGCGAGATTCATATTAAGGGGGGTAGGTTTGTAACATCCCAAATTTCCAATTTGGCATGTTATACATAGGTCATCCATGCATATCATATTTTATTGCTTTTTCGTTTGCAATCCTCGAAATCCTAAGCAACTCAAGGACCTTCGGAGAGAGTTGGGGATTTTCCAATTTTCATATTTGAAATTTTTATCAAATAGTGAAGACGAGGATTTTGATTTTTAATTATTTCTCTCCGGAAAATATTTCATTTTAAAATAATAAATGAGGGGAGATAATATGACTTCTCCAAAACAATTGAAATATTGGAGGAAAAATGTTAAAATCATTATTTGGATTTTATTTGAGTTTATTCGGAATTTTATTTGCCCTAGAAAAAATTGCATGTTTTAAAAATTACATTTTAGGGGCCAAGAAAAGTTCATCTTGTTCTAAATATTTCATTTAGACGGAGAAAACTTGTTTTGGAATTTTTAGATTTTTATTTATATTTTTCTAGGATTTTTCTAGTCGGCGGAATGTTAAAAAAAAACCCGCGCCCGACTGGGCGAAAGGCCCAGCCGAGCAGGCCGGCCCAGCCGCCCGCCGCCGCCGCCTCCTGCGTGCGCGTGCGCCCCGCCGCCGCCAACCCGGACTCCAGAGTCCGAGCCGGACTCCACCGCCGCGCCTAGCCCCCTCCTCCAAGTCGCCCCGCTCCGCCCCCTTTATATAGCGCCGCCCC
>NC_041391.1:374965760-374985264 GCF_002162155.2 Triticum dicoccoides | reverse complement strand
GCCGCCGGTTTTTTTTAAATAAACCACTTCGTTTTTTTGAAAAACCCTAGTTCATTTTTTTTATATATAGATCAGTTTTATTCCTGGGTTTATTTATTTAGCGAGCGTTCGCTCGTCCGTTCGTTCTAACGAACGTGTTCATCGTTTAGTTTCTGTTAACGAACGTTCATTCGTTTAGCCGTTCGTCGTTTTTCTTTTTATCGGATTTATTCCGCGATTTTTCTGATCGCGATTTCTGATCCGATGTTCAAACATGTTCATCTTTTTGCTCGTTTATCCGAATCAGGCAATTCAAGCGCCTGGAGTTTCATCTCAAAACCTTCTTTCCGAATAATCAACTCAAACAAGTTTTTATCTCTGTAAAATTTGACCCTAGTTCAGATTAGTTAATGGATCTTGTTTCTTTTGCCTTTTGAGTTTTGTTGCTCCGTTTGATTTGATTCTTTTGCAAACCAGAGTTCTTAAGTTGAACTCTCTGGTCAAACTCTTTTATTTGGAGTTCTACTTGTGCATCTTTGATTGTTGCTTATGTATGTTATTGTTTGCTTGCGATAGAATTCCCGGAGTGCGAAGCGTGTTACTACGAGTCTCTAGGATTCACGGATCGTCAGCAAGGCAAGTAACATATTGATCATACTCTTTTCATACCCAATTTTTATGCTTTAGTTTCAATCCTCAAACATTGCTTGACTAGGATGCCTTTAATATGTGGGTTCTGGGAAGTAGTTGCTGAGGTAGAACCTATTGCCCTGTTTATTATCAAACCCTTGGGAGTTACTTCTACGCGTTGCTTATTTTGCCATGCTATGCTCGTAGACGTGGATTGGGTTTGAGTGATTTCCATGACAGATGTGAGATTGTTAAATTAATGGTTTACTTAAGGTGGCAACTTTAATACACATCTGGGTGGATTGAGGCACCTGGGGTATCCAGTGATTGCCTCTTTTATTTTTTGGAAATCTCGGGGTTACCGTGTGATTCTCCTCTGGACCGCCACGCAGGCTCAAAGGGAACTGAGTCTATTCATGCTACAAACTTCCGTGTGCAGCCGCAAGCTATTATGGGCTCTACATAGTTGAGTAAGTTACGTGAAGCTCTTGAAGAGGTGGATCAGCAGGTAGTGGGTTTGTAGGCTTGGTATGGTCTGCCCGGAGTAGAGAGTTAATATTTCTGAAAGACTGTGTCTCGGTCATCCGTTTCTCAAACATCATGTAGTGCGAGGAATCAGCGGAGGCGATCGAGTCTTGCGGGGAAAAGTGTGCAAACCTCTGTAGAGTGTACAATCTAATCATGGTTAGCCGTGTCCCCAGTTATGGACAATTCTGAGTATCCAGTACTTGAGTATTCGCATGTATCTCAACACTTCTAATTAATCTTGCTGGGTTGTTAACTATTTTAATTGGGATCATTGAGTTCGGGTTACCTTCTCAAATGATGTTTCAACCACCATGATAGTTAAATTAAAATTTATTCCTTTGTAGTAGGGAAAAATTGGCTTTTCGCAAAACGGTAACCATAGAGCTTTCCACCAGCCAAATATGCATGTAGTGGTAGTATTATTCTGTTATTGCTCTTTTGTGTTACATTGCCAGCATATTCCATGTGCTGACCTGTTCTCGGGCTGCAACGTATTATGTTGCAGACTTTTCAGACGAGGAGTAAGGTTCGTAGGTCGTTGCCGTGCAGCTCAGCTATGCCGTTGGAGTTGATGGACTCACTTTATCTTCCAAGCCTTCCGCTGTTATCGCATTAGATGGCCTTAAGCCATGTTATTGTAATAAGTTCTCTTTTGAGACATTCGATGTAATAAGTGTGTGATTGCTACTCTGTTATAAATCCTTCGAGTATTGTGTGTGTCAGCATTACCGATCCAGGGATGACACGGAAGCACAGAGACTTGACCATCTGAGGTCGGGTCGCTACAAGAGCACTCCGTAGCCTCGCCGAAGTCTGCCATGTTGCAGCAATAAATCCATCGAACGACACGGCCATAACCTTCAACGCCAGTGACGAACCTCAATTTCGAACAGTCAGAGCACCAGCCGCTTTGGTCCTTAGTCCAATTGTGGATGGTTTCCGGCTTACCAAAGTGCTCATGGACGGTGGCAGCGGATTAAACCTAATATATGAGGAAACTGTTAACAAAATGGAAATAGACAAGAGCCGCTGTCGGTGTCAAAACCGGCGGATCTCGGGTAGGGGGTCCCGAACTGTGCGCCTAAGCGGATGGTAACAGGAGACAAGGGACACGATGTTTTACCCAGGTTCGGGCCCTCTTGATGGAGGTAAAACCCTACGTCCTGCTTGATTGATATTGATGATGTGGGTATTACAAGAGTAGATCTACCACGAGATAAAGGAGGCTAAACCCCTAGAAGCTAGCCTATGGTATGATTGTTGTTCCTCTACGGACTAAAACCATCCGGTTTATATAGACACCGGAGAGGGCTAGGGTTACATAGAGTCGGTTACAATGGTAGGAGATCTACATATCCGTATCGCCAAGCTTGCCTTCCACGCCAAGGAAAGTCCCATCCGGACGCGGGACGAAGTCTTCAATCTTGTATCTTCATAATCTTGGAGTCCGGCCGATGATGATAGTTCGGCTATCCGGACACCCCCTAGTCTAGGACTCCCTCAGTATCCCCTGAACCAGGCTTCAATGACGACGAGTCCGGTGCGCATATTGTCTTCGGCATTGCAAGGCAGGTTCCTTCTCCGAGTAATTTGTAGAAGATTATGAACACCAGGATAGTGTCCGGCTCTGCAAAATAAATTCCACATTCCACCGTAGAGAGAATAATACTTACACAAGTTCAATATGCTGACGTATTTCGTGGCGTGACATCACACCACAACCAAGCCTTTACTCGAAGCGTTTTTATTATACCGCCTCAGCGCGTTTAGCGAAGCGGTTTCCTTGGCACGTCTTGTCGAAGCAGAGATCGTGCTCCCCTTATTCTGGGATTCTCATCAATACGGACGTGGGTAACCCCACCGCGCCTTTGATTGAGGCGCTTGGGAGAAAAGCGAGTTTTACCAGGCCGGTGGGGACGCATAGTCGTCTGCCCATATATAAGGGGATAAGGATCCACCTTTTTACCTGTGCCTTCTTCCTCCTTTGCTTATCCATCTCCGCGCACTCGAGCTCCAGCGCCCAAGTCCGCACATCTCGCCTCGACCTTCTCCAGCCATGTTCGGAGCGGGAGGCAAGTGGATGGCCTCCTCCGTTACGGAGGGGCACATCGAGAGGCTGCGTGGCGCCGGATACCTGTCCAGCGACATCGCGCACCGGCTCCCCAACAGGGGGCAGCTCATCCCCACCCCCAGGCCCCATGAGAGGGTGGTATTCCTTCCCCATTTCCTCTGCAGACTGGGCTTCCCACTTCACCCCTTTGTCCTGGGGCTCACGTTCTACTACGGCCTGGATTTCCATGATCTGGCCCCGAATTTCATCCTCAACATCTCGGCGTTTATCGTCGTGTGCGAGGCTTTCCTCTGCGTCCAGCCCCACTTCGGCTTGTGGCTCAAGATTTTCAATGTCAAGCCGAAGGTCGTGAAGGGGAACCAAGCGGAATGCGGAGGCGCCATGGTGGGCAAGATACCCAATGTTACTTGGCTCGAGGGCGCCTTCGTGGAAATCATCAAGGGGTGGCAATCGGGGTGGTTCTACATCACCGAGCCGCGTGACCCTAAATGGGCAGCGGCCCCCGAATTCAGAACTGGCATCCCCACACGGCTGACCGCTTGGAAGGGGAGTGGCCTGACTTGGGGCAATTCGGAGGAGCTAACCGGACTCCAAGCCTTTATCCAGAAGCTGGTGGACAAGAAGCTCAAGCTTGTCAACGTAGTCCAGGTCATGCTCATCCGCCGGATCCTCCCGTGGCAACAACGGGCCTTTAAACTGTGGGAGTTCGATCCGGCTCAGCACCGAACCTTGAGCGGGCTCTTCGACACTAGGTACAAAGATGCCTGGAAGGTGCTTTTTAAGGGCGCCGAGGCCCCCGCATGCGCTACCGAAGATCGCGGATTCCGCTCGCAGCGTCAGGCTGACGAGGTAAATGATTTTACCCTTTACAGGACACTTGTTTTCCATAGTTTGACTCTATGCGGGATCTAAACTCCCTTTACTTTGACAGGACTGGCTGAAGAAGGCCGAGCAGACTAACTGTCCGGCCCCCTTGCCAGAAGACCCAGTGGATGCCCATCTGGCGGGGCTGCTGGTTCCGACACCCCATGTGGTGCCGGAGAAGAAGGCCAAGAAGGAGGCCACGGGTACTCGAAAGAGTTCCCGTTTTCAGGTGTCCGATGACTTCGAAGCGGACTCCTCCCCCGAGGACAAGGAGAAGAAAAAGGTCTCTCCCCCAGCGGGGGAGGGAAGAAAAGGAAGGCCTCCCCAGCTAGGGAGGCCGAAGGGTCCAAGAAGGGAAGGACTCTTCCCCCAGACTGTTCCGCCAACGCCGTTGAGGACGATGGGGATTGGCCTCCAAGGGCCAAGCCCGTAGCGAGATCGTAAGTATCCGGACTCCCGAATGACTTCATGATTTTTCTTTTTGCCACTTGGTGTCTTTCTAACGCAGCATACAACCCTGCAGTCCGCCCAAGGACGATCTTCCCGCTTCGTCGAGCGGGTCCTTGGGCTCGTCGGATGTGAACAGCACTTCACTTCCAACCGCCTCTTCTCCCCGCGATGCTGACGACGTCGAGGTGGGATCCCAGAGAGGGACCCATCCGGAGGAGGAGGACCCGGAGGTGGCACAGGGCGACCTCCCGGACTTCGTGCCGGACTCCGCACCGGAACCTGTAGTGGTTCCAGAGTCCGCCGGGCGGTCCCTTCGTAAGAAGGGCAAGACCGTGGCACCGGCGGCCTCCGTCCAACCGGAGGCGCCGGATAACTTGCTGGAGGCGCTCAACAGCGCTTCCATCAAGGAGGAACACCGCACTGTCATGAGTGCGGTGATTCAGAAGGTCCAGCTCGACAAAAGCGGGCTGACCGAAGCCTGCGGCAGCCTTCTATCAGGCTTTGAGGTAAGAATATTAATATATGTAAAATAGTACCGCATAGACAGTAGCCCCTGATGCTCGTTTTGGTGTTCGGAAAGAAAAGTCAGACTGAGGATCTAAAAAGATATATGCAGGAGTCATAAAAAATATGTCGATATGGGATTGCAGGCTACCCTGCTGATCTCTGCCGCACTGACTGCAAAGGTCAATGCTTTGAAGCAAAACCTCGAGCGGTCCGAGAACGAGCTCGGTCGTGCCAAGAAGCAGCTCGAGGACAAAGAAGGTGAGTAGCACCTTATTAAAGTTGTACCTTACAGAAAAGGATTTGGTTGCAAAAAGAATGACAAGGATAATGTGGGTATTGCAGGGGCCACAAACGAGGTGGCGACCCTGAAGGAGGCGGTGTCCGTGGCCGAATGTAATGCGGCCGCGGAGCGCGCCGAGCGAGAGAAGCAGGAGGCACGAGTGGCGGAGGTACGGCAAGAGCTCCAGGCTCTCGTGGAAAAACATGAGAGTTTGGCGCGTGACTCGAAGACTCGAGAGTCCGAGCTTGCATCGGCTCTTGAGAGTGCCAAAGCCGCTAAGGCCGAAGCCTACAAGGCCCTCCAGGAAATCGAGGCGTTGAAGAAAATAGCGTCGGGTAAGACATTTTTCATGCAAAGCAAGCATGTGGATGTGGATTACGTGTTACTTACCCGAATTCAGAGCTCTCCAGGAGCGTTCGCAGATCTGCCCCGTAGCGTGTACGATGCTGCCGCTTTCTACAGGGCCGAGGAGGGGAGCTCGATGGAGAAGGTCTTCTGGTCTCAGTATGCTGAGGCCGGACATCCGGTTCCCCTTAGCGACCAGCTGAAGCAACTGGTCGAGCTCCACAAGGTGGCCGAACAGGCCATGAAGGGCCTCATAGTTCGGCTGTGGCCCAATGAGGCCATGCCTGGGAGCTACTTCGGCCTGGGGCGGCAGCTGGTGGATGTGTGTCCATGGGTTGAGGTTATCAAGTGATCCGCCTGTATTGATGGGCCCGTCGGGCCCTTGCCCGTGCTAAGGTGCACTGGGGCAAGATGGATGCTGAGAAGCTTGTGACGGACGCGCCACCGCCGGGCAAGGAGTATCACACGCCCGAGATGTATTACAAGAGTGTCCTAAAGGGTGCCCGCAGTATTGCGGGTGAGTGCCCCAATAATGTAATATTTGAGTAGACTCGCATTTTGTTATCCTGTGCGCAGAAAACTTTGTTCATATGCGCGAAGCAACGCTTGTTGATTTAAAATATTACCTTCTGTGCGGCTGTTTATCAAATCTGAGAGATGGCAAGTCGTCAGCTTTAGCCCCCATGCCACGAGTGATAGGGTGTTCGGGATAAATTTGAGCACTCTTGTTCCCATATTTGGGTCCATCTAGGGAGGCGCTCAACACGACGAACTAGGCAACCGGACTTATAATGCTTGAACACTCTCACTTAGCCATAGAATTCTATAATTTTAAATTTCGGTGAAGCCCCTAGTGTTTGGAAGGCCGAATTCGGGGCGCTATCCACGCCTGGGCCGGACAAAGCCGGTTCCTCGCTCTAAGCGGCATAAGTCATTAGGGACTCGCGAAAACCTCTCGAACAGCGACCGGCTCTCGCCTCATCATGACGGTCAGTTTTAGCTTTCTCCACTGAGGCGTTAGCCCAGCTCAACTGGGGCGCAATCGCAGTGGTTCTCCCAGTGCTACCTTAGCCGATACAACGGAACGTAAGGTACCAAAACATGGGAGCCGGGCAAACCCAACTATTGAACCAAGACATGATTTGGAGCTGATGCATATAATGCTATAAGTTCGGGGTGCCGCACTTGTGAAAGTGTTCGGACTTATCACACCATGATGTGGGGAACATAAGCCCCTGGTGTTTTTAGCCGTACCAAAGTGTACGGATGCAACATGTCGCAAATGAACATATGTATAAGAAAGAAATGGAATTATAAGCAAAAAGGTGCTGCATTGTTTTATTTAAGAAGCACTGCTATGAATGCAAAACGATACAAATAGTGCGATAAGCAAGGGACGGGACTATTAAACATGTCCCCCTCCAGGGGTAGGCTGCGGAGTGGTGTATAAAACAGATTTAATGCTCGTAAGGGAGACCACCTGGATATTCGTCGCAGCCTTTCTCCTTCCCTGGCTGTTGCATCGTGAGTTCGGCCGGTCTACTGCCGGACAGGGCCTCTGGTAAATGGAGTCCTGTGGGTAAGAAAGAAAAAAGTAAAAAAAAAGGAAATGACACACTTGGGAGCCCCTGATGTGGTTGAGCCGCATTCTGGGCCTGTCGTGGTCGTGCCCCTTCCCCTATGCTCATGGTATCTCCAGAGGGTAATTATGTACGCGAAGGACCAGTCTTGCGATCTTGCGAGGGCTGGGGTTGGGGTCGCATTGCTACGCGTGCTCGGAATGCGCCAGGTGGTCTTGTTATAGGTTACTTCAGGCGCGTTTGGCCGTGTCCGGTTGCTTAACGACCGGACTCGAGAATTGCCTTAAGAGGCTGTAGCATTGTACTTCTGCCGCGAGAGCCGCTGTATGTTCCTCCGTTCGGAGGGAGCGCTCGGTGTTTCCGTTGACCGTGATGACTCCTCGAGGTCCTGGCATCTTGAGCTTGAGGTATGCGTAGTGCGGCACCGCGTTGAACTTTGCAAACGTGGTCCGTCCGAGCAGAGCATGATAGCCGCTGCGGAACGAAACTATGTCGAAGATTAACTCCTCGCTTCGGAAGTTATCCGGGGATCCGAAGACCACTTCCAGTGTGACTGAGCCCGTACAATTGGCCTCTACACCTGGTATGACACCTTTGAAGGTCGTCTTTGTGGGTTTAATCCTTGAGGGGTCTATGCCCATCTTGCGCACTGTGTCCTAATAAAGCAGGTTCAGGCTGCTGCTGCCGTCCATCAGGACTCTGGTGAGGTGAAATCCATCGACGATTGGGTCTAAAACCAATACGGCGAATCCGCCATGGCGGATGCTGGTGGGGTGGTCTCTTCGATCAAAAGTGATCGGGCAGGAGGACCATGGGTTGAACTTCGGGGCGACTGGCTCCATCGTGTATACGTCCCTGAGTGCACGCTTCCGCTCCCTCTTGGGTATGTGGGTTGCGTATATCATATTCACCGTTCGCACTTGTGGGGGAAAACCCTTTTGTCCTCTGTTGTTCGGCGGTCGGGTCTCTTCTTCGTCATCGCTATGTAGCCCCTTGTCATTGTTTTCGGCAATTAGATTGCCTGCCTGCTTGAATACCCAACAGTCCCTGTTGGTGTGGTTGGCTGGCTTTTCGAGGGTGCCGTGTATCTGGCACGAGCGATCGAGTATTCGGCCCAAATTGGACGGACCCGTAGTAGTTCTTTTGAATGGCTTCTTCCGCTGACCGGATTTCGAGCCTCTGAATCCTGCGTTGACTGCCGTATCCTCATTATTGTCGCCGTTAATGCGGCGTTTATTCTTGTTGCGACGTGACCAACCATTGCGATCCTTGGTATCCGGACTGCCGGAATTTTTTCTGAGGTTGTTGCTGCGAGCTAGCCAGCTGTCCTCTCCCGCGCAAAAGCGGGTCATGAGTGATGTGAGGGATGCCATGGATTTCGGCTTTTCTTGTCCCAGGTGCCGGGCAAGCCACTCGTCGCGGATGTTATGTTTGAAGGCTGCGAGGGCCTCCGCATCCGGACAGTCGACGATCTGATTTTTCTTAGTTAAGAACCGTGTCCAAAATTGTCTGGCTGTTTCGTCTGGCTGCTGAATTATGTGGCTTAGGTCGTCAGCGTCTGGTGGTCGCACATACGTGCCCTGGAAGTTATCAAGGAATGTGGCTTCCAGGTCCTCCCAACATCCAATTGATTCTGCTGGCAAGCTGTTAAGCCAATGCCGAGCTGGTCCTTTAAGCTTGAGTGGGAGGTATTTGATCCCGTGAAGATCGTCACCGCGGGCCATGTGGATATGAAGGAGATAGTCTTTGATCCAAACCGCGGGGTCTGTTGTGCTGTCATAGGATTTGATATTCACGGGTTTAAACCCTTCGGGGATTTGATGATCCATTACTTCGTCTGTGAAGCATAGTGGGTGTGCGGCGCCTCTGTATTGGGCTATATCGCGGCGAAGCTCCAACGAGCATTGTCTATTGTGTTCGGCCCGGCCGGACTTACTGTGTCCGGCGCAACGGTTGTCGGCACGTATCATGGGGCGCCCACGCGATTCATAGATCGATCTTGATTGTCTTGCCTTATCCTCCAATATATCTCGCAAGTCTGGAGCATTCCCCTGTGGCCTTGTGCTGTTCGAGCGATGCCGGGGTACGGTTCTAGTGAAGGGCCTAGAGGCCTCTCTGTCGCGGCCACGAGGTGGCCAGTCAGCCGTATTGTGCTCTGGTGATGTAGGTTTATATGCCTCCTCCTCTAATCGGGGGAGCAACTTGCGTTTGGGGTAGCTTTTGGAGGGGCGTTTGAGCTCATGCTCTTCGGCCGCCAGGACTCCCGTCCATCTGTCAGCTAGCAGATCCTGATCAGCTCTAAGCTGTTGCTGCTTTTTCTTGAGGCTGTTTGCCGTGGCCATAAGCCTGCATTTGAAACGCTCTTGTTCGACGGGATCCTCAGGCACGACAAATTCGTCGTCGTCGAGGCTTGCCTAGTCTTTAGAGGGAGGCATGTAACTATCTTCCTCTACCTCTTCGTCTGCCGCCCTCTTGTGAGGGCTGGCATCTCCGTCCTTCTGCGCTGAATCTTGCTGGAGGGGGTTGTCTTTGGCACTGTCTGGGGTATTATTATCTCCGGCGCCGGAATCGTCATTCTTGCTGTGGCGGGATTTAGAGCGGCGCAGCTGACGCCGGCGCTTGGGCTGTTTCTTGGAGGGGTCTTCCTCCGCTGTTCCTTCGCCATTCCCATCCTTTGGGATATCCACCATGTATATGTCGTATGACGAGGTGGCTTTCCAGTGCCCAGTAGGTGCTGGTTCTTGGTCGTCTCGGGCATCGTCATCCATACCGTCGATGTCTTCGGAGTCGAAGTCTAGCATGTCGGTTAGATCGTCGACAGCGGCTACTAAGTGGGTGGTGGGTGGGTCTTGAATTTCTTCGTCGTCCGCATCCCAACCGTCTTGACCACAGTCCGGCCAGGTATCTCCTGATAACGAGAGATATTTTAGCGAGTTCAAAATGTCGCCAAAAGGTGAGTGTTGAAAGATGTCCGCGGCAGTGAACTCCATGATCGGCACCCAATCGGATTCGATTGGTGGGGGCGCGGGAGGTTCGGAGTCCGGCAAGGAGTCCGGCACCTTGGAGTCACGAGCTTCAGAAGGGACAAAGTCAGTACTCGGCTCTATAGTCGTAGAGGTTGCAGCCCCCGAGGCGGTGTCTAACCATCCGTCCTCGATCTGCGCAGCCGGCTCTGAATCGAGGGTCGAAGCGGTTTCGTGTGCGACCTCCAGGGCACTGTCCGGCAGCAGAGCTAAATCATGCCCATCGTGACAGTGCGACGCGATCGGCTGTGGCTCGAATCCGTTGAAGATCAAGTCTCCGCGGATGTCAGCCATGAAGTTAAGACTTCCAAATCTGACCTGACGGCCAGGGGCGTAGCTTTCGATCTGCTCCACATGGCCAACCGAATTGGCCTGCAGTGCAAAGCCTCCGAATACGAAGATCTGTCCGGGGAGAAAAGTCTCACCCTGGACCGCGTCGTTGTTGATGATCGAAGGAGCCATCGAGCCTATCGGTGACGACACAGAGGAACTCTCAATGAAAGCACCAATGTCGGTGTCAAAACCGGCGGATCTCGGGTAGGGGGTCCCGAACTTTGCGCCTAGGCGGATGGTAACAGGAGACAAGGGACACGATGTTTTACCCAGGTTCAGGCCCTCTTGATGGAGGTAAAACCCTACGTCCTGCTTGATTGATATTGATGATGTGGGTATTACAAGAGTAGATCTACCACGAGATCAAGGAGGCTAAACCCTAGAAGCTAGCCTATGGTATGATTGTTGTTCCTCTACGGAATAAAACCATCCGGTTTATATAGACACCGGAGAGGGCTAGGGTTACACAGAGTCGGTTACAATGGTAGGAGATCTACATATCCGTATCGCCAAGCTTGCCTTCCATACCAAGGAAAGTCCCATCCGGACACGGGACGAAGTCTTCAATCTTGTATCTTCATAATCTTGGAGTCCGGCCGATGATGATAGTTCGGCTATCCGCACACCCCCTAGTCCAGGACTCCCTCAGTCGCATTTGAGCAAAGCAGCATGACCTTCAGAGGAATTATCCCTAGTCGGGAGGCACTATGTGTGGGGAAAATCACACTCAATGTGGTATTCGGCACGCCGGAGAATTACAGGTCCGAAAAAACAACATTCCAAGTGGCCCCGTTTAGTAGCGGATACCACGCCCTTTTAGGGCAGGATGCATTCATGAGCTTCCAAGCTATAGCCCATTAGGGTACATGAATCTCAAGATGCCCGGGCCCAATGGAATCATCACTCTAGCCAGTGATCCGGACATAGCACTCCGCGCCGAAAATAAAACCACCGCCCTGGCCCTTGAAGCATTATTCGAAGCCCTCATGGCCGAAGAACTAACTCCGTTGTGCTCCACAATGGACAGGGACGACGTGATACTCGACAAACGACCCAAGTCCACCTCTTTCAAACCAGTGGACAAAATAGTCAAATTCCAAGTCCACCCAACGGACTCTGCAAAAACAGCATCCATCGGGCCACAACTAAACCCCACAATAGACGCAGCATTGTGGGTGTTCTTGCGCGAGAATTGGGACATCTTTACCTGGCACCCTTTAGACATGCCAGGTATCCTACGCAGGCTGGCCGAGAATAACAAAAACATACTGAAGGGATACAAGCCAGTCAAGTAGACTCTTCGGCTCTTTTCAGAACCTAAACGACAAGCCATGAGATAGGAGCTAGCCAAGTTACTCGAAGCCGGATTCATTAGAGACATAAAACACCCAGGCTGGCTAGAAAACCTGGTGATGGTACCAAAGAAGGACAAATCCTGGCGCCTATGTGAAAGCACAAGTGGTCCCTTGGTGATTTTGGTAATTAATGTCAACATATATCTTGTTGGACTAACACTTTTACCTAGTATGTTTCAGACAAGTTCAACAATGGAGTGGCATGGACTAGAGGATGTGGAACCCCTTCAAGATTCCAAGGACAAAGGATTGGCTCAAGCTCCAAGATCAAGACTCTACATTTTCTATTTTAGTGATCCAAGATCACATTGAGTCTATAGGAAAAGCCAATACTATCAAGAGGGGATGAGGTGTTGCTTAATGAGGTTCTTGCTTCAAAGTGCTTAGTGATATTCTCTAAAGCCCTCAACTACTTTCCCATATACACATATGTCCTAAACCAAAAGTCTAACTCGGTCCTACCGATTCTTTTTATCCGGCGCCACCGAGTTCAGATGTCATAGCCACTGTCATAGCACCAAGACAAGAGAACGACAACGTCAACAATGAAGAACGCCAAGAAGAAGAACAAGATGAAGAAGATGTTCAACCAAGACACAAGCAAAAGCTTTCACGAGTTCGAGCAAGAATTGCTAAAGATCATCCCGTCGAGCAAATCTACAAAGATATCCAAACCGGGAGAATCACTCGCTCTAAAACTCTCTTAGCTAACTTTTGTGAACCCTGTTCATTCATCTCTAGCATTGAACCTATGAAGGTTGAAGAAGCATTGGAAGATCCGGATTGGATAAATGCTATGCATGAAGAGCTACACAAGTTTCAGAGAAATCAAGTTTGGACATTGGTTGAGAAGCCCGACAACAACCACAACATCATCGGTACCAAATGGGTGTTTCGCCACAAGCAAGATGAAGATGGACAAGTAGTTCACAACAAAGCACGTCTCGTTGCCCAAGGCTACACACAAGTCGAAGGTATGGACTATGGTGAGACTTATGCTCCCGTTGCTAGACTTGAGTTCATCCGCATCTTACTTGCCTATGCTAATCACCATGATATCACCTTCTACCAAATGGACATTAAAAGTGATTTTCTAAATGGTGAAATAGGGGAGGAAGTTTATGTTAAACAACCTCCCAGCTTTGTTAATCCCAAGAAATCTGATCATGTTTACAAACTTCACAAAGCTCTTTATGGTCTTAAACAAGCTCCTAGAGCGTGGTATAAATGCTTGACCAAGTTCCTTATTGAAAAAGGCTTTGAAATTGGAAAAATTGATTCTACTCTTTTTACTAAGAGGGTCAATGGAGAATCATTTGTATGCCAAATTTATTTTGATGATATTATATTTGGTTCTACTAACCCTCATTTTAGTGAACAGTTTGGGAAGCTAATGTCGGAGAAGTTTGAGATGTCTATGATGAGTGAACTCAAATTCTTTCTTGGTTTGCAAATCAAGCAAACTAAGGAAGGTACCTTTGTCTCTCAAACAAGTTACACCAAGGACTTATTCAAGAAGTTCAATATGCAAGAATGCAAAGGTATGACTACACCCATGCCTACTAGTGGACATCTTGATTTGACTAAAGATGGTAAACCGGTCGATCAAAAGGTTTATGGCTCTATGATTGGTTCATTGTTATATCTATGTGCTTCACGTCCCTATATCATGCTAAGTGTGTGCATGTGTGCATGATATCAAGCTGCTCCTAAAGAATGTCATCTTAAGGCCGTGAAAAGGATAGTGAGATACTTAATCCATACACCAAATTTTGGCATTTGGTATCCTAAGAGGGCCTCTTTCGATCTTGTTGGCTACTCCGACTCGGACTATGCCGGAGACAAGATTGATAGAAAGTCCACTTCGGGTACTTGTCAATTTCTTGGTAGATCTCTTGTATCTTGGTATTCCAAGAAACAAAACTTAGTATCCTTATCCACCGCCGAAGCGGAATACATTGCCGCTGGTTCATGTTGTGCTCAATTACTTCGGATGACCCAAACTCTTCAAGACTATGGGATATATGTGAAACATGTTCCATTACTTTGTGACAATGAAAGTGCTATCAAGATTGCTCACAATCCCGTGCAACACTCTTGAACTAAGCATATTGAAGTTCGTCATCATTTCATTCGAGATCATGTTGCCAAAGGGGACATTAATCTTAAGCATGTTTGCACCAAAAAACAATTAGCGGATATATTCACTAAACCACTTGATGAGAAAGTGTTTTGCAGGTTAAGAGGTGAATTGAACATCATTGATGCTTCAAACTTGGAGTAGGAACTCCATTTGGTACATGCAAGGCATGAGCCTATGACTAATCCTTGATATTTCTCTTATGATGATAATCTTATGTCTTGGATATATTTGCACCTTGCACGTTATCTAACCCTTGTAGGAACTTGGATAAATCTAAATCTATGAGATTGCAACTCATTCACATCTTGAGCAATCTCTACATCACCAAGTCTCTACACAACGGTGGTTGAAGACAAGGAAGCACGGAACCATTCATAAATAGCCTTTGACAAATTCTATGTTAAGCTTCATGATTGTCATTTTGGATACACAAGTGCTCTTCCTTGCAAAAACTAACCCATGTAGGTAGATGAACTCAAATCCCAAGTGGTGCTCCCAACTCTTGATGAGCTACATCAACCTTGAGCAACCCACATAGGTTCAACTACATGATCACAATCAACACCACCACCCAAGGTATGTCATTCCATCTTAGAGAAGCTTTACTCCAAGTCATGAGTCAAACCAACTCGACAAGATATGAATACATCAAGATGCTTAAACGAAAAATGGTAACCCCATTTTGAGCTTAAACGATGAGTACGACCTATGATCAAGTGATCTCACTTGACTCCTAAGTCAATATACTCTAACACAGAGGTGACTTTGTCGTCGACCATCTCTAGATAAAGTTTTATTGTGTTCTTTTCTATGCTCTTGCATTTGTCTCTTGCATATTTGTTTCCCCTTTCAAGAAAAACTTCATCTAGATTTCTTTTATTTTCTATTTGTTCTGCATTCCCTACATCCAATTCATTGCAGATCTTTCAGTTAATTCCTTGCAAATCCTTGTGAGATCGTACTTGTCTAGTAAGCTGAAGTGACAAGTGTTTTCTCTGTGGTGAACTCGGTCACACCGGTCTCTTGTTTTCGGTCGAACCAAATTCTTTCGGTGCAACCGAGGCATACCACTCAGTGCCACCGATTTCACTACAGGAAAGACACTTTACCATTTATTCCTGTATTACTTTTGATCTAGCTCCACTCAATGAATCTTGTCCACTACAAGCATCACATTTACCTTAGTGCTTTGTGCTGTGACTCAAGGACCAAACCCATTCACGACAAATTCCAGAAGACCCTTCCTGGAAATTGATGTCAAAGGGGGAGAGAGATCACATCAAAGCTTAATCATATCTCTAGGGGGAGAGAATACTCAAGGAGAGAGTAATCTTCAAGGATCCCAGATGCTTGGTGCTTGGTGTTCAAGAGGAGAGATTCCACATGTCTTCTTGAGGGGAAAGACATGTTCATATGTGCTTATTTGCATTAGCTTTGTTCATTTGCTTCTTTGAGCACTAATTTTTCATTTTGCTCTGATTTTCTGTTCCCTATCTTCTCCTAGTATCCCATGCTAGATTCAGGGGGAGCAAGACATCTAAGGGAAAGAAATTCTTTAAATTCATTGCACATCTTTACCTTTGGGGACATGTCTATATCAAATGTGGTACTTAGTACTCACTCTTTACATGTCATCCCAGTCTTGGTTCTCTTGTGGTTTCTTTTGTTTGCTCTGGCTAGTAGGTGTATTTGTGTTATCTAACCCTATTTTCACAGGTTCATTCCATCCTAAGCCAACTCAAGACCACAAGGTAAGTATATGCATCACAATCATGTGTATGAGGAATTCTTGCTGATGTACATATTGTTTGCAAGAAGGACTCATGGGCATGAAGGTACATTTCCCATATTCACATCTTTTGCTCTGATGCATATAGCCAAGATACATGTAACACATTGCTTACTCTGTCATGGTTCTGCTCTCACATGCTTCTATATTCCATATTCACATGATTGTATACATGCAAGGGGAGCCTATGCATGTTACATGTCTTTCCTAAGCTTTACTGGTTATTCTCTATATCTTTATCTAAAAGCTTTGATGTATGTTGTCATCAATTACCAAAAAGGGGGAGATTGAAAGCACAAGTGCTCCCTAGGGATTTTGGTAATTAATGTCAACATTCTCTTGTTGGACTAACACTTTTACCTAGTATGTTTCAGACAAGTTCAACAATGGAGAGCATGGACTAGAGGATGTGGAACCCCTTCAAGATGCTAAGGACAAAGGATTGTCTCAAGCTCCAAGATCAAGACTCTACATTTTCTATTTTAGTGATCCAAGATCACATTGAGTCTATAGGAAAAGCCAATACTATCAAGAGGGGATGAGGTGTTGCTTAATGAGGTTCTTGCTTCAAAGTGCTTAGTGATATGCTCCAAAGCCCTCAACTACTTTCTCATATCCACATATGTCCTAAACCAAAAGTCTAACTCGGTCCTACCGATTCTTTCTATCCGGCGCCACCGAGTTCAGATGTCATAGCCACTGCCACAAACCCTAGGCAAATCGGTTTCACCGATAGGGATCTCGGTCTCACCGATATTTGATTGTAATCTCTCTGTGTATATCCATT
Source organism: Triticum dicoccoides (assembly GCF_002162155.2). Taxonomy (NCBI): domain Eukaryota; kingdom Viridiplantae; phylum Streptophyta; class Magnoliopsida; order Poales; family Poaceae; genus Triticum; species Triticum dicoccoides. The sequence continues at coordinate 374,968,600 of NC_041391.1, read as the reverse complement.
ACCAAAATCGGTCTCACCGAGTTTGAGCAATTGGTACTACCGAGATTACAATGCAAACTCTCTGGTTAACTTATTACCAAAATCGGTCCTACCGAGTTTGTGTAATTGGTCTCACCGAGTTTGCCTGACCAACTCTCTGGTTAGCTCATTACCAAAATCGGTCCCACCGAGTTTGTGTAATCGGTCTCACCAAGATTACGTTATGCACTAACCCTAACCATATCGGTCCTACTGAGTTGCATGTCGGTCCCACCGAAAATCCTAACGATCACTAGATTTGCTGAATCGGTCCGACCGAGTTTCTCAATTCGGTCCCACCGAGTTTGGCAAGTTGTGTGTAATGGTTAGATTTTGTGTGAAGGCTATATATACCCCTCCACCCACTCTTCATTCGTGGAGAGAGCCATCAGAACGTGCCTACACTTCCAGCATACATTTTCTAAGAGAGAACCACCTACTCATGTGTTGAGGCCAAGATATTCCATTCCTACCATATGAATCTTGATCTCTAGCCTCCCCCAAGTTGCTTTCCACTCAAATCTTCTTTCCACCAAATAAAAATCCTGTGAGAGAGAGTTGAGTGTTTGGGAGACTATCATTTGAAGCACAAGAGCAAGGAGTTCATCATCAACACACCATTTGTTACATCTTGGAGAGTGGTGTCTCCTAGATTGGCTAGGTGTCACTTGGGAGCCTCCGAAAAGATTGTGGAGTTGAACCAAGGAGTTTGTAAGGGCAAGGAGATTGCCTACTTCGTGAAGATCTACCGCTAGTGAGGAAAGTCCTTCGTGGGTGATGGACATGGTGGGATAGACAAGGTTGCTTCTTCGTGGACCCTTTGTGGGTGGAGCCCTCCGTCGACTCGCGCAACCGTTACCCTTCGTGGGTTGAAGTCTCCATCAACGTGGATGTACGATAGCACCACCTATCGGAACCACGACAAAAACATCCATGTCTCCAATTGCGTTTGAATCCTCCAATCCCATCCCTTTACATTCTCGCAAGTTGCATGCTTTACTTTCCGCTGCTCATATTTTCTTTGCATGCTTGCTTGATATGTGTTGTGATTGTTAAACTTGTGCCTAAACTCCACTTGAACTTAAAGAAGTTAAAAACTGCAACTTTTGGTACTTAGTGTCTAATCACCCCCCTCTAGACACCTCTTCTCGATCCTTTCAATATGTCATGATTTCAAGGACCTCAATAAGCATTGCCCCAAGGACCCCTTCCCTCTCCCCCGCATCGATCAAATCATCGACGCTACCGTAGTACACGACTCATTGTGCTTCCTCGACGCATACTCTGGATACCATCAAATCAAGATGGCGGAGTCCGATCAATCCGAAACGACATTCATCACCCCATACGGCCCCTTATGTTTCAACACCATGCCTTTCGGGCTCAAAAATGCCGGCGCAACCTATCAACGCATGATTCAGACATGCCCGGAAAAACAAATCGGCAAAACAGTTGAGGCATACATAGACGACGTGGTCATCAAGACCAGACACGTCGAATCTTTAATAGATGACCTGAGGCTTACCTTCGACAACCTCCGAACATATGACATCAAGCACAATTCAGAAAAATGCGTTTTCGGCGTTCCTGCCAGAAAGCTCCTGGGTTTCATCGTTTCCAACAGAGGAATTGAAGCAAATCCGGCCAAACTTCGAGCTTTGTCATAGTTGGCTACCCCAACAGACCTCAAGCAAATCCAGAAATTAACTGGATGTGTTCCTACCTTAAGCCGCTTTATCTCCCGACTGGGAGAAAAGGCACTACCTCTCTATCGCCTTCTTCGACGCACCGAACACTTCGAGTGGATGGATGCGGCCACGACCGGATTGGAAGAAATAAAGGCCCTCTTGGCCAGCAACCCAATCCTGGCCGCACCAAACATCGGCAAACCTATGCTGTTATATATAGCTGCAACGCACCAAGTTGTAAGCGCAGTGCTCGTCGTCGAACGAGAGGAGGACAGACATAAGTTCCCGCTTCAAAAGCCGGTATACTACGTATCCACTGTCCTCACACCATGCAAGTCACGGTACCCACATTATCAAAAGATAGCATACTTTCAAGAGTGTTCAATCATGGCACCCCGGAAACTATGACACTACTTTCAAGAGTGTTCAATCATGGTGGCCTCCCAAGTACCTGCCACGACCGGTTTTTCCGGGTAATAAATTTCCAGAAAAGACCGTCGTGCTCATCAGCCCCAGGATTACTGTTAGCCGATGAGGCTCCAACTGGATACAGAAATTCCAAGCAGAATACAACATATGTAGTACAAGACCATTCTGGCCTGTGAGTACAACAAATGGTTTCTAGTGGTTGATGGCGGAAGCGGTTTGTGAAACATCAGTGTCTATGGGACTCCATTTCCCACGGGAACAGCTGACCAGGTTAACTCCTATCTTCGCGAGGTGCTATCTCCATTGTGTGGGTTCCGGGGCTGACATCGTGTCGCTCCTCTCCGAGCAAGAAAATCTGGCCAAGACAATAGCCAGGGACAAGCCAGTGAGTACTTTGAATGTACTCGCAAACATTATGAACACAGGTATAATATAACAATGATGTGCTAAAAATATTTTATGCTCATGACGTCAGTCACAAACGATAAATGAAACTCTGATGCGTGCAAGCAAGTTATTTAAAAAAATGCAATAACATGGTAGTATTAAAATTTATGAAAACAAATAACAAGCAATGCCACAGTCGGGCGTCTGAGCGACACCACATAAAGGGCTTTAAAAGGAATGCCATAGTCGGGCGTCTGAGCAACACCACATAAAGGGCTTTAAAAGAAATGCCACAGTCAGGCGTCTGAGCGACACCAC
>NC_041391.1:374958572-374965443 GCF_002162155.2 Triticum dicoccoides | reverse complement strand
CGGGCGTCTGAGCGACACCACATAAAGGGCTTTAAAAGGAATGCCACAGTCGGGCGTCTGAGCGAGACCACATAAAGGGCTTTAAAAGGAATGCCACAATCGGGCGTCTGAGCGACACCACATAAAGGGCTTTAAAAGAAATGCCACAGTCGGGCGTCTGAGCGACACCACATAAAGGGCTTTAAAAGAAATGCCACAGTCGGGCGTCTGAGCGAGACCACATAAAGGGCTTTAAAAGGAACAATCATAGTGAATATCCCGGAGGTAGAACCATCCCTGAGATACTCGATAATAACAATAATATCACGGGTTAGTCAACAATAATAATAATCATAGTTATCACAAGTCACGAGTAGTAATTCCATTTATGCTTAACCGTTTCACCTCCGAAGACCGACACTAAGACCGACACCTGACCCATCCCAGACTGTAATCCTTAACCATGGACATGGCTATTCGAATAGATTTAATCTCTGCAGAGGGTGTACTCTTTACCCACGAGTAACGGATTTCTTTAGTCCATCGGGACTAATTCCGTCTATGGTCTTTTTGTTGAAAACACACCTAACTTGCACACACCAGCTTAACTCACACGTGTCTGGAATCACCCACGACACCTATTAAGCAAACTCTAAGTGGGGAGGCTACAACCTCGCGTAGCATGGGATCAAATTTATATCGCGCGCTCTAAGGGGTGGCCTCCCCTCTTGGTCCCAACCGGAAACACCCATGCCCCTGGACCAGGTGGCTTGCCTACCAGCTACAACCGGTACCTTCCACCACGGCCTCTCTGTACGGTGTGTGCTAGAAAGAGGTTGACAACTTACTGAACCGTACTCTACTTGCTGTAGAGACGAGTGGTAGCACGAAACAAGTATGGGGGTTACTGGCACAAGACTCGATCTACGGTCGACTCAGGAGGTTTAAGTATTCCCTGCATGATTAGTATAACGAATATAGTTCAACCAACAGGGTCACTGCTCATATCACTTTACCATGCCATACCAGACATAACCGTCCCGACGGAGACCGGCGACAAACTCATGCCTACCCAAGGCAGAGGTTTTCCCGGGTTCCTGCCGGTATGCATGCAAGGCACATGAGGGTGATTATCATCACAAGTGTGTTCATTTCCAACAGCCTGGAAATCACTAATATGCACTCATGCATATGATCATACCACATGAAATAACGAGTCCTTCGAAATGCGGTTGTGTTATAATGTATCCACGATCACACCAAAAATATTATGCTGGGATTCAGAATGCTTGCCTTCAATGTTGTGGAGGGGTGAGGTGCTCTCCAAAACTTTTGAAATTTTCTTCTCTCTCCCCAAAATCCTATTTAAAAATATATTTGAATTAACACACATTTCAAAAACAGTACAAAAAAGTTGTTTGAATTAATCTTAAAATAAACTAGACCAAATTTGAGGAAGGTAGGAAAAAGAATCAACTCATTTGGAGTTGTATTTAAAAAGTTATAGCCAGTCAAAGTTGTGGTCAAAATCTATTATTTAAAATAAAACAAAAAAGAAAACGTTTCGGAGGTGAATATGCTTTCGGAGCGGGGAAAACGTACTGGGGAAAATACGCCTTCACTTAATCCCACGTGGACAGGCACGGGGTCGCTGACAGTGGGTCTAGTGGGCCCACTGGTCAGGTTTGACCAGTCTTCTCCCTCCTCTTTCTCTGTCCCAAGCGGAGGCGGGACTCCGGCGATCGCCGCCGGCGATTGGCGGCTCCATTCGAGAAACCGAAGTCATCCACGGGTTCAGGGGGTCGAGGCGGTCCCGCCGGTGGGTGTTACGATCTCGGGAGTGGACGGGGTCGTCGGCGGTGAGCTTCGCGGCGGACGGAGAGCTTCGGGAGCAGAGTGGTTTTGGGGCTACAGTGGTCCTCGATCAAAATCAGGTAGTGGGAATGGTTTACGGGAGGATGAGGGGGCTCTTGGTGGAGAGAACGGAGAGTGGGAGGCCCTGGTGGTGCCGAATTGGCCGGGGCAGTGGTGGCGGCTGCAGTTGCTGGAGGTGGGGAAGAAGACCTCCCCCGGGTCGATTGGCTGTCATGGGAGGACTAGGGGTGCATTCTAAGGCTTCCTGTGTGCTCGGGGAGGCTCGGGGGCCTCCTTTTATAGTTCGTCGAGGTCGGTTCCGCGGCGGCCGGATAAGCTCTCTGGCGAACCGCCTCTCTGTAGTTTGCAGGGCAACCTGGCGTGGCTGGGGATGACGGCAGGAGCTAGCGGACGAGTGGGCACTGCTCCAGGGGCGAGCTGGCGAGCGGAGGTGGCTTTGGCGGCGCCGACATGGGCAGAGGCTGTCGGGCGGCGGCGGCGGCTAGCTCTTGGCTTGCCGGGCGTGGCGAGGGGCGGCTTGGCGCGTAGCGGTGAGAAAGGGAGTGCCTGGCGAGGCTCTGCAGTGTGGGCCGAAACCGTGGGGGCCAGCGTGTTGGCTCGGCGCACGTGCGTGCCAAACGCATGCTCTGCTCGCGCTCTGGGCGTGCACGGGACGTGCTCGACGTAATGCCAAAGCATGCTAGAGGTCGTGGTCGAGGCGGGCAATTAACAGACCCAGGTTAGGAGTAACGGGGAGTCTAGTGGACATGCTAGTTTGATCAGAGGTGCAATTTCACAGTGCAATGCCACAACTCGTGTCAAAACTGGTCATGCACTCCAGGTGTTTGACAAAATGCCAAGGGCACTTAGACAAGTCTTGGAGTGGTCAAAAATTCCAGATGGAAGTCTCTTCAGATATACAAGAGGGTGGTGTGGTTAGTTGGCCAAAAGCAGAAACTTGCTAGTGCAAGTTTTGCAAAACTACATTCCTGGACAGGAAGTAATTGGCATCATTTCATGAATCAAAAATGATCAAATGAGTGTATGCTCCTGGACTTAAGGGTTTAACATGGGGGACTACAAGTAGGAGAAATAATCATGGATATAGGAGCAACTAAAATGGTGGTTGCTGTACAAATCATCAAGTTGGTCCAGAATGGAAATGAGGTTGATTCACTCAATATTTTCAAAGAACAACCCTGGATTTTTGCACAAAGTGGAATAATATGCTCCTACTGACCTCCCCTAATTTTGGTAGAAGTTTTAAAGAAATATTTAAAAGGGTTGTAGTGCAAAATGCACTCTGGACCAGAGAAGAAAAATTGAGTGTAGGGCTCAAAATATTTCATGAATGAAATATATTTTTGCATAATAGTGATTTAAAAACATCACATGACATCTCCAAATTTTTGTGGAAATTTTAAGTGAATCTATCAAATGGTTGTAGTTCAAATATGGCCATTTAACCTTGAAAAACTATTTTCAAGAAAGTAAAGATCAAACAGTTAAATTAGTTAATTAGTTACACTGATAAAAGGAAAGTTTTTCTTGAGAGGTTAAACAAGTCCAATAACACATTTGAAAAGTAATTTTCTCTTTGGGAAAAACTCATCAAAACAGGGAAAGAAAAGATTAAAAAAAATCAAAAAGGAGCTCAGATATCCAAAGTTTTAATTCCTGGCAAAATTTTAATTCATTAAAACAACGTCAAATTTTTGGGGTGTCACAATACTAACCCCCTTAAGAAAAATCTCGTCCTCGAGATTTGTTAAAAGCCGTGTTAAGAAAATATTACGCAATAAAGATGTGGCTACAGTGAGAGGGCAATAAGTGGTGAAAAACCACAGTGTGAAAACTGGGGCTGCGTGGAAGAGTCTACGGTTCGGGACAAAAACGTGTGATTAGCTGGATGTAACACCGTTGCAAGGTTTTGCAAACAGTGTATGTGTCTGAATGATTATGGTTGTGAGTCTGCTGCGTGGTGCTGTGTGAAATTAATTAATCCATGTCGTGAGAAGGGGCAGGTGTAGCAACTCAGGGAAAAGAAATCTCACTCCAGGATTTTGCGAGGGAAAAACAGTTAATTTAAAGGAGCATAAACCACAACAAAAACTACCCACATTAGTAGAAGCCAAATAATTGACTCGTCGTACAAACTCAGGGTATCACGCATAAGTCACACACATAAATAAATGTTGCAAAGAACAAATACAGTATTGACGTCTAAAATGAAAATGGTAACTGGGTGGGGTCCTGATAAAATGTCTCTGGTAAAGGGATACACTCTTCTTCTATCGGAGGCAGTGGATTGACCAGTCGATGTATGCGTCTCTCCGGGTCGGGTCTCAGTGGTCTGCCAATGGCAATCTGAGGATTAAATCTGCGAGGCTCTGGAGATAATCCATCACTCGCTGGTTCAAATGCTCTTGAGCAATGATGTACTGGATAAGGTTGGCCAGAACTGGGTCTCTCTCAATACGTCCACCGGGAAAAGATGTTACTTCTCCGGGTGCTGCACGGCTCGGAAAGTAATAATATCCTCGTTCGCGGGCATAGGGTACTGCGGATCGAAGACGAGCAATCGCTTCTTTCGCAGCAGCTTCTATGGCCAGGTGTGGGGTTGGCATAGATTTCCCCACGAAGGAAACTTCCGTTGGATCTTGGTTGGAGTCTAGGGGAGGGATGTGTACTGCTGCCCAATATTCCGAGGTGGATGGGGTGATCCTTGATTTGAACAGCTCGTACTGAGGTGGCTGGGTAGAACCCATGGTACTGCGGGTAAAATCCCACAATATTTTGACAAAGCTACCTGGGGTTGCATCTAGGGTTCTCAGATGAATGCTGGGGCTCGGCATGACAGGATAAAGTGTGAGTGTGGTGCACAAAGTGAGGGTTGCTGGGTAAGGTCACAAGGTGGCTTTTATATAGCAATGGAGCTGGATTCGTTTTACCGTGGTGAAAGGTAATAAATTTGCCAGCTTAGCTCCAAAGGTCGGGTCAGTGTCAGAGATACACATATCTCATGAAGAGACGTGTTACTGTGGTTGTCGTCGGGTTGGTATTGGTAGTTGTGCCCAGAAAAATATGCAGCTATGCGCTGACCAAATATGCAAGGCTACTATTAAAACAGAGGCACAATGACAGGCTGCGTTAATATACACGGTCGCACGATTACAAAGCGAGGATACACTGAAACTCGGTGCTACTCATACGGCTTAGTCTACCTCGTTTATGTCTAAACGGGCGCGCCTGGTGGATGTCGAGGCTTCTCCACGTGTCTCTCTGCCGGGATTAGTCGGAGATGGCGGAGGAACTGCAGGGTCGGGGTAGTGATGATGACCATCGCGGGGATTGTTGGCCACAACCCCGTTGGAGTGTGCTCCCAATATGCGACGTAGCACCTCTGGGGTTATCGCAGCACCTTGGCCGATGGCTGGGGCAGATCTCGGGGTCTCGATCGGTTGTCCAAACAGCACGACTGGGTTGTCGGCGTTGGGCTCGTTTTCTTCTCTCGTCGGGGCTCAACGAACCAGCTCTCCACGAGCTGCAATTAAATCAATAGTGATCTGGTCGAACAATGCCTCTAGTGCACTTACATAGCGCACTAGGTGCAACAATGCGGGGTCCGTCTCGTGATCTCCGTTGGCAACTTGGGGTGGTCTACCATACCCTTCACGTCTGGGGTAGTAGTGGAACGAGCGACAGTTAACTCTGGGCGACAAGTGCCTGAGATGAACTATAGCCTCTCGAGCGGCTAGCTGGATGGCCTGTGGCCCAAAGGAAGTTGTCCTTCCGGTGAACCTGTAGGGGCGCTCGGGTGCTAGACCCCTACCGTAGATGTGCACAGTGGCCCAGAATTGACGGTCTTCACCGCTCATGGGTCCTTGATACACAACATATTCTGGTGGCCCCTCTAACGCCTAGGCACGACGGGTGAGGTTTGCGAGGATGGTCACAAAACCTCCAAGGTTGGTTGCTGTGGTTTCGTTGTGCACTATAGGTCCAGGCATTGTGGCTCGGTTTGGGTTAGCGGCTGTGCGGTGCTGTGTTGGGACTAGCGTGCCCTTTTTATAGGAAAAAGGGGGCGGAGTCTTCCTTCGCACGCTTGCGAGAAAGGACTATTTAGGGGCCGGTCACTGGCGCATGAGTGACAGGTTAGGTTGATAGGTTGGGCACCGACTGCCAAAAGGTGTTGGGTCACTGTGTGGCTATCTTGCACGAGAAGCTTGGCTGGGGTTTGGTTAAGGTCTAGTGGGTTGGTTTGCCTAAGTTTATTGACCTGGCTAAGATAGCATTAGCCAATGGTCAGCCTGGCTCTAATACCAAGTCTGCCACGACCGGTTTTTCCGGGTAATAAATTTCCAGAAAAGACCATCGTGCTCATCAGCCCCAGGATTACTGTTAGCTGATGAGGCTCCAACTGGATACAGAAATTCCAAGCAGAATACAACATATGTAGTACAAGACCATTCTGGCCTGTGAGTACAACAAATGGTTTCTAGTGGTTGATGGAGGAAGCGGTTTGTGAAACATCAGTGTCTATGGGACTCCATTTCCCACGGGAACAACTGACCAGGTTAACTCCTATCTTCGCGAGGTGCTATCTCCATTGTGTGGGTTCCGGGGCTGACATCGCGTCGCTCCTCTCTGAGCAACAAAATATGGCCAAGACAATAGCCAGGGACAAGCCAGTGAGTACTTTGAATGTACTCGCAAACATTATGAACACAGGTATAATATAACAATGATGTGCTAAAAGTATTTTATGCTCATGACGTCAGTCACAAACGATAAATGAAACTCTGATGCGTGCAAGCAAGTTATTTATAAAAATGCAATAACATGGTAGTATTAAAATTTATGAAAACCAATAACAAGCAATGCCACAGTCGGGCGTCTGAGCGACACCACATAAAGGGCTTTAAAACGAATGCCACAGTCGGGCGTCTGAGCGACACCACATAAAGGGCTTTAAAAGAAATGCCACAGTCGGGCGTCTGAGCGACACCACATAAAGGGCTTTAAAAGGAATGCCACA
>NC_041391.1:374807610-374958243 GCF_002162155.2 Triticum dicoccoides | reverse complement strand
TAAAAGGAATGCAACAGTCGGGCGTCTGAGCGACACCACATAAAGGGCTTTAAAAGGAATGCCACAGTCGGGCGTCTGAGCGACACCACATAAAGGGCTTTAAAAGAAATGCCACAGTCGGGCGTCTAAGCGACACCACATAAAGGGCTTTAAAAGAAATGCCACAGTCGGGCGTCTGAGCGACACCACATAAAGGGCTTTAAAAGGAACAATCATAGTGAATATCCCGGAGGTAGAACCATCCCTGAGATACTCGATAATAACAATAATATCACGGGTTAGTCAACACTAATAATAATCATAGTTATCACAAGTCACGAGTAGTAATTCCATTTATGGTTAACCGTTTCACCTCCGAAGACCGACTCTAAGACCGACACCTGACCCATCCCAGACTGTAATCCTTAACCATGGACATGGCTATTCGAATAGATTTAATCTCTGCAGAGGGTGTACTCTTTACCCACGAGTAACGGATTTCTTTAGTCCATCGGGACTAATTCCGTCTATGGTCTTTTTGTTGAAAACACACCTAACTTGCACACACCAGCTTAACTCACACGTGTCTGGAATCACCCACGACACCTATTAAGCAAACTCTAAGTGGGGAGGCTACAACCTCGCGTAGCATGGGATCAAATTTATATCACGCACTCTAAGGGGTGGCCTCCCCTTTCGGTCCCAACCGGAAACACCCATGCCCCCGGACCAGGTGGCTTGCCTACCAGCTACAACCGGTACCTTCCACCATGGCCTCTCTGTACGGTGTGTGCTAGAAAGAGGTTGACAACTTACTGAACCGTACTCTACTTGCTGTAGAGACGAGTGGTAGCACGAAACAAGTATGGGGGTTACTAGCACAAGACTCGATCTACGGTCGACTCAGGAGGTTTAAGTATTCCCTGCATGATTAGTATAACGAATATAGTTCAACCAACAGGGTCACTGCTCATATCACTTTACCATGCCATACCAGACATAACCGTCCCGACGGAGACCGGCGACAAACTCATGCCTACCCAAGGCAGAGGTTTTCCCGGGTTCCTGCCGGTATGCATGCAAGGCACATGAGGGTGATTATCATCACAAGTGTGTTCATTTCCAACAGCCTGGAAATCACTAATATGCACTCATGCATATGATCATACCACATGAAATAACGAGTCCTTCGAAATGCGGTGGTGTTATAATGTATCCACGATCACACCAAAAATATTATGCCTGGATTCAGAATGCTTGCCTTCAATGTTGTGGAGGGGTGAGGTGCTCTCCAAAACTTTTGAAAGTTTCTTCTCTCTCCCCAAAATCGTATTTAAAAATATATTTGAATTAACACACATTTCAAAAACAGTACAAAAAAGTTGTTTGAAATTTTTTCAAATAAATCTTAAAATAAACTAGACCAAATTTTAGGAAGGTAGTAAAAAGAATCAACTCATTTGGAGTTGTATTTAAAAAGTTATAGCGAGTCAAAGTTGTGGTCAAAATCTGTTATTTAAAATAAAACAGAAAAGAAAACGTTTCGGAGGTGAATACGCTTTCGGAGCGGGGAAAACGTACTGGGGAAAATACGCCTTCACTTAATCCCACGTGGACAGGCACGGGGTCGCTGACAGTGGGTCTAGTGGGCCCACTGGTCAGGTTTGTCCAGTCTTCTCCCTCCTCTTTCTCTGTCCCGAGCGGAGGCGGGACTCCGGCGATCGCCGCCGGCGATTGGCGGCTCCGTTCGAGAAACCGAAGTCATCCACAGGTTCAGGGGGTCGAGGCGGTCCCGTCGGTGGGTGTTACGGTCTCGGGAGTGGACGGGGTCGTCGGCGGTGAGCTTTGCGGCGGACGGAGAGCTTCGGGAGCAGAGTGGTTTTGGGGCTACGGTGGTCCTCGATCAAAATTGAGTAGTGGGAATGGTTTACGGGAGGATGAGGGGGCTCTTGGTGGAGAGAACGGAGAGTGGGAGGCCCTGGTGGTGCCGAATTATCCGGGGCAGTGGTGGCGGCTGCAGTTGCCGGAGGTGGGGAAGAAGACCTCCCCCGGGTCGATTGGCTGTCATGGGAGGACTACGGGTGCATTCTAAGGCTTCCTGTGTGCTCGGGGAGGCTCGGGGGCCTCCTTTTATAGTTCGTCGAGGTCGGTTCCGCGGCGGCCGGATAAGCTCTCCGGCGAACCGCCTCTTTGTAGTTTGCAGGGCAACGTGGCGTGGCTGGGGATGACGGCAGGAGCTAGCGGACTAGTGGGCACTGCTCCAGGGGCGAGCTGGCGAGCGGAGGTGGCTTTGGCGGCGCCGACATGGGCAGAGGCTGTCGGGCGGCAGCGGCGGCTAGCTCTTGGCTTGCCGGGCGTGGCGAGGGGCGGCTTGGCGCGTAGCGGTGAGAAAGGGAGTGCGTGGCGAGGCTCTGCACTGTGGGCCAAAACCGTGGGGGCCAGTGTGTCGGCTCGGCGCACGTGCGTGCCAAACGCACGGTCTGCTCGCGCTCTGGGCGTGCACGGGACGTGCTCGACGTAATGCCAGAGCATGCTAGAGGTCGTGGTCGAGGCGGGCAATTAAAAGACCCAGGTTAGGAGTAACGGGGAGTCTAGTGGACATGCTAGTTTGATCAGAGGTGCAAGTTCACAGTGCAATGCCACAACTCATGTCAAAACTGGTCATGCACTCCAGGTGTTTGACAAAATGCCAAGGGCACTTAGACAAGTCTTGGAGTGGTCAAAAACTCCAGATGGAAGTCTCTTCAGATATACAAGAGGGTGGTGAGGTTAGTTGGCCAAAAGCAGAAACTTGCTAGTGCAAGTTTTGCAAAACTACATTCCTGGACAGGAAGTAATTGGCATCATTTCATGAATCAAAAATGATCAAATGAGTGTATGCTCCTGGACTTAAGGGTTTAACATGGGGGACTACAAGTAGGAGAAATAATCATGGATATAGGAGCAACTAAAATGGTGGTTGCTGTACAAATCATCAAGTTGGTCCAGAATGGAAATGAGGTTGATTCACTCAATATTTTCAAAGAACAACCCTGGATTTTTGCACAAAGTGGAATAATATGCTCCTACTGACCTCCCCTAATTTTGGTAGAAGTTTTAAAGAAATATTTAAAAGGGTTGTAGTGCAAAATGCACTCTGGACCAGAGAAGAAAAATTGAGTGTAGGGCTCAAAATATTTCATGAATGAAATATATTTTTGCATAATAGTGATTTAAAAACATCACATGACATCTCCAAATTTTTGTGGAAATTTTAAGTGAATCTATCAAATGGTTGTAGTTCAAATATGGCCATTTAACCTTGAAAAGCTATTTTCAAGAAAGTAAAGATCAAGCAGTTAAATTAGTTAATTAGTTACACTGATAAAAGGAAAGTTTTTCTTGAGAGGTTAAACAAGTCCAATAACACATTTGAAAAGTAATTTTCTCTTTGGGAAAAACTCATCAAAACAGGGAAAGAAAAGATTTAAAAAAATCAAAAAGGAGCTCAAATATCCAAAGTTTTAATTCCTGGCAAAATTTTAATTCATTAAAACAAGGTCAAATTTTTGGGGTGTCACAGTACCACTCAATGATATAATAAATAAACGTGATGCCACCGGTTGGATTGCTAAGTGGGCCATTGAGCTCCTCCTGTTCGACATCATATATAAACCATGGCGAGCCATTAAGTCGCAAGTACTGGCTGACTTCATCGCCGAATGGACAGAAGCCGAACTCCCTAAAGAGTACGACGCGTACTCCAATTGGATCATGCACTTTGATGGCTCTAAGATGATGGCTGGTCTGGGTGCGGGCGTTGTCCTGACATCCCCCACCGGAGATATAGTCCAATATGTACTCCAAATACTATACACAGACTCCAACAATGCAGACGAATACGAGGCTCTGTTGCACGGTCTTCGGATGGCAGTCTCCATGGGCATCCAACGCCTAGAAGTGCATGGGGATTCGAACCTCGCAATATCTCAAATAAATGGAGACTTTGACACCAAGGACCCGAAAAATGGCGGCTTACCGCAATGTTGTCCTCAAGATGTCAGCTCGGTTCAAGGGGCTCGAATTCCATCATGTGGTCCGAGAAAACAACCAAGCGGCGGATATCCTCGCCCGCATCGGCGCTAAGCGTGACCCCGTCCCACCTAATATCTTCCTGGAAAGGCAGTTCAAGCCATCTGTGGTGTGGCAAGGGGAGACCGGCAATACTAGTCCGGATCCGACCACAACCCCAGATCCCGAACACACTGACATAATCGGAGGCTCTGCCACCGAAATAACACCTTCGGCCCACGTAATCATGGCTATCATTGCCCCGTGGACAGAACCCTTCTTAGCCTACCTAAATAGGCAAGACCTCCCCGAGGACCAAAATGAATTACGTTGCATTGTGCGGCGCTCTAAAGCCTACAAGGTCCACGAGGGAGAGCTTTATAAGAAAAGCTCTACCGGAGAACTCCAAAGATGCATCTCCGAAGAGGAAGGGCGACAGCTCTTGGCTGCAATTCATGCTGGACTTGGCGGCCACCACGCCGCAGCTCGGGCCCTTGTAAGCAAGGCCTTCCGTACATGTTTCTACTGGACGACAGCCCGAGCAGACGCACAGGACCTCGTCCAACATTGCGTCGGTTGCCAACTTTTCGCCAACCAAAGCCATATGCCACCTACCGCTCTCCAAACAATCCCCATAACTTGGCCCTTCACGGTCTGGGGGCTTGATATTGCCGGACCCCTTAAGGGTGGAAGCTATAAGAAAAATACTTGTTGGTCATGGTGGATAAATTCACCAAATGGATGGAAGCCAAACCAGTTAAAACGGCCAAATCCGGACCAGTGATAGACTTCATATCAGGGGTCGTACACCGTTACAGTGTCCCCCATAGCATCATCACCGATAATCGCTCAAACTTCACAGCCGACAATCTGAAAACTTGGTGCGGCAACATGGGTATTAAGGTCGATTACGCCTCCGTCTATCACCCCCAAACAAACGGTCAAGTCGAATGGGCAAACGGTCTTATTATGAGCGGCATCAAACCCAGACTAGTGCGGTCCTTAAAGGAATCAGATACGCACTAGGTCGAGGAGCTCGACTCCGTACTGTGGGGACTGCGGACCACGCTAAATCGCACTACCGGATACACACCATTCTTCATGGTGTACAGTGCAGAGGCGGTATTGCCCTGCGATATCATTCATGACTCACCTCGAGTGCGCATGTATGAAGAGAGAGAAGCCGAGCTTGATCGGCAGGACAATCTAGATGCCCTGGAGGAGGAGCGCGACGTCGCAAAAGCCCGTTCCTCATTCTATCAGCAACAGGCTCAAAGGTATCAAAGCAGAGAAGTACGGGCCAAAACTTATAATGTTGGCGAACTCGTTCTACGCCTACCGGAGAAGAAAACGGACAAGCTCAAGACCAAGTGGGAGGGTCCCTTCATCATTTATAAAGTTCTCACCGGAGGAGCGTACCGCCTGCATGATGCATTAGATAATCGACTCGAGCTGAACCCTTGGAACACGGCCAGACTCCAAAGATTCTACGCCTAGCACCGAACCATGTGTTCGTCTCCTTACCTCTGCCCCTTTTTTAATTATATCCTCTTTCTTTCTTTTTTATGGCCCTAAAAACCTTTAAGTGTGACTCGACTACACACTCTTGATGCGCTATGCGCGCTCAAGATACCTGGGGGCTTCTTATACAGAAGCTTAGTATAATTATCTTCTGGGCTCCATTCCCACTGCATATTTGTAACTTTTCCATATGTACCTTTTCTTCACCATTATATGCATCGATATGACTTAAGTTTTGGCCAAGCTGGGTTGCTTGGCTCTTGTGTTTATGCCCTACGTTTCCATTAGTTCGGCTAGGGAATAAGGGGAGCACCTCTGCGATTGTTACTGCCGGGTCCACCGGACGTGTACCTCAGACTGGGTGAAGCCGAAAGCTAGCGTTCTTAAGAGAATATTCGGTTGGTGAACAAAAGATGTTTCTTACCTATTACAATATAAACCCCCAGATGTTTTATATACTGCTTCTCTGTTCGCAGTTCGTACATGCACATTAATGCATGCGTACCCAGGGAAAGGAACCCTTAACAGAACTATTCTCCCTGGAAGATGTTTCTTACTATCCATGTAATATAACATAGCTAGTTGGGTACTTGTCTGTTCAAGCACTTATGACCCCTACGCCTGGTTTCCACACGTACCCCGGTTTACATAACTGAGCGGGTATTTGGATACACTCCGGACTGTCGGATCCGGAGGTTGAAGCGAAAAGGTCCGCCATGACAAATGATTTACAATCCGGCTAGGGACAGAATATGTCAATTGAATTACACAGTCACTTAGACTGGCTAAATTCTTCTTCTATACCATCCAACAGGCTGTCTAGCCTACGATCCTGTTGGGAATACTTTGCGGCTAATCCTACCTAGTCATATACCAGACTAACAGGAATCTCTTTCCCATCTGACCCTATTGGTCCGATCTGGGCCATGTGATTCGGATCAACCTTGGTGTACCGAGTTTTTACCATGGCCCAGGCTTCCCTCGCACCTTGTTGGCAGGCCGATACCTTCCATAATCGTAAGCACCGCCGTGCCCCCTTGAGCATCTCTACAAGCTCACTCATGCTTCCTGGCAGGGAGGCGGATGGCCACAAGGCCTGGGCAATACCCTGCATCACCTGCCATACTTGTTCGCACAGTTGTGAAAGCTCTTGCAGAAGATCGCCTGCGGATCTGGGCATCTCCTCTTTGGGACGACCTGTCAGCATACCTACAGACATAACTCTGTTAGCCCGTTTCTTCGTCGAACTGTATAAAGATTCGTTCGAGCACATACTAAAAATGCCACGTCGAAGCCTCCTATTCTCCTTCACGGAGTCAACAAGCTGGGCCCGAACATCTTCCAATTCAATGCCCAGCCGGGTATTGCCATCCTGGAGATTGTTTTTCTCTCGCCTAACCCGTGTAAGCACGCGCTCGCCAACCTCTAGGTGTCGTTGAGCATGTTGCTCATCCTCTTGTACGATCTCCGGATCCACTCCGGAATTGTCTGCAGAATCTATTGTTAGATTTGCAAGGATGCGGAATACTAATTGGTATGCGTAATTACATTATTTTTGATCGAGACAAGTATTACCAGATGAGGCCTTCTTGGATTCTTCCATTCCGGCAACTTCGGCCCTTAGCTGGGCTTTACACTCCTCCAGCTCTTCAGACAAATGGGTGTTCTTCTCTGTAAGAACATATTCATACAATGATCCTTAAATCAGTTGTGCCAATTGTTTCAAGTCTTGGGGCTACTGATATACATAATTATCAGATTTTTCTTACCCGTATATCCTTTAAATACTGGTATGTGGCTCTAGCAAGCCCATCTTGAGCAGCGGGGATGTTCGCGTCTCCCAAGTTGAATGCAGTGAATGCCTCCTCGGAGAAGTTAGGGTCACGGAGTACGGCCCGTTGACGCCAGTGATTCATAGCGCTCTCCACTTTGGACATTGTTATATCTTAAAGATGGCAATCACAGAGCAGGTTTTAAATCGTACCTTTGCGACGGTGTCTCGGTCCTGACCGCCTTCCTTTTAAGCCTACTCGGCTTCGGCGCCCCTTGTTGGTGAGTTGCCGTGGGTTCGGCACGGCGCCCTGATGGCCTTCCCTATAAAGCGCAATACGTGTGTGGTGGGTAAGGCGTAAAAAAGGGGATCCTTCTTGGAAGTTAGGACTCTAGTTTACTTACATATGATGTAGGGAGGAGGCCAGGATAATCGGCAATGATGGCCACCAAGGCGCCATCACAGCTTGCCTGGTAAAATGTCATGTCGACGAGCTCCACAAATATGTCCGGATCTTCTTCGTGTCCGTGGTCGAGGGCCTGGTCAAGTTCCTCTGGCTGTGGAGGTGGACTATGGACCTCCCTCACAGCTTTTCGCAGTTCCTATTATGGATTAGCAAGGTAAATATTTGCAATAAAAAGACTGCAGGAATGAATAAAGTTGAGTAAAAGATAGCAACTCACCCAAGTAGGGGGGTTGTACATGGAAAACCCATCCCGTGGCTTAATGCGGATGAACTCCTCTTCTTCTCCTTTATACAAATCGGACAATATTTTCGCCAGAGCGGTGGCGGAGTCCGGATCTTTACGACCGCAGCGGGTGGCATCGTCTTCTCCATTGAAGTGCCACATGGGATTCCCTCGATACTGGAGTGGCTGCACCCCCCGCATTATGCATATTGATTTAATCTCGATTATTGTCAATCTTGATTTGGCTAGCGTTTTTATCCTGCCCATCAGATAAAGGATCTCTCTGTTATCTTCCTCCTGTGGGCTCCGGGGACACCAGTTATAGTGTTTCTCCAATGGGTGTCGGTGTCAAAACCGGTGGATCTCGGGTAGGGGGTCCCGAACTGTGCGTCTAGGCGGATGGTAACAGGAGACGAGGGACACGACGTTTTTACCCAGGTTCGGGCCCTCTTGATGGAGGTAAAACCCTACGTCCTGCTTGATTAATATTGATGATGTGGGTTAGAAGAGTAGATCTACCACGAGATCAAGGAGGCTAAACCCTAGGAGCTAGCCTATGGTATGATTGTTGTTTGTCCTATGGACTAAAGCCATCCGGTTTATATAGACACCGGAGAGGGCTAGTGTTACACAGAGTCGGTTACAATGGTAGGAGATCTACATATCCGTATCGCCAAGCTTGCCTTCCACGCCAAGGAAAGTCCCATCCGGACATGGGACAAAGTCTTCAATCTTGTATCTTCATAGTCTTGGAGTCTGGCCGATGATGGTAGTTCGGCTATCCGGACACCCCCTAGTCCGGGACTCCCTCAGTAGCCCCTGAACCAGGCTTCAATGACGACGAGTCCGGCGCACATATTGTCTTCGGCATTGCAAGACAGGTTCCTCCTCTGAATAATTTATAGAAGATTGTGAACACCAGGATAGTGTCCGACTCTGCAAAAATAAATTCGACATACCACCATAGAGAGAATAATATTACAAAAGATCAATCTGCTGACGTATTCTGTGGCGGAACATCACACCACTTCCAAGCCTTTACTCGAATTGTTTCTATTGTTCCACCTCAGCGCGTTTAGCGAGGCGGTTTCGTTGGCACACCTGTCGAAGCAGAGATCGTGTTCCCCTTATTCCGGGATTCCCATCAATACGAACGTGGGTAACCCAACCGCGCCATTGATTGTGACGCTTGGGAGATAATCGAGTTTTACCAGGCCAATGGGGACGCGTGTTTCTGTCCGCCCATATAAGGGGATAAAGATCCAACCTTTCTACCTGTGCCTTCTTCCTCCTTGGCTTATCCATCTCTGTGAACTCGAGCTCTAGCGCCCAAGCCCGCACATCTCACCTCAACCTTCTCCAAATATGTCCGGAGCGGGAGGCAAATGGATGGCCTCCTCCGTCACGGAGGGGCATATCCAGAAGCTGCGTAGCGCCGGATACTTGTCCAGCGACATCGCGCATCGGCTCCCCGACGAGGGAGAGCTCATCCCCACCCCCAGGCCCCACGAGAGGGTAGTATTCCTTCCCCATTTCCTCCGTGGACTGGGCTTCCCACTTCATCCCTTTGTCTGGGGGCTCATGTTCTACTACGGCCTAGATTTCCATGATCTGGCCCCAAATTTTATTCTCAACATCTCGGCGTTTATCGTCATGTGCGAGGCCTCCCTCTGCATCCAGCCCCACTTCGGCTTGTGGCTCAAGACCTTCAATGTCAAGCCGAAGGTTGTGAAGGGCAGCCAAGCGGAGTGCGGAGGCGCCATGGTGGGCAGGATGTCCCACGTTACGTGGCTGGAGGGCACCTTTGTGGAAACCATCAAGGGGTGGCAATCGGGGTGGTTCTACATCACCGAGCTGCGTGATCCCGAATGGGCAGCGGCCCCCGAATTTAGATCCGGCATCCCCACACGGCTCACCTCCTGGAAAGAGAGCGGCCGGATTTGGGGCGATTCAGAGGAGCTGACCGGACTCCAAGCCTGTGTCCAAAAGCTGGTGGACAAGAAGCTCAAGCTTGTCAACGTAGTCCAGGTCATGCTCACCCGCCAGATTCTCCCGTGCCAACGATGGGGCTTCAATATGTGGGAGTTTGATCCGGCGCAGCACCAGACTTTGAATGGGCTCTTCGACACTATGTACGAAGAGGTCTGGAAGGTGTTGTTCAAGGGCGCCGAGGCTCCCGCATCCGCTACCGAAGATCGCGGATTCAACTCGCAGCGTCCAGCTGACGAGGTAAGTGATATTGTCCTTTACGGGACGCTTGTTATTCATAGTTTGACTCTATGCAGGATCTAAACTCTCTTTCCTTTGACAGGACTGGCTGAAGAAGGCCGCACAAGCTATCTGTCCGGCCCCATTGCCAGAGGACCCAGCTGACGCCCGCCTAACGGGGCTGCTGGCTCCGGCACCCCACGTGGTGCCGGAGAAGAAGGCCAAGAAAAAGGCCACGGGGACTCAGAAGAGTTCCCGTTTTCAGGTGCTATCGGACGATGAATCCGAGGCCGACTCCTCCCACCAAGGCGAGGAGGAGAAGAAGAAAGCCTCTCCCCCAGCGGGGGGAGGGAAAAAAGGAAGGCCTCCCAAACAAGGGAGGCCGAAGGGTCCAAGAGGGGAAAAACTCTTCCCCCGGACTGTTCTGCCAACGCTAGTGACGACGACGAGGACTGGCCTCCAAGGGCCAAGCCTCTGGCGAGATCATAAGTATCCGGACTCCCGAATAACTTCAAGGTTTTCGTTTTCCGCCACATTATGTCTTTCTAATGCCTCATACAACCCTGCAGTCCGCCTAAGGATGATCTCCCCACTTCGTCGAGAGGGTCCTTAGGGGCGTCGGATATGGATTCTCTTCCGACTGCCTCCACCCCTCGTGATGCGGACGATGCCGAGGTGGGATCCCAGGAAGGGACCCACCAGGAGGAGAGGGCCCCAGAGGTGTCGCAGGACAACCTCCCGGACTTTGCACCGGACTCAGCCCCGGAACCCATAGAGGCTCCGGAGTCCGGCGGGCGACCCCTTCATAAGAAGGGCAAGACCGCGACGCCGGCTGCCTCCGTCCAACCGGAGGTGCCGGATAATTTGCTGGAGGCGCTCAACGGCGCCTTCATCGAAGAGGAACACCGCACTGTTATGAGTGCGGTGATTCAGAAGGTTCAGCTCGCCAAGAGCGGGCTGACCGAAGCCTGCAGCAGCCTTCTAACAGGCTTTGAGGTAAGAATTTCAATATATGTAAAATGGTACCGCATAGACAGTAGCCCCTGATGCTCGGTTCGGTGTTCGGAAAGAAAAGCCGGACTGAGGATCTTTAGAAAGATAAACGCAGGAGTCATGAAAATATGTCAATATGGAATTCCAGGCTCTGCTGCTGACCTCTGCCGCACTGACTGGAGAGGTCAATACTTTGAAGGAAAACCTCAAGCGGTCCGAGAACGAGCTCGGCCATGCCAAGAAGCAGCTCAAGGAAAAAGAAGGTGAGTAATACCTTATGAAAATTGTACCTTACAGAAAAGGATTTGGTTGCAAGAAAAATGACAAGGATAACTGGGGTATTGCAGGGGCCACTAACGAGGTGGCGACCCTGAAGGAGGCGGTGGCCGTGGCCGAACGCAATGCGGCTGCGGAGTGCACCGAGCGAGAGAAGCAGGAGGCGCGGGTGGCGGAGGTACAACAGGAGCTCCAGGATCTCGTGAGGAAACATGAGAGCCTGGAGCGTGACTCGAAGACTCGAGAGTCTGAGCTTGCAACGGCTCTTGATAGTGCCAAAGCCGCTAAGGCCGAAGCCTACAAGGCCCTCCAGGAGATAGAGGCGATGAAGAAAATAGCAGTGGGTAAGGCATTTTTCATGCAAAGTAAGCATGTGAATGTTAATTACCTGTCGCTTACCCGAATTCGAAGCTCTCCAGGAGCGTTCGCAGATCTTCCCCGCAGCGTGTCCGATGCTACCCATTCTACCGGCCCGAGGAGGGGAGCTCAAGGGAGAAGGTCTTCTGGTCTCAGTATGCTGAGGCCGGACATCCGGTGCCCCTTAGCGACCAGCTGAAGCAGCTGGTCGAGCTCCACAAGGCGGCTGAATAGGCCATGAAGGGCCTCATAGTTCGGCTGTGGCCTAAGGAGGCTATGCCTAGGAGCTACTTCGGTCTGGTGCGGCGGCTGGTGGACGCATGCCCGTGGGTTGAAGTTATCAAGCACTCCGCCTATATCGAGGGTGCGCGTCGGGCCCTTGCCCGCGCAAAGGTGCACTGGGGCAAGATGGATGCCCAGAAGCTTGTGACGGACCCCCCACCAGAGGGCAAGGAGCATCACACGCCCGAGATGTATTATAGGAGTGTGCTGAAGGGCGCCCGCATTATTGCGGGTAAGTGCTCCAAAGAAGAAGTTTTTGACTAGACTCGTGTTCTGTTATCCTGTGCGCTGAAAACTAAGTTCATATGCGCGAAGCAACACTTGTTAATTTAAAATATTACCTTCTGTGCGGCTGTTTATCAAATCTGAGAGATGGCAAGTCGTCGGGTTCAGCCCCCATGCCACGAGTGCTGGGGTGTTCGGGATAAATTTGGGCACTCTTGTTCCCATATTTGGGTCCATCGAGGGAGGCGCTCAACACAACGAACAAGGCAACCGGACTTATAATGCTTGAACACTCTCACTTAGCCATAGAATTCTATAATTTTAAATTTCGGCGAAGCCCCTAGTTTTCGGAAGGCGGAATTTGGGGCGCTATCCACGCCTTGGCTGGACAGAATCCGGCTCCTCGCTCGAAGCGGCATAAGTCTTTAGGGACTTGCAAAGAACCTCTTGAACAGCGACCAGCTCTCGCCTCATCATGACGGTCAGTTTTCGCTTTCTCCACTGAGGCGTTAACCCAGCTCAACTGGGGCGCAATCGCAGTGGTTCTCCCAGTGCTACCTTAGCCGATAAAACGGAACGTAAGGTACCAAAACATGGGAGCTGGGCAAACCCAACTATTGACCCAAGAACATGATTCGGAGCCGATGCATATAATGCTATAAGTTCAGGGTGCCGCACTTGTGAAAGTGTTCGGACTTATCACACCATAACGCGGGAAACATAAGCCCCTGGTGTATTTAGCCGTACCAAAACGTACGGATGCAACATGTGATAGATGAACATATGTGTAAGAAAGAAATGCAATTGGAAGGAAAAATGTGCTGCATTGCTTTATTCAAATAAAAACTGCTGTAAGTGCAGGACGATACAAGTGGTGCGGTAAGCAAGGGATGGGACTGTTTAACATGTCCCCCTCCAGGGGTAGGCTACGGAATAATGCATAAAACAGATTTAATGCTCATAATGGAGACCACCTGGATTTTCATTGTAGCCTTACTCCTTCCCTGGCTGTTGTATCATGGGTTCGGCATGTCTGCTGCCGGACAGGGCCTCCGACGAACGGAGTCCTGCGGGTAAAAAATAAAAGGAAAAGAAAAAGAAAAAAACGACACATTTAAGAGCCCCTGGTGCGGTTGAGCCGCAGTTTGGGCTTATCGTGGTCGAGCCCTTGCCCCATGCCCATGGTATCTTCAGAGCGTAATGGAGTACGCGAAGGGTCTGTCTTAATGTTTTACAGGGGCTGGGGTTGGGGCCGCACTGCTATGCGTGCTCGGAACGTGCCAAGTGGTCGTGTTGTAGGTTACTCCGGGCACGCTTAGCTGTGTCCGGCCGCTTGGCAGCCGGACTCGAGAATTGCCTTAAAAGGCTGCTTTGTACTTCTGCCGCGAGAGCCGCTGTATGTTCCTCCATTCGGAGGGAGCGTTCAGTGTTTCCGTTGACCGTGATGACTCCTCTAGGGCCTGGCATCTTGAGCTTGAGGTATGCGTAGTGCGGCACCGTGTTGAAATTTGCGAATGCGGTACGTCCGAGCAAGGCATGATAGCCGCTGCGGAATGGGACTATGTCGAAGATTAACTCCTCGCTTAGGAAGTTATCCGGGGATCCGAAGACCACTTCCAGTGTAACTGAGCCTGTACAATTGGCTTCTACACCTGGTATGATGCCTTTAAAGGTTGTCTTGGTGGGTTTAATCCTTGAGGGGTCTATGCCATTTTGCGCACCGTGTCCTGGTAAAGCAGGTTTAGGCTGCTGCCGCTGTCCATCAGGACTCTGGTGAGATGAAATCCATCAACGATTGGGTCTAGAACCAATGCAGCAAACCCACCATGGCGAATGCTGGTGGGGTGGTCCCTTCGGTCAAAGGTGATTGGGCAAGAGGACCATGGATTGAACTTTGGGGCAACTTTCTCCATCGCGTATACATCCCTGAGTGCACGCTTCCGCTCCCTTTTCGGTATGTGTGTGGCATATATCATGTTCACCATCCGCACCTGTGGGGGGAAACCCTTCTATCCTCTATTATTCGGCGGTCGGGTCTCTTCCTCGTCATCGCTATGTAGCCCCTTGTCGCTGTTTTCGGCAATTAACTTGCTTGCCTGCTTGAACACCCAACAATCCCTATTGGTGTGGTTAGCTGGCTTTTCAGGGGTGCCATGTATCTGGCACAAGCGGTCGAGAATTCGGTCCAAATTGGACGGACCCTGAGTTGTTCTTTTGAATGGCTTGTTCCGTTGACCGGGTTTAGAGCCTCTGAATCCGGCATTGACTATCGTATCCTCACTGTTATCGCCGTTAATGAGGCATTTGTTTTTGTTGCGACGCGACCTGCCACTACGATCCTTGATATCCGGACTGCCAGAATTTTTGTTGAGGTTGTTGCTGCGTGCTAGCCAGTTGTCCTCACCCGCACAGAAGCTGGTCATGAGTGATGTAAGGGCTGCCATGGATTTCGGCTTTTCCTGTCCCAGGTGCCGGGCAAGCCACTCGTCGCGGATGTTATGCTTGAAGGCCGCGAGGGCCTCGGCATCCGGACAGTCGACGATTTGGTTTTTCTTGGTTAAGAACCGTGTCCAGAATTGTCTGGCCGATTCGTCTGGCTACTGAATTATGTGGCTTACGTCATCTGCATCTGGTGGTCGCACGTACGTGCCTTGGAAGTTATCGAGGAATGCGGCTTCCAGGTCCTCCCAACTCCCGATTGACTCTGCTGGCAAGTTGTTAAGCCAGTGCCGGGCTGGTCTTTTAAGTTTGAGTGGGAGATATTTGATGGCGTGGAGATCGTCTCTGCGGGCCATGTGGATGTGGAGGAGATAGTCCTCGATCCAGACCGCGGGGTCTGTTGTGCCATCATAAGATTCAATATTGACGGGTTTAAACCCTTCTGGGATTTGATGATCCATTACCTCATCTGTGAAGCACAGTGGGTGTGCGGCGCCTCTGTACTGGGCGATATCGCGACGGAGCTCAAAAGAGCTTTGTCTGTTGTGTTCGGCCCGGCCGGACTTACTGTGTCCGGGGTGACGGTGATCGTCACGTATTGTGGGGCGCCCACGTGATCCATAGATCGATCTTGATTGTCTTGCCTTATCCTCCAATATGTCTCGCAGGTCTGGAGTGTTCCCCTGTGGCCTTGTGCTTTTCGAGCGATGCCGAGGTATGGGTCTAGTGAAGGGCCTTGAGGCCTCTCTGTCGCGACCACGGGGTGGTCGATCAACCGTATTGTCTCCTGGTGAAGCGGGATCATATGCCTCCACCTCTAATCAGGGGAGCAGCTTACGTTTGGGGTAGCTTTTGGAGGGGCGTTCGAGTTCATGCTCTTCGGCCATGAGGACTTCGGCCCATCTATCGGCTAGCAGATCTTGATCAGCTCTAAGCTTCTGCTGCTTTTTCTTGAGGCTGCTTGCCGTGGCCATAAGCCTGCATTTGAAATGCTCCTGTTCGACGGGATCCTCAGGCACGACGAATTCATCGTCGTCGAGGCTTGCCTCGTCTCCGGAGGGAGGCATATAGTCCTCTACCTCTTCTTCGGCCGCTCTCTCATGAGGGCTGGCGTTCCCCTCCTCCTGTGCTGGATCTTGCTGGAGTGGGTTGTCTTCGGCGCTATTCGGTGTATTATTGTCTCCGGTGCCGGAATCCTCATTCTTGCTATGGCGGGATTTAGAGCGGCACCGCTGACGCTGGCGCTTGGGCTGTTTCTTGGAGGGGTCATCCTCCGCTATTCCTTCGCCGTTCCCATCCTTTGGAATATCCACCATGTATATGTCGTATGAAGAGGTGGCTTTCCAGTGCCCGATGGGCGCTGGTTCTTGGTCGTCTCCGGCATCGTCGTCCATACCGTCGATGTCCTCAGAGTCGTAATCTGGCATGTCGGTTAGATCGTCGACAGTGGCTACCAAGTGGGTGGTGGGTGGGCTCTGAATTTCTGCGTCGTCCGCATCCCAACCGTCCTGGCCGCAGTCCAGCCAGGCCTCTCCAGATAACGAGAGGTACTTTAGCGAACTTAAGATGTCACCAAAAGGTGAGCGTTGAAAGATGTCCGCCGCGGTGAACTCCATGATCGGCGCCCAATCGGATTCGATTGGAGGGGGCGCGGGAGGTCCAGAGTCCGGCACCTCGGAGTCACGAGCTTCATGGGGGACAAGATAGGTGTTCGGCTCTATAATTGTAGAGGTTGCAGCCCCCGAGGCGGTGTCTAGCCATCCATCCTTGGTCTGCGCAGCCGGCTCCGAGTCGAAGATCGGAGCGGGTTCGAGTGCGGCCTCCATGGTACTGTCCGGCTGCAGAGCTAAATCATGCCCATCGTGACAGTACGGCACGCTCGGCTGTGGCTCGAATCCGTCGAGGATCAAGTCCCCGCGGATGTAAGCCGTGAAGTTCAAACTTCCAAATCTGACCTGACGGCCAGGGGCGTAGCCTTCGATCTGCTCCAGCTGGCCAAGCGAATTGGCCCGCAGTGCAAAGCCGTCAAATACGAAGATCTGTCTGGACTGCATCGTCGTTGATGATCAAAGAAGCCATCGAGCCTGTCGGTGACGACACAGAGGAACTCTCAATGAAAGCACCAATGTCGGTGTCAAAACCGACGGATCTCGGGTAGGGGGTCCCGAACTGTGTGTCTAGGCGGATGGTAACAGGAGATGAGGGACATGATGTTTTTACCCAGGTTCGGGCCCTATTGATGGAGGTAAAACCCTACGTCCTGCTTGATTAATATTGATGATGTGGGTTACAAGAGTAGATCTACCACGAGATCAAGGAGGCTAAACCCTAGAAGCTAGCCTATGGTATGATTGTTGTTCGTCCTATGGACTAAAGCCATCCGGTTTATATAGACACCGGAGAGGGCTAGGGTTACACAGAGTCGGTTACAATGGTAGGAGATCTACATATCCGTATCGCCAAGCTTGCCTTCCACGCCAAGGAAAGTCCCATCCGGACACGGGACAAAGTCTTCAATCTTGTATCTTCATAGTCTTGGATTCCGGCCGATGATGGTAGTTCGGCTATCCGGACACCCCCTAGTCCGGGACTCCCTCAATGGGGCATTGGTGAACTCAGGAAGACCCATCCGGATAGGGTCTGGAAGGGAGACATCCTTTATATAAAACCACTCCGAAGGCCAATTTTCCGATGTCTTCTTCAGAGTGCCGGACAAGTATCCGGTCCCGGCGATGCGCCATAACTCGGCTCCGCCCACCTGATATATTGATCCCTCCTGAATGCGAGGGACGAGGCAGAACAGCTTCTGGCATAGCTCGAAATGAGCTTCGCAGCCCATAAATAACTCACATAGGGCGTCATAACCTGCAATATGCAGGATGGAGGCAGGGGTGAAGTTGTGCAGCTGGAGGCCATAATACTCCAGGAGCCCACAGAGGAACGGGTGAATTGGAAATCCGATGCCCCTCAGCTAGTAAGGAACAAGACATACTCGCTCCCCCCTGGATGGGTTGGGAACACTCTCCGCTTGCTCCCCGCCATCAAAAGTAGCTAATCCGGCTCGGATGGGGACAAGGTGTGCAGGTGGAAGAAACCCCTGGGTCTGCAACTCCACCAATTGGTCCTGAGATACGGTACACTTCTCCCAATCACCCGGCCTAACGCTATGGGAGCGAGAGGAGGAGCTGTGGTGGACGGCCATGATGGGATGGTTTTTTCGGGCGCGCTTTGATGAATCCTCGCTTGGGGAAGACAGTGTGGTTTGGATCTGAGGATCCCCATCTCTTTAGTAGAAGATTTATTTACATGGTTAGGGTGGCAAGTGTAAAAATGCCTTGGCTTCTCGCATTGGCTTGACACGTGGAGACTGACATTATTAAGGCACAAAAGCCGATGAGCGCAACATTAAATGGGAAGCCGGACACTGCTCGTTACAACAGGTACTCTGGAGAATTTAGAGAACAACCTGCCTTGCAATGCCGAAGACAATCTGCGCGCCGGACTCATCGTCATTGAAGCCCTGGTTCAGGGGCTACTGAGGGAGTCCTGGATTAGGGGGTCCTCGGACAGCCGTACTATATGATTATGCCAGACAGTTGGACTATGAAGATACAAGATTGAAGACTTCGACCCGTGTCCGGGTGGGACTCTCCTTTGCATGGAAGGCAAGCTTGGCAATCCGGATATTTCGATTTCCTTCTCTATAACCGACTCTGTGTAACCCTAGCCCCCTCCATTGTCTATATAAACTGGAGGGTTTAGTTCGTAGGACAAGAACAATCATAAATCATAGGCTAGCTCCTAGGGTTTAGCCTCTACGATCTCGTGGTAGATCAACTCTTGTAATACTCATATCATAAAGATCAATCAAGCAGGAAGTAGGGTATTACCTCCATAGAGAGGGCCCAAACCTGGGTAAACATCGTGTCCCCCACCTCCTGTTACCATTAGCCTTAGACGCACCATTCGGGACCCCCTACCCAAGATCCGCCGGTTTTTGACACCGACAAGGAGGAATCTATGCAATGTGACTCTGGTGTGGCTAGCCTAGCCCTCGCTACTGTGTACATCAGCAAGTCCATCTTCAATAATGAAGAAAATGACTTCTCCGACTCTGCTGACAAGGGCAGTGATGACTATGCTCCCACCTATTGCTTGATGGCAAAAGGTGCCAAGGTACTCAAGCATTCCCCCTCTGACTCTAGTGAGGATGAACCTGATGACAATCTTAAGCCTAGCTATTCAAAACTTGCTAAAATTGTTGTTAAACAACATAATACTTTAGAAAAGATTCAAAATCAACTAGACAGAAGCGATGACCTGTTGGGTGAGGAATTGAATCAAACTAAGACTCTGACAGATAATCTTCAGAGACTTCAAACTCGGTTTGACAACCTTCAAAATCATCATAACACCCTCTTAACTGATCATGAGACGCTTTCTTATGAATTTCTTCAGAGAAAGCAAGATCTTGAGACGTTAGAAGTGAGTTATGAAGATCTTCAGAAGGAAAACGATTCATTGCTTGCTCAACAGATCAGTTCCGCTCAGGAAGAATATGTTCCACCCTGTCTTAAATGCATTGAGCGTGAATGTGCTAATTCATCACCTGAATGTTCAAATGTTTCTATTGCTGCAAATTCTTCAACTGTCTCTGTGGTTACAAATTCCTCATTTGAGGATACCACATGTATCACTGACGATAATGCAGGGCTGAAGAAATTGTATGTGACAGGCATTTACAAAAGCCTCCAAGGGCATCATACTCTCTGTGATGTGCTCAAAAAGCAGATCTTGAACAAGAACCCTAGAAAAGAGGGTATTGCCTTCGAGAGGAAACTCAATGCTGGTGGAACCTACTGGAAACCTTAGCAGTACCCCAAAACCTCATGGGTTGCTGCAAAAGGACCTCCTGTAGATCCATGCAATTTATCTGGCTTTACCTCTGATTCCTCATATTCCTCTGATGAGTCATTTGACTCCAACTATAAACTGTTCAAGAATCAGAATGGTGAAGTATTTGCTCGATATGTTGTAACTAACTGCAGGAACGGTCCCCCTATGAAGAAAATCTGGGTTCCTAAAAGTTGCCTTGAAAATATTCAGGTGAATGTCATCATGACACCACCCATTGAGGGAGTCCTGGATTAGGGGGTCCTCGGACAGCCGGACTATATACATTGGCCGGACTGTTGGACTATGAAGATACAAGATTGAAGACTTCGTCCCGTACCCGGGTGGGACTCTCCTTGGCGTGGAAGGCAAGCTTGGAAATTCGGATATGTAGATCTCCTTCTCAGTAACTGACTCTGTGTAAACCCTAGCCCCCTCCGGTGTCTCTATAAACTGGAGGGTTTAGTCCATAGGACAACAACAATCATAATCATAGGCTAGCTTCTAGGGTTTAGCCTCTATGATCTCGTGGTAGATCAACTCTTGTAATACTCATAGCATCAAGATCAATCAAGCAGGAAGTAGGGTATTACCTCCATCGAGAGGGCCTGAACCTGGGTAAACATTGTGTGCCCCGCCTCCTTTTACCATTTGCGTTAGACGCACAGTTCGGGACCCCCTACCCGAGATCCACCGGTTTTGACACCGGCATTGGTGGTTTCATTGAGAGTTCCACTGTGCCGTCACGATAAGGCTTGATGCCTCCTTCAAACATCTACAACGATGCGATCTAGGGTGAGGTTTTTCTCACTGGACAGATCTTCGTATTCGGCGGCTTCGTACTGCGGGCCAACTCGCTTGGCCATCTGGAGCAGATCGATTGCTACGCCCCTGGCCATCAGGTCAGGTTTGGAAGCTTGAACTATACTGCCAACATCCGCGGAGACTTGATCTTCGATGGACTCGAGCCCATGTCAGGTGCACCAAACAGTCACGACGAGCATGACTTAGATCAGCCATCGGACGGTGCTCAGGAGATCACACCTACGGCTGCCCCGACTCTTAATCCGGAGAAGATCGTGCCATCCGAGGACGGGTGGATAGACCCCGCCACGGAGGCCTCACACTCATCGGCGCTAGAGCCGAACACAGTCTTCGCCTCCAAAGAGGTCTGTGTCATCGGACCCTCGGACTCGTCTCCGGCCATTTGTTCTGAACCGCGTGCGTCCGTGCCTATCAAATCAGATTGGGTACCGATCATGGAGTTTACCTTCGCGAATATCTTTCAATACTCGCCCTTGGGCGACGTGCTAAATTCATCGAGGTCTCTCTCTCTCTCAGGGGACTCTTGGCTGAACTATGTCCGGCTTGAGTGGGAAGCGGACGACGAAGAAATTTGTTCCCCGCCCACCACCCACTCAATAGCCACTGTCCATGACTTAACTGACATGATTGACTTCGACTCCGAAGACATCGACGGTATGGACGACGATGCAGGAGAAGAACAGGAACCACCACCCAGAGGGCGCTGGACAACCACCTCATCACATGATATATATATATATATGGTGGAAACGCCCAAAGAAGGCGATGGTGATGAGGCAACGGAGGCTAATCCCCTTGAGAAGCAATCTAAACACCGAAGTCATCGGCGCCACTCTAAGCCTCGCCATAGCAAAAATAGCGATACCGGCACAAGAGATAATAACGCTCTGGATGGTGCCGAAGACGAAAACAATCCCGCCCAGCAAGGCTTCGAGCAGCCGAGCGGGAGGATGGGCAAGCTAGCCCTAAGGAACATGCAACGTATTGAGAATCAGAGGATGACAATTACATGCCCCTCTCCGAAGACGAAGTGAGCCTTGGCGACGAAGAGTTCATCGTGCCTGAGGATCCCGTCGAGCAGGAGCGTTTTAAGCGCCGGCTTATAGCCACTGCAAAAAGCCTAAAGAAAAAACAGCAGCAGCTTCAAGCTGATCAAGATCTTCTAACTGATAGATGGACTGAGGTCCTGGCGGCCGAGGAATACGGACTCGAGCGCCCAACCAAAAGTTACGCAAAGCGCAGGTTGCTACCTCAACTTGAGGAGGAGGCATTAAAGACCACACTACCAGTGCATGATGCGGCTGAGCGGCCACCTCGTGGCCGAGACAAAGCGGCGTATCAGCCAGAAGTCCAGCCTGCACCCCACCGCCAAACAAGCAAAAACACGAAGGCCCGGGGCTCCACGCATGACCTGCGAGACAAATTGAAAAACAAAGTAGGACAGTCAAGATCGATCTACGAATCACGGGGGCACGCCACAAACGTGTGACGATGACCGTCACACTGAATATACTAAAGACAAATCCGGCTGGGCCGAATACAACAAACCAGACTTATTTGAACTGCGTCGTGATGTAGCTCAACATAGAGGCGCCGCACACCCCCTATGCTTCACTGATGAAGTAATGGATCATGAATTCCCAGAAGGGTTTAAACTCATGAACATTGAATCATATGATGGTACTACAGACCCCGCGGTATGGATAGAAGATTTCTTCCTCCATATTCATATGGCCCGCAGAGATGATCTACACGCCATCAAATATGCCACACTAAAACTCAAGGGACCGGCTCGGCATTGGCTGAATAGCTTGCCGGCGAACTCCATCGGAAGTTGGGAAAACATGGAAGACGCATTCCTGGATAACTTCCAGGGCACTTATGTGCGACCACCGGATGCTGATGATTTAAGTCACATAACCCAACAGCCCGGAGAGTCAGATAGGAAATTCTGGACTCGGTTCCTAACTAAAAAGAACCAAATTGTCGACTGTCCGGATGCCGAAGCCCTAGCGGCCTTTAAGCATAACATCCGCGATGAATGGCTCGCCCGACACCTCGACCAAGAGAAGCAAAAGTCCATGACAGCCCTCACGACACTCATGACCCGCTTTTGTGTGGGCAAATATAGCTGGTTGGCCCGTAGCAATAGCACAACAAGCAATCCTGGCACATCAGAGGCCAGAGATAGCAACGGCAAGCCCCGACGCAACAAACACAAGAGTCGCAAAAATGGTGATAATGCCGAAGATACGACAGTCAATGCCGGATTCAGTCGCTCTAAATCCGGTCAGCGGAAAACGCCATTCAAAAATAGCAATTCGGGCTCGTCCAGTCTGGACCGCATACTCGACCGTCCATGCCAAATTCATGGCACCCCGGGAACACCAGCTAATCATACTAATAGAGAATGCTGGGTCTTCAAATAAGCTGGCAGGTCAGGTGCCAAAAACAAGGAGAAGGGGTCTCAAAGCAACGATGACAACGAGGAGCCCCGATTACCGAATACAGGAGGGCAAAAGAAATTTCCCCCGCAAATCAAAACAGTGAACATGATAAACGCCACCCACATTCCTAAGCTGGAACGGATATGCACTCTTAGGGATGTCGACTTAACGGAACCAGTCGCCCCACAATATAAGCTATGGCCGATCACCTTCGACCGTACAGATCATCCGGTTAATACCAATCAGAGAAATTCAGCTGCACTAGTCCTCGACCCAATAATTGAAGGGTTCCACCTCACATGAGTCCTTATGGATGGAGGCAGCAGTCTAAACCTGCTGTATCAGGACACAGTGCGCAAGATGGGTATTGATCCTTCGATAATCAAGCCCACTCAAACCACCTTTAAAGGTATCATACCAGGTGTGGAGGCCCGTTGTACAGGCTCCATCGCTCTCGAGGTAGTCTTCGGATCACCGGACAATTACCGTACTGAAGAGTTAACCTTTGACATCAGCCCCTTTTGCAGTGATTATCAGGCACTGCTCGAACGAACCGCGTTTGCTCGATTCAACGCGGTGCCACATTATGCCTACTGTAAGCTCAAGATGCCCGGTCCGCGCGGTGTCATCACGATTAATGGCAAGGCCGAACTCCCCCTCGGCGCAGAAGAGTATACCGCCGCTTTAACAACAGAAGCAACAAGTGGCACCTTTCAATCGAACCTCGAGTCGACGGCCAAGCTCCCGGACACCGCCAAAGGAGTCCAAACTACTTCGTAGCAGGATAGCCTGGCTCGTCTGGAGCTCAATAAAACTCTCCGGCAAAAGCTAGGACAGGCCACATACTGTGTCTCAACCACTCCGTGGCACACAAACATTTCTTGCATTTTCTTTGCAGGTTCACCTTTGCGCAGGCCAGGACTGGTGACATGGAAACAACTCGAACGCACAAGGGAATCCTTCGATATTCCCCTCGATGACCATCCGACTACACTCCGGATCCGCACATAGCTTCTTCCCGCCTGGCCTCAGCGGGTTCCGCAGTCATATTTCTTTTTATCACATTACCTGTACTCATACGCGTCGACGTACTTGTCAAATAAAACATGTGGATTTATATGACGCTTATCTGCTGTTCTTTCTTATTGAAACTCTTTTGTGAAATGGCATCTGTACACCGTGATATGCCTTATTATGCCAGGGGCTTCATTACACCCATAATACGGCAATAAAGTCCGAACACCTTCACGGTAGTTCGGCACCCCAAACTTATAGCATTATATGCATCAGCTCTGAATCGTGTCTTGGGTCAATAGTTGGGTTTACCCGGCTCCCATGTTTTGCTGCCTTACGTTCCGCTATATCAGCTAAGGCAGCACAGGTAGAACTACTGCGATTGTGTCCCGGTTCTTCCGGACGAGCACCTCAGTAGAGAAAGCCGAAAACTGACTGTCAAGATACGAGAGCTGGTCAGCTGTTCAAGAGGTTGTAAAATCTTTAAGGATTTCTTCCGCATAATGCCATAACTAATGCAACGTGCGACGGTTCGGCTTTTCTTCCGATCAGGTGCTTATAGAGCCCCTTGTGCGGTCTTCCGAACACCAGGGGCTGCACCTACCTTCCTTTTGTCAAACTCCTATGGCTAAGTAAGAGTGATAAAGCCCTATAGTCTGATTGCCTGGTTCATTGTGCGGAACACCTACCTCAAGGACCCAAAACTGGGATAAAGACTGATCAAGTTTATCCCCAACACCCCCGTACTTCCTACGTGAGGGCAGAAGCCGACGACTGGCCAACTCTCAGGATTAATATATAAATGGCCGCGCAGGAGGAAAAACTTTCAAATAACAGGCAATAAATAATAGAAATGACTTTGTTCAACATTACAAAAGATGACATGATTGTATTCATGGAAATATAATGTCCTTGGTGCATTGCTCCGGCGTAAGGCGAGATCCTTTCAGGACACTATCATAATATAATTCAGGCTTGCGGTGCTCCTTCCCCTCCGGCGATCCCTCGGTCATCAGCTTTTCAGCATCCATCACGGGCGAAGGCCATTTGCACACCCTCTATACAGACTGACCGCTTGATGACGTCAAGTCGAGGGCAGGTACTCACAAGCCGCTTCACGAGCCTAAAATATCTGCTTGGAATCGGCTCGGCGGGCCATAGCTGGATAATCAAATCCTTCTTGGCTAGCTCGGCCGCCTTATGCAGTTCCATCAGCTGCTTCAGTTGATCGGCAAAAGGCACCGGATAGTTTGATGCCAGATACTGCAACCAGAAGAGCTTATCCATAGTGTTCCTTTCTTCGGCTCGGTAGAATTGGGCGGCATCAGATATGCTATGTGGCAGCTGCGCAAACACCCTTGGAGAAATCCGAACTCAAAATTAGAAACATGTTTTTCTCTTCAAATGCTTACTTTACACAGAAAAAGCCTTAACCGCCGCGATCTTCCTCGCCTCTTGGATCTCCTGCAGGGCGCCTTGGGTTTCCCCCCACGCATCGGGCGGCCTGATGAGCCTTGGTGAGTTCAGATTCTTTCTCCGTTATACTCTGCTCCAAGGTCTCGCATTTCTTCACGGCCTCTTGAAGCTCTCGCTCAGCTTCAATAACCCTGGCCTTGTGCTGCTCACGAAGAGCCTGCTCTGCGGCTGCCTTTTTCTCGGCCTCGGCCACAGCCTTCTTAAGAGCCTCGACTTCGGGCATCGCCCCTAGAGAAAATCACGAAACATATTTTTACCATACTAAAAATTTGTTCGCACTAAACGCGAGCAAGGTTTGTGCATACCTTGTTTATCCTCCAACTGCCTTTTCAACTGGCTAAGTTCTTCTTTGGCCCGCTCTAGACTTTAATTCAGTCCGGAGACTTTCGTAGTATGAGGGGCGGCAGTCGCTACAGACGCCTACTTATAAAATAAGAGAGATATATGCCATCAAGTGAGTCTCCTGCGAGTATAAATTTGATCCTCTGTCCGACTCTTTCTTTCATCAAACAGTGTATCAGGGGCTACTATCTATACTATGACACTCTTCGAAGCCCCATAAAACATACCTGAAAGCCCGTTATAAGGCTGACGCAGGCTTCATTTAGTCCACTTTCAGCGGACTGAATCTTCTCAATCACTGCACCCATAATGGCGCGGTGTTCATCAACGATCGAGACGCTTTTCAGCGCCATCGATAAAGTATCTAGCACCTCTGGTTGGGCAGAGGTTGCCGGCAGAGCAAGCACACCCCCTCCAGCTGAGGGAGGCAACCTGCATGATTCTGGAGCCATATTGGTCTCCAGAATTGCATCCAGCTAGGGGTCGAATTCACCATAGCCCCGCCGTCGACGTCCATGGGGGCCTTCTCTCCCATGTGTCCGACCCCTAATGTTTGACCTCCTGGTGCCGCCTTTACAATCTCCCCCCCCTCCTTGGCCTAGGTCCTTCTGGGACGAAACCTCGGTGTCATTCACATGTTTGGGGGGAGGGGCCTTCGGGGGTGTCCCACTCTCAATAGCATCCGAACCCAGCAAATCCTCCGACGAGGATAGTTCGGTGCGGCACCTCGCCGGACTGCAAAATAAAGTATCACTCAATGATTAAAAACGTCATGCCATGGTAAGAGAGGATGCGTAAATGCATTCAGATTTTATATACTCATGAGTTCACCAGGGGCTGGGCCCTGGGATCCCACTCGGGGCTGCTGTCGACGACGGTAGTGGACTCCTCTGGAAGTGGAGTTTTTCCCCTCTTAGGCGACTCGGCCTCCAAGGACGTGGAGGCCGCCCTCTTCTTTCTTCCACCCACTGGGGATTCATCTTCCTCCTCCTCCTCATCCTCTTTGGAGGCAGAATGGGCATTGGAGTATTTGGATATTGCGTCCGAGGCGCCACGGTGACGGAGGCCGCCCCTGGTCTTTTCGGCCTCCTTCTCGGCCTTCTTCTTCGGTTCCTTGTAAGGCGCCGGGACCAGCATATTTGTTAGAAGTGGGCCGGCCGGTTCTTCAGGCAGTGGGGCCGGATAGTAGATCCACCCCACCTTCTTCGTCCAGCCCTAGGAGAGCTGTGGAAAACACATTACGCATTTCCCTTGGGTTATGTGAATAAAACTTATAATGACTTACCGATCTTGCAGGGCGGGACACTTGGTAGCCATGGTCCTCGGCTAAGTCCGGCCATGATTTGCCGAACTTGAAAAGCACCTTCTAGATGTCTTTGTGGGAGGAGACAAAGAGCTCTTGCTGGGTCTGGTGCTTGGCTAGGTCGAATTCCCATAAATTGCAAGCCCGGTGTTGACAAGGAAGGATCCGGTGAACTAACATCACCTGGACGACATTGACAAGTTTGATATTATTGTCTTCCATATCCTTGACGCGTGTCTGGAGCACCGACAGTTCGTCCGATGAAGCCCAGTTCAGGCCCTTCTTGGGCCAGGACGTAAGCCGCAGGGGGGCTCCAGATCGGAACCCGGGAGCAGCGGCGCATTCCGTGTTGCGCGGCTCAGTGACGTAAAACCACTGCTGCTGCCACTCTTTGACGGAATCATTAAAACTACATGTTGCCCATGCGACTCCGCACTCGGCATGCTGGCCGCTCACTACATTGGGCTTCACATTAAAGATCTTCAGCCATAAGCCGAAGTGGGGCGAGATACGGAGAAAGGCCTCGCACACGATGATGAATGTCGAGATGTTGAGGAAGGAATTGGGGGATAGATCATGAAAATCGATCCCGTAATAATACATGATGCAGCGAACGAATGGGTGGACGGGAAACCCTAGCCCGCGGACAAAATGAGGGGGGAATACAACCCTCTCGTGGGGCTCCGGAGTAGGGACGATCTGTCCTGCCATCGGAAGACCGTGGCTGATTATCCTGGCCAGATACCCCGCCTCCCGAATCTTTTTGATATCCTTCTCCCGGACGGTAGAAGCCATCCACTTGCCTCCTACTCCGGATCCGGACATTTTTGGAATGCCTTTGTGGGCAGAGAAGACAAACGCTTGGGCACTAGGGCTCGAGCGATGGGGAATGGATGAGCAGAGGAAGAAGAAGGCGTGGGCGAAAAAGGGAGTCTTTACCCCCTTATAATGGTAGCAGGGATCCTGCGCCTCCCCACTTGCCCGGTAATCTCACTTATTCCCCGAGCACCGTGCTGATGGCGCAGTTGGATTACCCATGCCCATATTGGTGAGAATCCCGTGATAAGGGGACACGATATCTGCTTCGACAGGATGTGCCAATAAAACCGCCTCGCGATATGCACGGTAGCAAGTTGGGAAACGGTTTGAATAATGGCCGGACCGCGCCGTGATGTCACACCGTGAAAAGTTGTTAGCAGATTAGATTTGTGGAATATTGTACTCTCTATGGTGGTATGTGGAATTTTCTTTTGCAGAGTCGGACATGATCCTTGTGTTCAAAATCTTCTATGGAGTATTCGGAGAAGGAACCCGCCTTGCAGTGCCGAAGACAATCTGCACGCTGGACTCATCATCATTGAAGTCTGGTTCAGGGGCTACCGAGGGAGTCCTGGATTAGGGGGTCCTCGGACAGCCGGACTATATACATTGGCCATACTGTTGGACTATGAAGATAGAAGATTGAAGACTTCGTCCCGTGTCTAGGTGGGACTCTCCTTGGTGTGGAAGGCAAGCTTCGCAATTCGGATATGTAGATCTCCTTCTCTGTAACCGACTATGTGTAAACCCTAGCCCCCTCCGGTGTCTATATAATCCGGAGGGTTTAGTCCGTAGGACAACAACAATCATAATCATAGGCTAGCTTCTAGGGTTTAGCCTCTACGATCTCGTGGTAGATCAACTCTTGTAATACTCATAGCATCAAGGTCAATAAAGCAGGAAGTAGGGTATTACCTCCATCGAGAGGGCCCGAACTTGGGTAAACATTGTGTCCCCCGCCTCCTGTTACCATTAGCCTTAGACGCACAGTTCGGGCCCCCTACCCAAGATCCGCCGGTTTTGACACCGACACCCATGAAGAATAGGAACCCCAGATCAAATTCTTCATACAGACCAAATTCTTCATATGGATCCAAGTCCTCATATGGACCAAATTCTTCACGTGGATCAAATTCCTCACATGGATCAAAATCCTCATATGAACATCATCATGCTAACACTTCTGTTTCGTAGGGAAAGTCTAAGGGCCATGAATATGTGCATTATTCTTCAAACCATTATGTTCATAAGTCCTCGAAGAATTTCTCTGCTTGTTCATATGCTTATCCTAACCACTCTTCTGTGAAACGAAGTGCATTGGCTTCTATGCCATCATTTTCTTATGGAGCTTGCAAAATGATGAACACTTTTCCACCCCTCCAGATGTGGGTGGTGAAGAAAAAGAACTAATCTCTTATGCAGGGTCAGGTCTCCAAAGAAACTTGATCGTCTGAAGAATTTGCTGGAGACCTGAATGTGCTTGAAAGGATGCAATCTAAACATGAAGAAATGAATCATTCATTTCTCACGTCCTCATATTGCTATACTTGTTACTGTGGATGAAATTTATATCATATTATTCACTAATGAAGTATATGGGTTCGTAAGTTGCACTAATTCATCTACAGGATGAACAACCCAAAGCTACTAAGTGGGTCCTCGACAGTGGATGTACAAATCACATGACTGGTGACAGAAGCTTGCTGATGGACATTGATTTTTCACCATCTCCTCTGAAGCATATCACCTATGCTGACAAAGGCAAAAGCAGGTATTGGGTCTAGGTAAGGTTGCAATCTCAAAGGATAAACACATGGACAAAGTCATGCTTGTTGAGTCCTTAGGATTCAATCTTATGTCAGTCTGAATGTTGTGTGATCTTGATATGGTTGTTTTCTTCGGCAAATTTCGTTGCCTTGTGCTAATGGAATCTGACAACTCCAAAGTCTTCGAAGGCTTTAGGAAAGGAGACTTGTATATTGTTGATTTCTCTGCAGGACCACAGCCTGCCACATGCCTACTCGCAAAAGCTTCAGAATGCTAGTTATGGCATCGACGACTTGGTCATGCTGGGATGAGAAACTTGCATACACTCGCGAAAAAGAAGCACGCCATTGGCATCGAGGATGTCAAATTCCTCAAAGATCATCTTTGTGGGGCTTGTGAGGCTGGAAAGATCACCACAGCCAAGCATCCCGCGAAGACTATCCTGACCACTTCTCGTCCCTTTGAATTACTTCATATGGATCTATTTGGCCCTACTCATTATGCCACGTTCACTAGTTCTGCATCATTATATGTCTTTGTCATAGTTGATTACTTTTCTCGTTACACATGGGTGCATATCATCACTTACAAAAATGAAGTGCAGGAAGTCTTCAGACGATTTTCCTCAAGGGCTTCCACTAACTTTGGTGTGAAGATCAAGCATATCAGGAGTGATAATGGAATCAAGTACAAGAACACTGGCCTCGATGAATATCTCGATATGCTTGGTATTACTCATGAGTTGTCTGCTCCTTATACCCCTCAGCAGAATGGCATCGTGGAGTGCAAGAACAGGACTCTTGTTGAGATGGCTTGCACTATTCTTGATGAATACATGACACCTGAGCGCTTCTGGCCTGAAGCAATTGATACTGCATGCCACATCATCAACAGGGTATATCTTCACAAATTCTTCAAAAAGACGTCATATGAACTCCTCACTGACAAGAAACACAATGTAAGTTATTTCAAAGTCTTCGGTGCTAAATGCTGGATTAGAGATCCTCACCATCACTCTAAATTTGCACCGAAAGTACATGAGGGTTTTATGCTTGGTTGCAGAAAGGACTCGCACACCTACAGAGTCTTCAACATCAACCATCACAAGGTTGTTGAAACTGTAGATGTGCGGTTCAATGAAACTAATGGCTCGCAAAGTGAGCACCTACCTCCTGTGCTAGATGAAATGTCACTTGAGGAATCCATCAAGTTCAAAGCTACTGAGGATGTCATCCCTACTGAAGAAATTGCTGAAGAAGTCATTCCAGATCATGAAGAAAATCATGCTGGTGCTGCTGAAGAAATTGGTCCTAAAGAAACTGCTGGGCCTAAGCAAAGTCGTCAACCCGCACATCCTCGCATTGCAAATGAATTGCAAGTCGAGAAGATCATCGATGACACTCGTGCACCAGGTCCCCTCACGTGCTCAAAAGCTTCACATTTATCTGACTTTTGTGGGCATTTTGCATTTATCTCTATCATAGAGCCCACTAAAGTAGATGAAGCATTCATGGAATCGGAGTGGATTCAAGCCATGCAAGATGAATTGCATCAATTTGAGCTCAACAATGTGTGGGAGCTTGTCAAGCGACCAGACCCACGCAAGCACAACATCATCGGTACCAAATGGATCTACCGCAACAAACAAGATGAAACTGGCCTCGTGGTGAGGAATAAGGCTCGTCTTATAGCTCTAGGCTACACAGGTTGAAGGAATTGACTTCGATGAAACTTTTGCACCTACTGCTAGACTTGAGGCAATTCGCATATTGCTTGCTTATGCTAACCATCATAATATCATCTTACAACAAATGGATGTGAAAAGTGCATTCCTCAATGGTAAGCTTGAGGAAGAAGTATATGTTGCTCAACCACCAGGTTTTGAGGATCCAAAATTTCCAGATTACGTCTACAGACTCAACAAGGCCCTCTATGGCCTCAAGCAAGCACCTCGGGCGTGGTATGACACACTGAAGGAATTCCTCATGAAGAAAGGCTTCAAACCCGGTTCACTTGACCCAACTCTTTTCACCAAATCATATGATGATGAATGATTCTTGTGCCAAATATATATTGATGATATTATCTTTGGTTGTACCAACCAACGTTACAGTGATGAATTTGCCTATATGATGAGTGAAGAATATCAAATGTCTATGATGGGAGAATTGAAATTCTTCTTAGGTCTTCAGATTCGTCAACAATACAATGGCATATTCATATCTCAGGAGAAATACCTCAAGGATGTGTTGAGGAAATTCGGCATGCAAGAATGCAAAGGCGTCAAAATTCCTATGCCCACAAATGGCCATCTATGCACTGATGAAAGTGGTAAAGACTTCGATCAAAAGGTATACCGCTCCATGATTGGCTCTTTATTGTACCTATGTGCATCTAGGCCGGATATTATGCTTAGTGTTTGCATGTGTGCCCGATTTCAAGCTACACCGAAGGAATCACACCATAAGGCTGTGAAGCATATTCTTCGATATCTAGCTCGCACACCAACACTTGGATTATGGTATCCCAAGGGCTCTTCCTTTGATCTCATTGGATATTCAGACTCTGACTATGCTGACGATCGGGTGGACCTCAAGTCAACATCAAGCACACATCATTTCCTCGGACGATCCTTGGTATGTTGGTCCTCGAAGAAGCAGAACTGCATATCACTCTCCACTTTAGAAGCTGAGTACATTGCTGCTGGATCTTGTTGTGCTCAATTACTATGGATGAAGTAAACAATCAAGGACTATGGCATCAACGTGAAGAATGTGCCTCTCTACTGCGACAATGAGAGTGCTATCAAGATTGCTCAAAACCCAGTTCAGCACTCGAAGACAAAGCACATCCAGATTTGTCATCATTTTCTTCGTGACTATGTGTTGAAGGGCGGCATCTCCATCGACTATGCAAATACTGAAGACCAGCTGGCCGATATTTTCACTAAGCCCTTGGATGAGAAGAGATTTAGCAAGTTGTGGTGTGAGCTAAATATCATGGAATCTTTGAATGTTCTTTGAAAAGGACACACATCCTAACACATATGCTAACTTGATGACTTAGATGTGCAACACACGAAGTAACGTTTTTCTTCAATCAATGAAGACTAACCCTCTAAGTGTGAAGACATTAATGAAGAAATTCATTCTCAGAGCCCTACGAGAATTCTATGTGGTGTCTGAAATTAGCTTTCTTATACGGTGGGTTATGCCACCAACCAAAGTTGAAAATCTTCATTCTGAATTTTTTGTCATTTTTGAACTTCCTTAGTTTTTCAAATTCTTCAACTTTGCATTGTCTTCACTCTTTTCCGTTGTTGTTCTTCATTTCACTATATATATATATATGAGTTTATGTCCTCTACAGAATTCACTTATTGCTAATTCTTTAGGTTGATTTTTCTGCTAAGTGAATGTGATCGGACCCTTCCCCCTCTATGCTAAACTCAACCCAGTCTGTTCACAAATTCTTCATGTGCGTTCTATTTGAAACTCGTTCATATTCTCTGTGTCCTTGTCAGCTGAAGAAAGTGTGAACGACACTTTAAAATATTCTTATCTGAAATTTTTGGCTTTTGCCGCTCAAACCGTTACACATTCCACAGTATAATTATCTACTCACCCACGATCTCCACTTCTCAGTACATGGGTGACACATGTCACACGAATGAGAAGGGTCAGGGGCACGTTCGTCCAAATTCCTCGAGCGAACAGTTATTCATCTCTGCTATAAATACCCCCTCCCCTTCCTCATTTCACTTTTACTCTGCTCGAACTCACTCCCTCGCTCGAGCTTCTCAAAAACCTAGCGCCACCGCTACCTCCATCG
Organism: Triticum dicoccoides; assembly: GCF_002162155.2. Lineage (NCBI taxonomy): Eukaryota > Viridiplantae > Streptophyta > Magnoliopsida > Poales > Poaceae > Triticum > Triticum dicoccoides. Next base: position 374,924,736 of record NC_041391.1, on the reverse strand, counting down.
TCGCCGGACCTTGTCGCCGTCGTACTTGCGCCGGCCGCGGAAATCTTCCCTCCGCAATAGACATCTTCCCTCACCAAGTTAGGGCATGAAAGATCCGAGCCGACGAACTTCCAAATCTACACTTCTAGTTCGTTGTGTTCTTCATCATGGGTAATTAAAAGTTACTTTTACCGCATTTATTCTACTGATGATCTTCATCAAATCTTCAAAAGGTGTTTATTCTTCAACCTCCACACTCTAAACACCTTGTGTAAATCTTCAGTTCTTGATTTGTTTCTCTAAGTGACATTGTTCTTCATGATTCCTCAATTGTGTGAATCTCACAATCCGCACAACTCTGGAACCTAAGACAAAGAATGCTTAGTGAAATTCTTCAAGACACATAGGGTAAATTTCCTCAAACTTCATCAAATGTTACAAAACCTTCTGAGAACGCATATGACCTCTCCAAATTCTTCGCACCTATACTCTGTTCACAGGTACACATGTTTGCTGCTGAATCACTAGGTTCTCATGAACTTAACCCATTTGCAACATTCCTCGAAGAAAAGCTGCATACTTCTTCAGAGAACTCAATTGTGCAAATTCCTCAGCTGAAGAAAATGGCTGATGGTAAACGTCCTCAGAAAGGAGGAAAGAAGATTGAAGTAAACACTGCCTTTGAGATCCCTGGGGATATCTATGCAGGGTCCTGCATGCCTGATGAGGCAAAACATGGCAATGAGACGAAGAATGAGCGCAAAGTGCGCATCAGAGGATAGAAAGGACATGGGCAAGAGAGTGGAAGGAGTACAGATATGTCACTCCCAAATACATGAAGAAATTCGCTCTTAACCCTCCATGATCAAGACCTCCTCTGGCACCTGGCGAACTAGCTGACCCAACAAGCCTTAAACATGGTGAGGATTATGCTGATGAATGGGCCAGGCGGCAAGCAGAATTGGCCAAGCAGGACAAAGAAGTAGTGAAGAAACTCAATGAGGATTCTGCTGCTGCCGCCGCCGCTGCTGAGGCTTCTTCAAGTAAGAAGGCTATGCCTAAGAAGCCAATCAAGAAACCACCTACCTCTGCGATGCCCTCATGGCCAAATTCTTCTGCAATGCCCTCACGGCCAATTTCCTCAGTGCCGCCAAGGCAAATTCCTCAAGTTGCCCCAGTTCCTCAAGCTGCACCAATTCCTCGGGTTTTGAAACCCTCATCTCCTCCGGCAAAGTCCTCAGCACCCGTGCATCTCGCCAGGTACCAAAGGACCACAGGCATATCTATTGCCTCAAGAGCTTCAGCGATTTCTTTTGCTCACCCTTCAACTTCCGGTCCCACTCTGCTGAAGACCAAGGCCACTGCTGGACGAGGCACTAGACCAAGTCCTCACAAGAGGCAAGTGGTCTTTCAAATTCCATCTGATGATGAAGCTGATGATGATGAACTTGCTGATATCATCAAGGACAGACAGCAGAGGGCCGCTAGAGCTAAAGGAAGTGTTGTGCCCCTACTACTAGATCCAAAGAAAATCCTCGATTTCATCGATCTCTGGCACAAAGATCCCAATGCTCCAATGCCAGATTCGGGCCACACTCCTGGACAAACTCACATTGTGACAGCGTTCATCGCTGAAGAAAAATGGAAGTATGACCAAGCCAGGTCAGTGAAGAAAGCGCAGTACAAGAAGCAGCGCTACCTAAAGGACATTGTCCTAAGTCTTTCGCCTGAGCAGCTCCTTGCACTGCAAGCTAAAATCAAATAGCTCAACGAAGAATTTGAAGCCTACAAGGCTGATTCGAAGGGCACCAAGGTCCGATTTGTCAAGCTGACGAAGAAATTCACTTCAAGTGCTGGTGCTCCTATGCACATTGATGTCACTCCGGCTGAAGCATCTGCTCAAGCCACTGAAGGAATTGCTAGCACTGCCGATGAAAATCAGGTTGTGGATGAAACTACAAGCACCAGGGTTGCTGAAGAAATTCCAGCCTCTGAAGAAACTGCTAGGGCAACCACTAGTGTTGCACCTGAATAAATTGCTTGGCCGGCTGAAGACTCTATCGCTGCGCCTGAAGAAACTGCTCAGGACAGGCCAACTGCATCAGTTGTGCCTGAAGAAATTGATCCCACTACCACTGCTCTGCCCGCACCAACACCAAACCCAGTTTTTCCTTCTGTCCTGGAAGTGAAGAAAACCAAAGCTACAGAGCGTGCTACTTTGCAGAAGAGGAAGGCATCAGCTGCCTCAGAATCTTCAGCCCCCAAGAAGGCGAAGATTTTGACAAGTTCACTAGAGAATCCCGTTGATGTTGTTCCTCTTGCAAGTATGCCATCTAAGGAACTTGTTCCTTATGGTGAAGAATATCGGATTCTTGAAGAATCTGCAGAAGAAGATCCATCTGCTGCTTCCACAGACCAGATGCATGAAGAAATTGAAGTTGAAGCCTTCACTTCAACCCCTCAGGTATCATCGCCAATGCCTTAGTTTACTGCTGAAGAGGCCGATGTTGAACAAATGGAAGTGGATGAGGATGTGGACATTGGCTGCACCACTCCAGTGATGAATGATGATTTTTGGGAGAGTCAGCACCCTGACACACCTCTGTTCATGCCACTCCATAAAATTCCTCAGTCCCCGGCTCCAACTGAAGTTCAAATGGGTTCTGAAGAAATTCATGCCACCCCTTCCATTCCTGAAGAGATTCCAGCCACTAGTGCTGATGAAAATGTTGCTGAAGAAATGGAGGCCCAGGCTGCTACTGAAGCAGAAGCAGAAATTCCTCAGCCTGCACCTCCTGAAATTGACATTCCAGAAGTTATTCTTTAGATTACCGATACTCCTCAGCCATAGCCAAAGAATCCATTCTCCAAGACTCCAAAGTTCAAGGCTGATGCCTTCTTCAATGATCATGTATTCTTCACTGACTACAATCCATATGATTCTGCTCGTCTGAGGAGGATGTGATTCTGGACTGCCAGCCAAGCTAATTTCTATTCTTCAGTGTTGTTCAACAAAGACAAAGTCTTCGATCATGAGGATATTCTTCACTTGGATATGGAATAAGTGCCTTACTTTACGCCAGTCCTCGCTGCCATTCATGATGCTGGCCTGCTCAGTTTCTACACTGACATATGCGATTGGAATGAAGAACTCATTCTTCAATTCTACGCGATGCTGCACATCAAGCCAATGCTGAAGATGTGAAATCATGGGTGTTGGACTGGATGACAGAGAATACACACTACAAGGCACTGACAACTGAATTGCTTCGTGCCATGCCTGGCAGTCCTCCCCCAGAAGGTGCGTGTCTGATTTACTCTGAAACTGAGCTGTCAGATCATTTCATGCAAGTACTAATGAAGCCACTAAAGCCTGGACAAGCCTCCAGGACCAAATTCCTTGTGAAGGAATTGCGATATGTGCTGAGGATAGTCTATCACATTCTGACGAAGACAATGAGTCCAATCAATGGCCACAACTCGAATGATGAAGAAGTCGTTGGCATCATGAAGAATATGCTGTTCAATATCATGCATGGTATTCCCGTGAATTATCATGATTTCTTGACGAGGACTCTAACAAACGTCGCAATGTCCCCGTTTGAGTTGAAGCCTTACGCTCCCTGGATTATGAGATTCCTCAGAACAACGTCTTCACTCAACTACAAAGCTGATACACTCAACCATGGCAGCTTCTTGCCCCAGATTGAAATCCTCAAACGGACATTTTCCTCAGCTGATGAAAAGGGCAAGGCCACTTCTGTTTGATGAGGGCATTCGACCATTGGATGGATAGTTCGGCAAAGCTGCTTCATACTCCACCAATGATGATTTTGCTACTGATGATTCTGCCACAAATGCTTCAAAGCAAAGTCCTCAGGCAACAACTCCAAGGGTGATGACTGATCGTGAGCTTCTCCTCAGTCTTCATCAAAAGGTGGATCGCAATCACAAATGGGTGAAACGCCAGTTTGGTTCAATTTTTCACAATATGACTGCCCCTTATAATTCAGTGAAGAAGAACCATTACTACCTTAATGAAATGTTTGATCGCACCTGGGCTATACTGTCTCACCTTTACAGTGATGAGGATCTCAAGCAGATGGGCTTCAAGCAGGAGTTCGGCTAGGCTAAGCCTCCACCGAAGAAATTCAAGAAGGTCGAAGTTCCTCCTTTGGTGCCCAGTTCATATTCCTCGTCCCGCGATACTAATGAAAATGAAGATCTGGACGACATTGCGGCAGGCCCTACTCCAACAGACGACCCCAACAACACTGGCGCTCCTCCATCAACTTCGTGAAGAGATTCTTCAGGGGCGTTAGTCCTCACTTTTCATCCCTTTTGGTCATTTGATGACAAAGGGGGAGAAATTTGAGTTAGTCTTCGAGCGGGTCTATATATATGGGCGTTTTTTGTTAAGTTGCAACTCTCGCTCTTCTGAAGCTTTTGTTGACTGAGTTGTAAACTTAAGCCCGATGGTGACCTGATACTTTTGCTCTATTTTTTCTGCATGCTATTTCCTCATTAATGTTGTGCACGCATGCTTAATTACGTCAGTCACCATATTTCATCATGCATTTCAAATTCTTCATTCTATATGTTACATGCGTGTATGAATTACAAGATATAGGGGGAGTTTCTCCATGATTCTACTCTTCAAATGTGCATTGCTTCAAAAGCAAATACCTCAATATGCAAATCTTAAGGGGGAGTTCTTCTATATCTTGCAATCAAATTCTTCAATTTTGAGTACTTTCAATTCATATGTTTATCCCCGTTGAAAACTTAACCTATATTGTCATCAATCACCAAAAGGGGGGAGATTGTAAGAGCATCTAGTGCCCCTTAGTGGTTTTGGTGTATTGAAGACTTATAGGTTAAGGGACTAATATGTTTGTGAGTGTACACAGGCTCTATAAGTCAATGAAGAGTTTGATATTTAAAGTGAAAGTCGACCCATAAAATGAATGTCTTCGGCTGAAGACTTTGGTTCTCGTGCAGACTTTGAAAGTGAAGAAATTGGTGTGACCATGTCACACCCTAGCTAGTTCATGCATTAGAGTGTTGCATCATGTCTATCCTTTCATCAGAAACTTGAAATGGGGATGTCAGAACCCCCAACCCCCTCTGAAACCAACTAGGGTTTACTAAAAACTTTTTCAATGAACCTGAAATGCCCTTCTAAAATGTCCATCATTTTTGTCTTGGTTCAGAACCTCTGCCAAAAGTGTTGCACAATATTCTAGGTCATCTTAGGGTCTTTGAATTAAATGATAAGTATTTGAATTTGGGCATTTAAAATTATATAAAATATTTCAAATGCTCAAATATTCTTAAACTGAAATGTGTCATGTTGGAAATATTCCAACTTTGGACCAAGAGCAGTTTGGTGATTTTAGGAGTTGCCTAGGTATTTTTAATAATTCAACAAATTGCAGAAAAATAGAAAAAGACAAACAGAAAGGAAGGACTTACCTGGCGCCTGTAACCCGGCCCACCTGCCGGCCCAGCCCAGCGCCGCGCCAGCGAGCTGCTTGCCGGCCAGGCAGGCAGGCAAGGTGCTCGACGGCGAGCACCGCATGGGTGCCACGCACCTGCTCGCCGCCTTGCGCTCCACTCACCCGGCTAACGACGTGGATCGACCCCTCTCTCTCCCCCGAACCCCCAGACGCCCCCTCTCCTCTCCAGCTCCTCCCCCTCGCGCTCCCCAGCCATGGCCGACGCCACCGCCGCCGCTCCATCGTCGTAGCCGCGCTCCCCGCCGCCCGTGCTCCGTCTCGTGGTGTCCAGGAGCTCCGCCGCCGTCCAGTTCGTCGAGCTAACCGAGCCCCGAGTGCTCGTGAGGCCCGATTCCACCGCACCGACCTCGCCCGAGTTCGCCGTCGCCGGAGATCCCCTTCAACGCCGTCGCCTCATCAGCTCGTCCCCGACCTCGCCGGTGACCTTTACGGGTGCTCTGTGAGCCTAGCTACCCCTCCTACCCTTCCTCTCTTGCCCCCGAGCCGTGTAGCCAACGCACGAAGATCACCCGCACGCACCGCCGCGGATCTCGTCACCGACGTGCTCCCGGCCATCCTCCGGCCAACTCACGGTGTCCAACGCACTCACCACGTTGCGTTGAGTCCAACCGTGCACTTCCCGCACCTCACCGCACACCCTAGCCCCGAGTTCGCCTTCACCCGAACTCCGGTGACCGCCTAGGTCATCGCCGGCGCCAACTCCGGCCACCCCAACGCCAACTGACTCCACCAAGAGCCGCGGCTCGTCCTCAGCTCCACCCCGATGCCCTCCGCAACCCATTTGGTGGCCGGAATGGCCAAAACCACTTCCTCCGCCGCGTCGGGCTCGCCGGCGGCTAAACGCTGGTGCAACCATTTTGACTTTGACCATGGGTGGGCCCTGGTTGACTCTGTTGAGTCAATGACAGGTGGGGCCCCCTTCTGCTAATTATCCAGATTAGTTTAAACTAAATTAAATTAGTTAATTATCCACTGACACCCTGGACCCACGCGTCAGGTTTGACCTGGACCGGGTTTGTTGACTTGCTGAGGTCAGCATGACCTCATGCTGACGCAGTAAACCTTTTCTGAAATTAAAATAAATCTAAAATGATTTATAAATTCCAGAAATTGTTGCAAACTTCAAAAATTCATATAAATTCAACCGTAGCTCCAAATCAAACAAATTATATATGAAAAATGATCAGAAAAATCCAATCTATCCATCTGTACTAGTTTCATGCATGTTTAAACAAAATAACTTGAGGTTTAGTGCAGAACAAGATAAAACACTTTAAAGGGCCATTCATGAGTTTGAAATTTGAATCTTTGGTTCAAATTGATTCAAACCCATCTGGTTTTAGTTGCATTAGCCCAACACACTCATATTGCCATGTTTCATGCATGCATCATATTGTCGCACATTGTTTGGTGATGGTTGTGTATCGGTGTTCTTTGCGGCAGGTTCTGCCTCCGAGGAGTACCATGATTACCCTAGCGAAGAACCGTATCCGTGCATCGATCCATCAGGCAAGCAACCAACCATTTGATCATATCGATACAATCCCATGTTCTCGCTCTTGCTCTCTTTTACTGCATTAAGACAACGCGTTTCAAACTGCTGTGTGCTACGGTAGTTGAACCCATTTCCTCTGCATGACCTGTCATTGCCATAGTAAATAAATGAAACCCACTAGCATGTGTAGGAATTGATTGAGCCATATGTATGTGTTGTTCCTACCTTGCTATGCCTGCTATGCTTAGAGTCGTGTCAGGTCTGGTTCATCTGGGTGATGGGCTAGAGTGAAATGATCATGTCGGTAATGAGAGTGATGTGGTGAACACGATTTGGTAAAGGTGTCGATGAGAGGCCATGTAGGAGTACATGGTGGGTTGTTTCATTGAAGCCGACCTTAAGAACTGAGATCTGTATGTGTGATTTAAGATTCAGCTACTACCATGCATTGGGCCCTGAAATATGACCCCGCTCGACTTCTTATTCACCCTAGTCCTCTGTCCAGGAGTAGCAAGTAGTTTCTGGTGTTTGTAGCTTACTGGAGGCCGTGGACAGCGCTGACCCGCGGGGTGGGCTGTGATGCGGTAGGTACGTGGCACGGTGTATCGAATACCCGTTAGGTATCTCGGGAACCCTGTACACATGGGAAACCTCGGCCGGACTCCCTGCGGATGGAACCTGGATAGGCGATAAACCTGGACTAGAGACTTAGGTGTTTAGGTAGGTCGTGGTCTACACCCACGTCGGCTTTCGCTTGAAGTCTGCCGACCACATGTCGTGTGCAGATGCTAAGTGGTGGAAACATGTATGAAGAAGTACACCCCTGCAGGGTTAACATGATCTATTCGAATAGCCGCGTCCGTAGTAAAGGACTACTTGGTTGCTTATACAGTTCATAGACAAGTGAATGGATACTACTAAAAATCTCAAGATAAGCGTGAGTGCCGAGGATGGCTCTTCCATAGGATGACGGAGGTGGATCCTCGGTGGTGTATTGAAGTGGTGAGTAGTGGACTCGTGTGCGCAAAACCATTTCAAGTTGGAGTCTCGTAGGATAGTTTAGCCAAGAGTCAAAGCTGGCTTGCTGCAATAACTCCACCAACCCTTCTTGACAATGTGCATGTATGTAGGATCTGACGTAAGTCTTGCTGGGTACCTTTGTACTCATGTTGCTATAATTTACATTTTACAGAAGGCGCTGCAACCCCTTCTGATGGGTTCTTCGTAGACGTTGACATCGACGAGTAGACTAAGGCCCAGGTGGTAATCTTGAGCTTGTGAAGGTCCACGTAGTATAGCTAGGCTTTCCAAGCCTCTTTTATTTTACTAGTTGTCTGTACTCAGACAAGTTACTTCCGCTGCTGGTTTGTATGACTGTATGACTTGAATGTGGGTCGTGTGACCCGTACTTGTATGTATGTTAAGTATGGCTCTCTGAGCCTTTAAATAAAGTACTTGTGTCGTAGAGTCATGTTGTGATGCCTTGTTGTATTTGCACATATCGAGCATATTGTGTGTATGATTGAAATGCTTGGTATGTGTGGGATCTGACTATCTAGTTGTTTATCTTTAGTAGCCTCTCTTACCGGGAAATGTCTCCTAGTGTTTCCATTGAGCCATGGTAGCTTGCTACTGCTCCGGAACACTTAGGCTGGCTGGCATGTGTCCTTCTTCGTTCCTGTGTCTGTCCCTTCGGGGAAATGTCACGCATTGAGTACCGGAGCCCTGTTAGCCCGCTACAGCCCAGTTTACCGGGGTCCTGCTAGCCCAGTGCTACAGCCCGGACCCACTTGCTGATGACCGACACGTTCGATGCTGGGTCATGGATGCATGTCCCTATAAGTCTGTGCCACTTTGGGTTTACGACTAGTCATGTCAGCCTGGGCTCCTTATCATATGGATGCTAGCGACATCATCATATACGTGAGCCAAAAGGCGCAAACGGTCCCGGGCAAAGGTAAGGCGACACCCGTGGGAATACCGTGCGTGAGGCCGCAAAGTGATATGAGGTGTTACAGGCTAGATCGATGTGACATTGAGTCGGGGTCCTGACAGCGTTGGCATCAGAGCCGGACTGCCTGTAGGTTCTCCAAGCCAAACTGGTCGATGTTGAGTCTAGAAATGCTTTAGTTATATGTAGGGGAATTGATTGTGGGATGGTACGTAAGGCTCTTTTTACTTCTTTACCTCATGGCATTCTGATCTGAGTCAGTCCATTCTTCTACCGGGGATTAAGGATTAGGATCTTCTCTCTCTATCAGGTTCACGTGTTACGAATCAGTAGTACCTTATAGGTTTGATGACTACAAGCCTAGTTCAGTTCTACTACCTTGTTATGCTGATAAGTTGAACCTAGAACCTTGATATGATATTTTTGAGTGTCTATGGAATTTTTTGATAAATGTCTCAAACCCTTCTTGAGCATTTACAGCCGTTATGCTATCGAAATTTTGCTAGAAATTCTAATGCCTTTGCATTATGGTTGTGCTTTCAGATGGCCACTCGCGACCAAAATCAAGTGGTTCGCCTGACCCGATGCATTGGTGTGACCGGTCATATGGCCATGTTAGTCCGAGTGATGATCGAGACGGGTTACCGTTGGTATCCCGAATACACGGTCGAAGAGCAGTTTCGAGATTTTAACCAAAGCCAGTATCTTTGCACCGTCCGGATATTTCCCTCTTATCCTCGTTCTACCGAGGATCTTCACTGTTCCTATGGGCTCGGTGTTACTATTGAGATGGTTGTGCAAGATGCGGCTTATTCTATGATGACCATCATGCGAGTCAGGACTGGCCTGCTTCGCAACACCGACTTCCGGTATATGTCGGCTTCACTTCCTGGAGTGCACGGTTATCTCCGGGCTATCTATGCTGACCCCAGTCAGGAGGACTCACTAACTCGCACCACTGCTGAGTTGCTCGAGGATAAGGACCGAGAGAATCGGGCCTTGAGAATGGAGCTTGTCAACACCCGCGCCGATCATTGGGCCACCTTGACTCGGTTTGCACCGGCTGTGCAAGCTGGATGCATGGATATGAGAGATCTGTATCCTGTTAGGTCTGCTCTGCCGGATATGATGGATTGGCGTGATGTGGGAGGCATCACCCCACCTTGTGGTCCTCGCAGGCCACCGTTTGTTGGTCCAAGACCTCACCCTAGCCCTTTTAGTCCACAGGCTCCTTAGGACCGTTTGTTTCCGGATGCTCACGTTGAACTTCCAGGCTATGGAGGAGACTTCTATGAGAACTACTATGGAGATGACTGAGATAGTAGTAGATCCACTAGGTATTGTAATAGTTGTATTTCCACCGTCCTGCGTGACTTGTGGAATATGACTTAACGTGTAGTAATTCCGGGGGTGTAGGAAAAATAATGTATAGGAGCTTGGGATGCTTCCGATGATATGTAATCCTCCTCTCACCGTAGTAGTACTTGTTGGTCTTGTACTAAACCTCGTATGGTGTGTATCATGATGGAATAAAAGAAGTAGTTTCTCTATCTACCATGTCATACGGATGATCATCTTGCATTCTGAGTTGTCCATTACATTCTACATTCTATGTCGGAATCTTGTCATGTTGGACTAAACCATTGTCTTGTTTTTCCTAGGATGGTCAACACCCGCAACAACCCTGCTCCCCCAGAGCAGGCCGAAGGCAGCAGAGTTGGGGATACAAATCTGCCTCACCCTCCCTCTCTGGCAGAAGTTATGCTAGAGGCTGAGAGAAACAAGCGGGAGACCAACCGTTTGTTGGAGCGTATTGAACAGAACACAGCACACCATCAGAGGACTAACTTGGTGTCACTCCGTGATTTCATCAAGTTACATCCACCCACGTTCCACCACTCCGTCGAGCCTCTCGATGCTGATGACTGGCTTCGCAGTATTTCTCACAAACTGCGTTCTGCGCTAGTAGCTGAGGTTGACAAGGTCACCTTTGCTGCATATCATCTTGAATGCCCCGCAAGTCTATGGTGGGAGAATTATGGAGCTATGCGCCCAGCGGACCATGTCACTACTTGGGCTGAATTTAGCGAGGCTTTCCATGAACATCACATTCCGGAGGGTCTCATGGACCGTAAACGTGAGGAGTTCTGTAGTTTCACTCAAGGTCGACTCTCTGTTGACGCTTACAGCAGGGAGTTTGGTAACCTTGCCCGTTATGCAACGGAGGAAGTTTCTACTGATGCCAAGAAGCAGGCAAGGTTCCGTAAGGGGCTTAGTCCTGATCTTCGCCGCGACCTCCGTCTGCATGAGTGCACATCTTTTCAGAAGCTTGTTAACAAAGCCATCAGTGCTGAGACTGGTCAGACTGATTATGAAGCAACATGCAAGCATGGCCGTGACTTGGGTTCCTCATCCGGTGCTGGTCCTCAGAAGCGCCGCGTGTGGGTGCCTAACACTGCCCTGCCACCCAGGTTCACACCGAGGCCATCCTTCCAGGCGCCTCGCCCAGCTCAGCCATATGCACCAGCCAAGCCCTATGGTGGTCCAACTAACAATGCTCCTCCACGTACCAGTTCCGTGACTTGTTTCAAGTGTGGGGAATCAGGCCACTATATGCGCGAGTGTCCCCAAACCAACCCCAACCAGACAGCAAAAACTGTTGGCCGCGGCAAGCCGACAGGGAAAGTGTTCTATGCCAATCCGGCCACCACTGCAAGTGGCCATGTTAATTGTGTTTCTGCGGAAGAGGCTCAAGAAGATCCCAACGTCGTTCTCGGTACGCTCCTTGTTAATTGCCACCCGGCATCTGTTCTTTTCGATACAGGAGCATCTCATTCATTTATATCCGAGAGCTATGCTCGTCTGCATAACACCACATTCTGTGAGATGCCCACCTCTATGGTAATTCAAACTTCGGGATCCAAATGGCAAACTTCTAGAGTAAGCCATGGAAATGAAATTCAAGTCGACAAACTTGTTTTTCTCGCATCGTTGATAGCCCTCAAATCTTCGGATATTAATATCATCTTGGGTATGGACTGGATGTCAGCCCATCATGCCAAAATTGATTGCTCCTCTAGGACTGTTCAACTCACCCATCCTTCGGGGAAGATAGTCAATGTCTTGACCCGAATAGACATGCGACAGTTATATTCTCTTAACGCCAGCCCTTTGCCAGACCTTGAGGACGTTCCGGTAGTCCGTGACTTTCCGGAGGTCTTCCCAGAGGAATTGCCAGGTGTTCCACCTGACAGAGATGTCGAATTTGTGATAGATCTCATTCCAGGAAATGTCGCGATTTCCAGAAGACCCTACAAGATGGCACCTTTTGAACTAGCCGAGCTTAAGAAACAACTCGATGAGTCCTTGAAAAAGGGTTTCATCCAACCTAGTTCATCTCCTTGGGCTTGCCCCGTCCTCTTCGTCAAGAAGAAGGATGGTACGGACCGGATGGTTGTAGATTATTGACCTGTCAACTTGGTCACAATTAAGAACAAGTATCCGCTCCCCAGGATCAATGACCTGTATGATCAGCTCGCTGGATCCTCAGTCTTATCTAAAATGGATTTGAGGTTGGGCTACCATCAAATCAAAATCAGAAACAGGGACATTCCGAAAACAGCCTTTGTTACTCGTTATGGCCAATACGAGTACACTGTCATGTCCTTCGGTTTAACCAACGCTCAAGCCACCTTCTCTCGGTTGATGAACTCAATCTTCATGGAGTATTTGGATAAATTTGTCGTGGTTTACCTCGATGATATACTCATCTACTCCAAGAACGAGGAAGAACATGCCAAACACCTAAGGCTAGTGTTGAAGAAACTTCGAGAGCATCGCCTTTATGCCAAATTTTCTAAATGTGAATTCTGGTTGTCAGAAGTGACCTATCTTGGACATGTCATTTCTGGTAAAGGCATTGCTGTTAACCCTGAGCGAGTTCAAGCCATCCTTAATTGGACTCCACCTGAATCGGTCAAGCAAGTTCGGAGTTTCCTTGGCCTAGCGAGCTATTGCCGTCGCTTTGTCGAGAATTTCTCCAAAGTTGCCAAACCTCTAACTGAACTCCTCAAGAAAGATAAAAAGTTCGAGTGGACTCCACAATGTGAGCACAGTTTCCAGGAACTGAAAGGACGTTTAACCTCTGCTCCCGTACTGGTACCACCGGATTTTTCCAAGGATTTTGTTATCTACTGCGACGCCTCGCGACAAGGACTAGGCTATATTCTCATGCAAGATCGACACGTAATTGCTTATGCTTCACGGAAATTACACCCACATGAGGAAAACTACCCCACTCATGATCTAGAGCTTGCAGCTGTAGTCCATGCACTCAAAACATGGCGACATTACCTTCTCGGTAATCCTTGCGAAATCTACACTGATCACCAAAGTCTGAAGTATATATTCACCCAACCGGATTTAAATCTCAGGCAAAGACGTTGGGTCGAGTTGATCACAGATTTCGACTTAGGAATAACTTACACCCTAGGGAAAGCCAACGTCATGGCTGATGCGCTAAGTCGTAAATCTTATTGTAACAACCTGATGTTACAACAAAGTCAACCACTTCTCCATGAGGAATTTCGGAAGCTTAACCTTCACATTGTTCCTCAAGGATTTCTTTCCACCTTGGTGGCGAAACCTACTCTTACGGATCAAATCATCGCTGCACAAAAGCGAGATAAGGGAATATCTAAGATCAAGGAGAACATTGCTAGCGGAGGTGCTAGATGTTTCTCCACAAATGATCATGGTGTTGTGTACTTTGAGAACCGTTTAGTGGTTCCCAAGAACCAGCATCTACGGCAGTTGATCCTTAAGGAGGCTCATGAATCTCCTCTCACCATTCATCCCGGTAGTACCAAGATGTATCAGGACCTACGCCAGAGGTTCTGGTGGACTAGGATGAAGAGAGAAATTGCTCAGTATATTGCTAATTGCAACGTCTGTCGTCGTGTAAAAGCAAAGCATCAACGGCCTGCTGGCACCCTTCAACCCCTAGCTATTCCTGAATGGAAATGGGATAAAATTGGTATGGACTTCATTACCGGTTTTCCCAGGACCAAGAGGGGGAATAACGCTATCTTCGTCGTTATCGACCGTCTTTCCAAAGTGGCCCATTTCTTACCGGTTCGTGAGAGTATAACTGCTAGTCAGTTAGCAGACTTGTACATCTCCCGAATAGTGTCTCTCCATGGTGTTCCTTTGGAAATTAACTCGGATCGAGGAAGTCTTTTCACCTCTCGATTTTGAGAAAGTTCGAAAATGCTATGGGAACCCGCCTTTCTTTTAGTACCGCTTTCCACCCTCAATCAAGTGGTCAAGTGGAACGCGTCAACCAGATTCTAGAAGACATGCTTCGAGCTTCCGTTATCTCTTTCGGAATGGAGTGGGAGAAATGCCTTCCATTTACCGAATTTTCTTATAACAACAGCTATCAATCCAGCTTGGGCAAAGCCCCTTTTGAAGTTCTCTATGGACGAAGGTGTCGAACGCCTCTTAACTGGTCAGAAACCGGGGAAAGACAATTCTTTGGCCCGGATATGATTCAGGAAGCAGAAGAGCAAGTTCGCATCGTTTGTGAAAAGTTGAAAACAGCCCAATCTCGTCAAAAGAGTCAATATGACCGAAAACATAAGGCTATGACTTTTGAGGTTGACGAGAAGACTTACCTTCGGGTTACTCCTCTGAAGGGAACCCATCGCTTCGGTATCAAGGGCAAATTGGCTCCTCGTTACATTGGACCCTTTCGCATTCTCGCAAAACGAGGAGAAGTTGCCTACCAATTGGAACTACCTCCGCATCTCTCCAGAGTCCACGACGTCTTCCACGTTTCTCAACTCAGGCGTTGCTTCTCGGATCCTATCCGTGGAGTAGACCACGAAACGCTTGATCTCCAAGATAATCTCACGTATCGAGAGTACCCCGTTCGTATCCTCGACCAAGCTGAGCGTACCACTCGACGTCATAATATCAAGTTTCTCAAGGTTCAATGGTCGCACCATTCTGAGAATGAAGCAACTTGGGAAAGGGAGGATCGTCTTTGACTCGAGTATCCCACCTTCTTCCCGGAGGAACCCAAATCTCGGGTCGAGATTCTTTTGAGTGGGGGTGAGTTGTCACACCCTAGCTAGTTCATGCATTAGAGTGTTGCATCATGTCTATCCTTTCATCAGAAACTTGAAATGGGGATGTCAGAACCCCCAGCCCCCTCTGAAACTAACTAGGGTTTACTAAAAACTTTTTCAATGAACCTGAAATGCCCTTCTAAAATGTCCATCATTTTTGTCTTGGTTCAGAACCTCTGCCAAAAGTGTTGCACAATTTTCTAGGTCATCTTAGGGTCTTTGAATTAAATGATAAGTATTTGAATTTGGGCATTTAAAATTATATAAAATATTTCAAATGCTCAAATATTCCTAAACTGAAATGTTTCATGTTGGAAATATTCCAACTTTGGACCAGGAGCAGTTTGGTGATTTTAGGAGTTGCCTAGGTATTTTTAATAATTCAACAAAGTTGCAGAAAAATAGAGAAAAAAAACAAACAGAAAGGAAGAACTTACCTGGCGCCTGTAACCCGGCCCACCTGCCGGCCCGGCCCAGCGCCGCGCCAGCGAGTTGCTTGCCGGCCTGGCAGGAAGGCAAGGTGCTCGACGGCGAGCACCGCATGGGTGCCACGCACCTGCTCGCCGCCTCACCGCTCCACTCACCCGGCTAACGACGTGGATCGCCTCTCTCTCTCCCCCGAACCCCCCAGACGCCCCCTCTCCTCTCCAGCTCCTCCCCCTCGCGCTCCCCAGCCATGGCCGACGCCACCGCCGCCGCTCCATCGTCGTAGCCGCGCTCCCCGCCGCCCGTGCTCCGTCTCGTGGTGTCTAGGAGCTCCGCCGCCGTCCACTTCGTCGAGCTAACCGAGCCCCACGTGCTCGTGAGGCCCGAGTCCACCGCACCGACCTCGCCCGAGTTCGCCGTCGCCGGAGATCCCCTTCAACGCCGTCGCCGCATCAGCTCGTCCCCGACCTTGCCGGTGACCTTTACGGGTGCTCTGTGAGCCTAGCTACCCCTCCTACCCTTCCTCTCTCGCCCCCGAGCCGTGTAGTCACCGCACGAAGATCACCCGCACGCACCGCCGTGGATCTCGTCGCCGACGTGCTCCCGGCCATCCTTCGGCCAACTCACGGTGTCCAACGCACTCACCATGTTGCGTTGACTCCAACCGTGCACTTCCCGCACCTCACCGCACACCCTAGCCCTGAGTTCGCCTTCACCCGAACTCCGGTGACCGCCTAGGTCGTCGCCGGCGCCAACTACGGCCACCCCGACCCCAACTGACTCCACCAAGAGCCGCGGCTCGTCCTCAGCTCCACCCCGATGCCCTCCGCAACCCATTTGGTGGCCGGAATGGCCAAAACCACTTCCACCGCCGCGTCGGGCTCGCTGGCGGCTAAACGCCGGTGCAGCCATTTTGACTTTGACCACGGGTGGGCCCTGGTTGACTCTGTTGAGTCAATGACAGGTGGGGCCCCCTTCTGCTAATTATCCAGATTAGTTTAAACTAAATTAAATTAGTTAATTATCCACTGACACCCTGGACCCACGCGTCAGGTTTGACCTGGACCGGGTTTGTTGACTTGCTGAGGTCAGCATGACCTCATGCTGATGTAGTAAACCTTTTCTGAAATTAAAATAAATCTAAAATGATTTATAAATTCCAGAAATTGTTGCAAACTTCAAAAATTCATATAAATTCAACCGTAGCTCCAAATCAAACAAATTTTATATGAAAAATGATCAGAAAAATCCAATCTATACATCTGTACTAGTTTCATGCATGTTTAAACAAACTAACTTGAAGTTTAGTGCAGAACAAGATAAAACACTTTAAAGGGCCATTTATGAGTTTGAAATTTGAATCTTTGGTTCAAATTGATTCAAACCCATCTGGTTTTAGTTGCATTAGCCCAACACACTCATATTGCCATGTTTCATGCATGCATCATATTGTCGCACATTGTTTGGTGATGGTTGTGTATCGGTGTTCTTTGCGGCAGGTTCTGCCTCCGAGGAGTACCGTGATTACCCTAGCGAAGAACAGTATCCGTGCATCGATCCATCAGGCAAGCAACCAACCATTTGATCATATCGATACAATCCCATGTTCTCGCTCTTGCTCTCTTTTACTGCATTAAGACAACGCGTTTCAAACTGCTGTGTGCTACGGTAGTTGAACCCATTTCCTCTGCATGACCTGTCATTGCCACAGTAAATAGATGAAACCCACTAGCATGTGTAGGAATTGATTGAGCCATATGTATGTTTTGTTCCTACCTTGCTATGCCTGCTATGCTTAGAGTCGTGTTAGGTCTGGTTCATCTGGGTGATGGGCTAGAGTGAAATGATCATGTCGGTAATGAGAGTGATGTGGTGAACACGATTTGGTAAAGGTATCGATGAGAGGCCATGTAGGAGTACATGGTGGGTTGTTTCATTGAAGCCGACCTTAAGAACTGAGATCTGTATGCGTGATTTAAGATTCAGCTACTACCATGCATTGGGCCCTGAAATATGACCCCGCTCGACTTCTTATTCACCCTAGTCCTCTGTCCAGGAGTTGCAAGTAGTTTCTGGTGTTTGTAGCTTACTAGAGGCCGTGGACAGCGCTCACCCCCGGGGTGGCCTGTGATGCGGTAGGTACGTGGCATGGTGTACCGAATACCTGTTAGGTATCTCGGGAACCCTGTACACATCGTTCGGGGCCGTATGGGAAACCTCGGCCGGACTCCCTGCGGATGGAACCTGGATAGGCGATAAACCTGGACTAGAGACTTAGGTGTTTAGGTAGGTCGTGGTCTACACCCACGTCGGCTTTCGCTTGAAGTCTGCCGAGCACATGTCGTGTGTAGACGCTAAGTGGTGGAAACATGTATGAAGAAGTACACCCCTGCAGGGTTAACATGATCTATTCGAATAGCCGCGTCCGTGGTAAAGGACTACTTGGTTGCTGATACAGTTCATAGACAAGTGAATGGATACTACTAAAAATCTCAAGATAAGCGTGAGTGCCGAGGATGGCTCTTCCATAGGATGATGGAGGTGGATCCTCGGTGGTGTATTGAAGTGGTGAGTAGTGGACTCGTGTGCGCAAAACCATTTCAAGTTGGAGTCTCGTAGGATAGTTTAGCCAAGAGTCAAAGCTGGCTTGCTGCAATAACTCCACCAACCCTTCTTGATAATGTGCATGTATGTAGGATCTGACGTAAGTCTTGCTGGGTACCTTTGTACTCATGTTGCTATAATTTACATTTTACAGAAGGCGCTGCAACCCCTTCTGATGGGTTCTTCGTAGACGTTGACATCGACGAGTAGACTAAGGCCCAGGTGGTAATCCTGAGCTTGTGAAGGTCCACGTAGTATAGCTAGGCTTTCCAAGCCTCTTTTATTTTACTAGTTGTCTGTACTCAGACAAGTTACTTCCGCTGCTGGTTTGTATGACTGTATGACTTGAATGTGGGTCGTGTGACCCGTACTTGTATGTATGTTAAGTATGGCTCTCTGAGCCTTTAAATAAAGTACTTGTGTCGTAGAGTCATGTTATGATGCCTTGTTGTATTTGCACATATCGAGCATATTGTGTGTATGATTGAAATGCTTGGTATGTGTGGGATCTGACTATCTACTTGTTTATCTTTAGTAGCCTCTCTTACCGGGAAATGTCTCCTAGTGTTTCCATTGAGCCATGGTAGCTTGTTACTGCTCCGGAACACTTAGGCTGGCCGGCATGTGTCCTTTTTCGTTCCTGTGTCTGTCCCTTCGGGGAAATGTCACGCATTGAGTACCGGAGCCCTGTTAGCCCGCTACAGCCCGGTTTACCAGAGTCCTGCTAGCCCAGTGCTACAGCCCGGACCCACTTGCTGATGACCGACACGATCGATGCTGGGTCATGGATGCCTGTCCCTGTAAGTCTGTGCCACTTTGGGTTTACGACTAGTCATGTCAGCCCGGGCTCCTTATCATATGGATGCTAGCGACATCATCATATACGTGAGCCAAAAGGCGCAAACGGTCCCGGGCAAAGGTAAGGCGACACCCGTGGGAATACCGTGCGTGAGGCCGCAAAGTGATATGAGGTGTTACAGGCTAGATCGATGTGACATTGAGTCGGGGTCCTGACAGACCATGAAGACTCGATATTCTTGAGAGGAATCTGAAGTGTGAAGACTTTTGTTTTGGTAGTTTCATTTTCTCCTTGTTGAGTCATAGGAAACACCGTGTTGTTAAAGGGGGTCGAGGTAATACCAAGGAAACAGATTTCCAAGTGATGCTCATCTCAAAATCCTACACCTACCCAATCCTTCGAGTGAAGCCATTGGCAATCTCATATCAGTTCAGTCAAGCTCTTCAGTGATAGAGATGAAGATCTTCTGGTCCGTGAGGAATTTGTTCTTACTGAGGCGTTAGGAATTCGCCAGTGCGGATTGCCTACACAGTGAGGAACACGATAGCCCTAAGGAATTCGAACCTCAAATTATCTGACCGTTGCTGAGCCGCGCGCAAGCTGTTCCAAAATATCCTACCACCTAACGGTCATATCTGCCAAGGGCATTTATGTCTTATCATGTCGGGCTGCTCCCTAGGCTATAAATAGCCGGCCCCTACAACCACTAGCTGGTTGGCAGCTCCGAGAGAAACTGACACTTGTCATTTGAGATCATCCCATCCTTCGAGGACTTTGAGCGAAAATCATCAAGTGAGGAAAACCCAAATCCCAAACCCAAACCTACAAACCCCAAAGTGATTGAGCATCACTGAAGAGATTGTTCATGTGTGGAACCGAGCTTGTTACCTTTGAGGACTGTGCATCCTCCAAATGGTTAGGTGTCATGGTATGAGCATCCAAGAGGAATTGTGGATTGCCGAGTGACCAAGTCTGTGAAGGTTTGGAAGTCACCTGTGAAGACTTACCACTACTGTTGGGCGAGGTCTGTGTGATCCTAGCTCAAGGAGAATATGGTGAGGACTATGTGTCCGGGACTGTGTGTCCTCGAGTTTTAATACTCAGCCGCTCCAACCAGACGTACAACTGTCACAGCAGTTGGAACTGGTCTACCAAATCATTGTCTTCACCAAGCCAACTGGTTCTATTTCCTCAAGCCCTTTCATTTCCTCAGTATGTGTTGATGTACCTGATCATTACTGCTTGAAGACATTGACTGAAGACATTCTCTATTTCCTCAATCCTAATTCTTCAGTCTGTTTGTCTTCATCCTGCTTATCCTGTGTTTACGCTTTCTGTACTCTATGTTTGTCTTTCATTTCATCATGATGACTATGCTCTTACTCTGTTTTGCTTATACCTGAGTACTTATTCCGCTGCAAGTAGTTCTTTGCTTAGGAATTTCCTCACCCTGAAATTCCTCAGTGAAGAATTCATAAAAATTGCCTATTCACACCCCCTCTCTAGTCAATGTAACACACTTTCATTCCGTAAATTTGCACTTGGCGGATTCTACTATTAAAATGCCTTTGGGATGAATTAATGTCATTCTTATTCTCGCAAATATTAATTATGTGCCCATAAATTTTATTGTTCTTGATATTGATTGCAATCCGTCTTGTCCAATTATACTTGGTAGACTATTTTTACGTACTATTGGTGTCATGGTTGATATGAAAGAAGGCGATATTAAATTTCAATTTCCACAAATGAAAGGTATGGAACATTTCCCTAGAACAAGAATCAAGCCACCATATGAATCAATCATGAGGGCTCCTATGGAACTAGAAATAAAGATGACAATACTTAAATCTATGCTTTATGCCTAGCTAGGGCGTAAAACGATAGGTCCTGTTGGGAGGCAACCCAATGAATAAAATTTATTTTTGCCTTTTTCTTTCTGTTCTTGAGTGTTTGTACAATTACGCCTCTGTTATGATTGTGTTTTTATGTCTTAATTAGTTTTTGGGCAAGCAAAGCCTATAGGATCATGTTGGGTGATAGTTGATATGATCTTGTTGGAAAACAAAAAAAATTACGTCTAGTTAAACAATTTTGAAAAATCACAGAGGCGACGAAAAATTATGAACTTTTTTACACAAGATTGAGATACAAATTGCCTATGTTGTCCTAAAGTTTCAAAAAAATTGGAGTTACAGAAGTATACGAAGTTTTCAGATTGCTACAGACTATTCTGTTTTTGACAGATTCTATTTTCTTTGTGTTGTGTGCTTATTTTGATGAATCTATGGTTTGTATCGGGGGTATAAGTGATGGTGAAGTTGGAATACAGTAGATATAATGCAAACATAAAATATGAATGAGTTTGCAACAGTACTTAGAGTAGTGTTTGCTTTATTATACTAACGGATCTCGCGAAGGTTTTGTTGAGTTTTGTGTGATTGAAGATTACAAGTTTTGGGTAAGATCATGATGGATGAAGGAATAATGAGTAAGAAGAGCCTAAGCTTGGGGATGCTGATGGAACTCCAAGCTATTATACAAAGAGAAGCAAGCAACTAAGCTTGGGGATGCCCCCGAGTGACATCCCCTCTTTCTTCTAACGACCATCGGTATTTTACTTGGAGCTATATTTTCATTCGTCACATATCATAAGTTTTGCTTGGAGCATCTTGTATTATATCAGTCTTTACTTGTTTTGCCTTCTGGTTTGTGTCATCTATCCTTGCTGGACACACCTAATTGAGAGAGGCAAAATTATGCTATGATTTGTTAGAAATGCTCTTTATGCTTCACATAAATTTTTTGAGCTATGGAATTGCTCTAGTGCTTCACTTATATCTTTTTAAGCATGGTGTGCTTTAGTATTTTTAAAGAAATTCTCTCATGCTTCGCTTATATTGTTTTTAGAGAAGAAAATTTTTATGGTCATGTTCCTCACTTAGATTTGTTTGAGCTATCAAAAGCAACACATGAAACTTGTACCAAAGTGATAGATATTCAAGATCATTGGACAAAATAAACTTGATTCTTTTTATTAGTTTTGCGTTATATGATGATATAATATGTGAGTCATGTTGGTGAGTAATTATCCTTTAGTAAGAATATTGGTGTTAAGGTTTGTGATTCCCTATGCAAGCACAAAAGTTAATAGTTATGCAATGAAATTACATCCTACTTGTGGTGCATTATTCGGTGTTAGTTATGCTTAATGCTCGCTTATGCGATTTTTGTTTCTTTGTTTAATGCTTCTCAATCTTTTCTCTAGCATTACCTTGCACTAAGTGGGATTACTACTTGTGCATACAAAATCCTTAAACCTGGTTTTCGCATATGAGTCCACCATATCTACCTATATGTGGTATTCTCTTGGCGTTCTAAGCAAATTCGTATGTGCCATCTCTAATTTTCAAAATAGATTCCTTTTTGTGTGCTTGTACCACTCATGAAACGGTAGGGGGTGGCTAATATTTTTCCATGCTAGATGTGTTATTCTCAAGATGAGTGTTTATTCACTTTTCATTGCACAAGAGTACGGCAAAGGTAGTAGGGATGCCCAGTCCCGAAAAAAAAAATGAATTTACTTTATGGTGTCAAATAATAAATTCCTTAGAAAGTGTTCGTATGGACGGCACCCGTGGATACAATTAGTCATGGAATGTGAAAGAATGGTGGAAAAAGGAATGTACTTTATTTTTAGTTTGGGAACATCCTATGATATATCTAGCATGGAATGTATTCAGAACTACTCGATCGTTTTCGTTGATAGGAAAAGCAAGCCACCCAAAAATTTTCATCTCTATCTTTTTCACTTTGAGTTATGGCACCTCTACAAATCCCTAGTTCCCTCTGTGAAGGGCCATTCTTCTATTTACTTCATGCAAATTTTTTATTTTTATTTGAGTCTCCATCTTCTCTTATGAAGCACCAACTAAGCGGCACTACGATCGTACTTGAGCATTGGGTATAGCTAATATGCGTGTGTTTTTCACGAATGGATGAATGATTGAGCATAATGGGCTAGGGATAACTTGCTTTAGTGTTGATATTTTGAAAAACATGGTTGCTTGTCGATATGCTTGAGTATTGAAATCTCAATGCCAGAAGTAGACTATTGCTTTGAATCATATAAAATTCCAAATGTCCATGCTACAGAAGAAAAGAATATGCGATGAACATGTTAGGAAGCATTCGACATCAAAAATTATATTTTTACCATTTACCTACTCGAGGACGAGTAGGAATTAAGCTTGGGGATGTTGATCCGTCTCCAACGTATCTATAATTTTGGCTTGGTCCATGCTGTTATATTATCATTCTTGGATGTTTTAAAATCATTTTATAGCAAACTTATATCATATTTTGGGACTAACCTATTGACATAGTGCCTAGTGCCAGTTGCTCTTTTAGCTTGTTTTTTACTTCGCAGAAAATCAATACCAAACGGAGTCCAAACGCAGCAAAACTTTTTGGAGATTTTTTCTCGACCACAAGGAACAACTTGGGTCGAAGAAGTACTAGAGGGGTGCCCCGAGGGGGGCACCACCAACCTGGGCGCGCCTGGCGACACTGGCACGCCCTGGTGGGTTGGGCCCACCTCAGTTCCCTCATGCACCACCTCTTTGCTCTATAAATACCCCAAAAATCCGAAAACCCTAGAGGAGCCGACGAAACACAATTCCAGCCGCTGCAAGTTCCATAACCACGAGATCTAATCTCGACACCATCACGGAGGGGTTTGTCATCCTCATCGGTGCCTCTCCGATGATGCATGAGTATTTCATTGTAGACCTACGGGTCCATAGGAAGTAGCAAGATGGCTTCCTCTCTCTCTCTTTTGATTCTCAATACAATGGTCTCTTGGAGATCTATTCGATATAACTCTTTTTGCAGTGTGTTTGTTGGGATCTAATGAACTTTGAGTTTATGGTGAGATCTATTTTATCCATGAAAGTTATTTGATTTTTGATATCTTATATGCATGATGGCTTTTAGCCTTGTATTTCTTCTTCCAATCTTTGGTTTAGTTAGGCCAACTAGATCGATTTTTCGTGTCATGGGAAGAGGTCCTTTGTGATGGATTTAATCTTAAAGTGCTCAATCCTAGTGATAGAAGGGGACATGACACGTATGTATCATTGCTATTAAGGATAACAAGATGGGGTCTATTCCTACATGAATAGATCTTGTCTACATCATGTCATCATTCTTATTGCAGTACTCCGTTTCTCCATGAACTCAGTACACTAGATGCATGTTGGATAGCGGTCAATGTGTGGAGTAATAGTAGTAGATGCAGGTAGGAGTCGGTCTACTAATCTTGGACGTGATGCCTATATAATGATCATTGCCTGGATATCGTCATATTTATTTGAGGTTCTATCAATTTCCCAATAGTAATTTGTTTTACCCATTGTATGTTATTTTTCTTGAGAGAAGCCACTAGTGAAATCTACGGCCCCTTGATCTATTCTTTATCATATTTTCTTTCTGATCTATTATTTGCCTCTTTTATTTTCATATCTATTATTCCAAAAACCCAAAAATACCTTGCTGCAATTTTTTTATTTATTTTCTTTTGCGTTTCCGCAAGATCTATTTATCCAATCTACTACAAATTTATCTATCTTTTACCCGGGAGGGATTGACAACCCCTCTTACGCGTCGAGTTGCAAGTGTTTGTTCTTTGTGTGCAGGTACCATTTACATACTGTTGCATGGTTCTCCTACTGGATCAATAACCTTGATCTCATAACTGAGGGAAATACCTACTATAACTATGCTACATCATCCCTTTTTCTACGGGGAAAATACTGACGCAGACACGAGCCATCATTGTCGTCCAGAGAGGCAAAAGGAGGATCATCATGATGGATGGAGTCGCCCACCAGGATGACTATGATCAATTTGGTGTGGACCTAATAGAAGAGGAGATGTATGAAGAGCAAGACTACACCACTACAAGGAGGAGAACTACCTTGCCGGCGACAAGACATCCCTTCCTGAGAAAGAGTCATAGCGCTGGCCAGAACTACTCAAGCAAGATAAATAAGACCCAAACCATCGTTGAGAGGATTGTTAAATGATGGCGTATTGCATGATTCATTTGTGTAATTATTTTCTATGTGTACCATACCCCCTAAATTAACCATACCATATTTATGTACTCAGAACCACAAGAAGAATTTGTATCGTTGTAAATATATGTATTATGCATGTCGTCGCTCAAAACTCCATCCACAATATGTGGAACACCCTATTCGAAAACCTACTGCTGGTGTTGGCCAGGTCACTTGCACTAGCACTAATAGTTAGTCAGCTAGCGCATACCCACTGAGAGCAAAAAAGAACTCATTTTCAATATCTCCCCCATCTCATGTTGCCGCCCTCGCCCCGCCCTACCCTCCGATGTTGCCCCCGCCTTGCCACCGGCTGCTGTTCCCCTAACCACGGCTAGCCCCCCGCCGCACCACCGGCCATCGTTCCCATCGGCCACCCCCACCCCGCCTTGCCCCCTATCGTGCCAACGTTGTCCCCCCCGCCCTGCCGTGCCACCTCCGTTCTGATCCACAACTCATCGTGTCCAGCCTCCTCCGCCGGTGTCCCTCTCGATCCGAATAGTATAAGACCTCCCTCTACCAATTTATTTTGCATGTAGAATTGTTCTAGTGTTCATATTATTGTGATGAAATGCACACATTATGTGTACCTATGAATTGATGAAGTGTATTACATGTGTGCAAATGTGTTGAATGTTAATTTTATATATGTGGTAATTGTGAATTGATCGACTTTTTTGGTGTGTGCTTGTTTTAGTCAATGCAACATTGTCGTGTGTTGCTCAGGAAGTGTCGTGCGCTATGTTTCATTTTTACAGGGAATGTCCATAGAGTTTGCAATGTGTCGGTGCAACAAACATGGGCGTTTGCTGCCCTTACTTAGGCACATAACTTCCCCTGTTGTGAATCAAGTCCTATATAACATCCAAACCAGAGAAGTCGCTCTTTGTGAGATCAAGCAACGCATTGAGAAGACCAAGGCTTGGAGCAAGCCACAAAATTCCCAGCAGAACCAGCCAATCCTGGCAAGAACGTGCTGGCAAGACAAGACCTGGCAAGCTCACCAAGCTTGGACTTGCCGCCAATCGCCTACACTCCACCTTCCTGGCCAGTTGTTCACTGGTCAGTGAGGTGTCGAGCCCACAGGTGATTAGGTGGAGGCCGCCCATGCATGCCAGCTTGTTGGAGAGGAGGAATACCTTTATTGACACCCGTCCTAATGGTGTGTCAAGCTAATAACAGCTAGGTGGATACGCGGTGCGTCACCCTTGTTGGGGTTCACCCTCCATGCGACACCTAGCATTGCATTTAATACACTTTTGTCCTAACTAGCAGAGTTAGGTATGACCGATCTGCATCAGTCTAATCCCCATGTAATGACCGTTTTGCCACTGTGGTTAACCCTTGAGCTATAAAAGGAGGGCCATGGCAACCTTCACATGGGTTCAAAACCTCGCAACACGCATGCACAGATATCCGTGCAGCTGCTCCCTCCTAGAGACTTGCCGGGGGAGGGCGCTTCGTGTATCTTCTTCTATATTCCCCCAATACATAAGAGCATGAGTAGGCTTTTATGCTTCTCGGTGGACCAAACCTGGGTAAAAACTATAGTGTCTCCTGTTGTGCTTGCTCTTCGTGCCAATTGACCCTCCACCGAAACAGCAAAGGGGCGGCCCTGCCCCATAGATCGTCGGCTCCACACCGAAATCTTTGGCGCTCTAGGTAGGGTTGCGTTGGCGAGAACAAAGGCAGTAGGTAGCGCGTCGATTCCTTCAAGTTCATCACCACCCATGGCGCCCAAGAAGAAGGGCTCCATGGTTGTCAAGCCTTCTATGTCCCAGCGCCTATCGCCTTTGTCTACGGGCAGCACAGCAACCGCGGTTGGAGAAAATGCTATGGTGGGCACAACAGGCACAAGCGGCGCGGTTGTCGAGCCAGCCGTGACGTGAGCAGACAGTGGGGATGCTAGAGGCGCATGCCTATGTCAACACTCATGTGAAGATGGCGTTCATGGCACGGGCGACGCGGGTGCTCTGCCCCCGCCTTCTCCTCATTCCCGTGAACACAGCCACCAGAACGACCCTGCTTGATCGGGCGTGAACCATTACCCTCTAGCCACGGCAGCATCGACAGCGGCCGGGGGAGCGACCGCGGGGCGCAGGCTGCGCCCATCACAAGATGAGCATGATATGACGCCAAGCGGTGTTGTGGTGCCTCCACAGCAATGCCCGCATGGTAAATCGCATGTGGATCAGGATCAAGACCCACGGATGTTGTGGAATTAACACGTCAGATGTCCTAGTGAGAGGACTTAGTCATGGAGCCATCTCAATGAGATTAGCTTAAAGGGGTTAAACCGGACAAAGGACACGGGGAGTTTATACTGGCTCGACCCCTTGCGGTGAAGGTAAAAGCCTATGATCTAGTTGTGGTGGAATTGATGGGGACTCGATGAGCAGGGAGCGAATCCGCTTTACCTATCTCTGGAGTTGGTGTTTCTTGTCCCTGAACCGCCGCTGGGTCGTCCCTTTATATACACAGGTTGACGCCCGGTGGTTTACAAAATACCGAGGCCGGCTCATACACGTGTCCGGCCCGGTTTCTACCTTTCCTTAACTTACAACTCAAGTTACATAACTCATGGCGGTTTATGTCTATGGGCCTTAATCCGCCCTTGGGCTCCAGGCCTCTAAGCTTCAATAGTAAAGTGACATACTCCTTTTCTTGATGGGCTTCAATATGGATGAACATAGCCCAGTCCCTCCTGGGCAGTTTATGCTGAGTAGTTATATCCCCAACATTGGGCCCCAGATTGATTTGAACTTGTTCATGTCAATCTTCAATCCTTAGATAAACTTCTTGATCTTCAAAGAATCTTGTAAACCACCATGACATCATTTCCATATGCACTTGGTAAACCGCCGTGACGTCATATTTTAAGATTGTAATAAATCACCGCGGCGTCATCTCTATATAAAAAACCTGTAAATACTTCCTTTTCATTAATGACCCTCCGAAAACCGAGGCGACAGCTATGTCAAATATCCATTTTTTGTGTTCCTCGATTCCCGCGCCTGTCACTTATCCCTTCGCCTTTTAAATATGGCCAAGGGTCAGTCTTTCTTTTCCCCTTCGTGGCCCTTCGCCTCATCGTCTTCCTCGTGTCACCTCAGAGCTCGAGCGCAGCCGCCGCCATCGACCTTCGCTTCTGTACCGCCAACGGCCGCTGCATCAACCTGATCTCACCAGAGAAACGCGACACCTCCTCCGCTTTTCAGCAGCGTCAGTAAGTACTTCTCTTCTTATATAAGAGATCTGCATTAGGGTTTCCGCCATTCATCAACGTTCTTCATCGTTCCTCACTTTCTTCTTTTATATCACGTAGTTTGATCTGAATTTGATAGTAAAGGCGAGTAACAGTAGTTTAGCATCCATTTCCAATCACAGAAGATACCTTTCTACGCATAAGATCCCATATGAGCATATGTGTTCCTCTCCTATCGCGATTTTGGGTTTAAAATTTATCTCCTTTTTAGAACTGCGAAATTACCACACCAACCTGTGAAATCTGTTTGTACAACACTTAGGAATTTTTCAGATTTGTAACTTCCACACCATTGTAGGCAGTTTATACTTTTAGAAAATGACAACCAGCCAGGTACCATTAGCCCTCTTTTTAAACCGCCAACTCATCCTTAATATAAAACTCCGGGTTATCATGCGCATAGGTTCTAAATTTTTTCCTGTCTTTTAAACCGGATTGTCTGCATCAATCAAAAACTTAAACCGGCCTTGGTCCTCTTTTCCAGCTCCCTGTTCAAATGGCCAATACGTTTTATGCTTGCAGTTGGGTCCCTTCGCGGGTTACTGAAGAGCAACTGAGTGGGTATGTTGTGACTGGGGCTTTAGCGAGCAAGGAAACCATCCACTGGAGAGTCCTTGGTTTAGAAAATCCTCCTGAACCTCAAAATGACGAAGTGATTGTTTTTACTGATCATCTGAATCGAGGGTTCAGCTCTCCTGGATCAAAAAATTTCCGTGATGTGCTTGCCAACTTCCAACTCCACCCTTAAGATATTGGACCAAACTCTGTGTCCAATATTTGTGATTTCCAAGTGTTTTGTGAGGCCTATCTTCAAGAAGAACCCACAGCTGAATTGTTCAGAGATTTCTTTTATTTAAACCATCACACAGAATTCACAGATGGACCCAAGACTGAGCATGGTGGGATGGCAATTCAAAAGAGGAGAGATGCCAATTTCCCTCACGCCAAGCTTCATAGTCACCCCAAGGACTGGAATCAGACTTGGTTTTATTGTAAAGACACATCTCCAACTAGCGAATACCCTCTGCCGGGTTACCGCCCTCACCGTATTAGCAATACTCACCTGTTCCCTCAGAGGCTGACTGCCAAGGATAACTACCACAACTCGCAAAACTCAGAGCCTTTATGGCAAACGGTTTAACAGGTGTTGACTTCGTCCACTGCTGGATATCTTGGAGCGTTCTGCCTTTAAGCCGGCGCCCCGATTTAATGTGTGAGTACACGGGCGACTTGAAAGATCCTCAACGTCATATTGATAGTTAGCTAACAGACGATGAAGTTACTGAAGCTGTTAAGAAAATACTGAATGAACCAGAAGCTGTCTGCAGTCAAGTAGGGCTTAGTCCCTGCACTTCCAACAAACCGCCAGCTGTAAGATTTGCCTCATTTTTACCTTAATCCGTCCTTTCTTAAATATTCCTTTATAATTTATTATCCATCTGTGCAGGGTGATGATCCTTTCTGGAAGAAGAAATCACAAGATAAACTAGCCAAGCCCCAGGATAAACCGGTAAGAGCACCCTGCAGCAAGACTAAGGCTATAAAGAAGCCAGCGAAGAAGAAAACCGTCGAACCTTCTGATTTGCACAATGATGAAGAGCTTGATGACCCGGACTCAGAGGTAGAATTAGATTCTCTTGGTTCTTTTTTCATACACGTCATTGACAATGATTATTATCAGGATGATGCGGAAGCTAGCCACGCTGGTGATGTAGAGGTAATTGTTCTATCCTCCGATTCAAATCATGTGCCAGTACCAAAACTTCGTCGAGCAGTCCAGAAAGTAAAACATTCACACCCTCTTGCTCATTAGGATCCGCACTTTTCTTTCAAGACACGGCAGAAAGAAGCCTGTCGCACAACCCGGCACAGTGGTCAAGTGGTTACCTCTTCCGGTTTACCATATTCCCCGGTTCGCAAGCGTCATCAAGAGGTCTCTTGTTCTTCTAATACACTTTATCCCAAGGTGGGTTACTTCCGATATCCTCTTAATCCATCTAATTCTAATTATCAGGGAACTTCCAATTCATCCTCCGGCGATTCATCAACCACACAAATGCCTCCACTCAAGACCGTTCCTGGGTAAGCATAGTAGACTAGTTTGTATGCCTTGCACCGGTTTATTTTATTGACCTCTGTATTTGTTCTTTTTAGTGCCAAAGCCAGACTTAGCAAAGAAGCCAAGCTGACTATACCAACTGATGATAATCCGGCCACTGAACTAAAGAGGACCTCAGAGGCTCTTAATCAAAATGCTGACATTGACCTGGATGACCCGGTACCTCAGGATCAGGATACCTTTGTTGATCCACCAGAAATAAATCCAACAAGCTATCATGCTGATCCGCCAAGCCCAGCTGCCGATCCACCAAGCCCAGCAAAAGCATCTTCTAAACCGCCATGCCTAGATAAGACTGTTGAAGGCACGGCATATGATGTTGTGATTACTGGCTTTGGCCATACCGCTCCTGGCAATCCTGTCACTTTGTCAAAGCACAGTGCAAAAGAAGAATTTTCAGCTGTGGACAAGGGCAAATGGAAATGGGACTTGTCAAGCTACGCCCATCTCTCTGCTCAGGACATCCATTCTGGATATCTAAACCGTCTGTATACCAGTCGTGATTATGAAGCCGGTTTAGTAAACCTGATGAAAGAGCGATATGAGGTAAATACTTGTTCCCTTGAATAACTTCTTTTTCCTTATATCCTGCTTCAATTGTCAACTCTAGTAGCACCCAAGGGCCGGTTCATCAATATGAATGTGAACCGGGACTTGTAATAGGAGAAGATTGGATTTTGCTTGTCTAGCCCTTATAGACCGGTTTATACCTTTAGGATAGTCCGGTTTATACATCCGAATTCCTTTCAGTCATTAACATGATCCGGTTCCTGCAGTAAAACTTGATAACCTTGAATTGATCCGATATGCATTAGCTCCCAAGTGCCAAGTATATAACTTGTTATATGCTTGGGACTTAAAAGATCAGTTGATAAAAAGCAAACCGCACGAGCCCCCAAGTGCCAAGTGTATAATGTGTTATGTGCTTGTGACTTTTGAAAAAGTATTACCAACTTATTGTCTTTCTTTTGCAGGCTGACTTGACCAACAAAGACTCTCAAATCACCGATCTCCAGGAGAACATCAAGTCCCAGCAAGCCGAAACTTCAAAGGCCAAAGAAGAGTTGAAGGGTGCTTTAACAGCCATGGAGCAATTGAAGGATGGCTTCAAAGGCGAGTGAGCGGATTGGGAGGCTGAAAAAGCCATTTTGCTAAAGGAGGCAGAAGATGCTGAAGCGCCACTTAAACCGGTGGCAGAAGAGCTGACTGGCTTGAAGCGGTAAATCAACGCTATGACTTCTGCCATCTTTGGTAAGTAGCCTTGTCATGAACCGTACCTAATCATCCTTGAAACCTCCGGTTTAATAATATTGTAACCATTGCAGGTAGCCGTGTCGCCCATCTCGGCTCAGATATGCGTAAGAAACTGAAGGCTGCCTATACCTTGATAGAGCAATTATATACCGGCGCTCAACGAGTCATCTGCACTGCTTCGTAAAGTAAACCGCCGCCGACTTTAATCAAGGATACATTGGCCAAGCTATCCATGACACCTGCCCAGCTAGAAGAAGTGAAGTGATCTGCTGCAAGGGCTCGCGCTTTGTCTGCACTGACTCGGGCTAAGGCTTGGATAGCTGATCTTGATCCGGAGGGCATTGGAAATGGCTATCCTAGTCAAAAAGAAGATGGATCGGAATTTGACAATGATGCCCTTAAAGCCTTGACAAAGGAGATGCGCCCGCTTGCAAGTAAACTGGCAGAAGAGACTGATTTATCTTTCCACCGGTCCATCTATGATGCAGACAATAGACGGACCGATGCGTCAGTTTATGAAGCCCAAAATCTCCCGGCAATCTGTAAGCATACTTATGCCCCTGATGTTGAACCGTTAGATCTTATAAGCGATGAAGCTGTCTTCCGAGACTGTCAATCTGTCATGATATGCAATGTCTGGTTATGATCTATAACAGTTTTATGCAATCCTGTTTTCTGCATGTGATATAAAATTGGCCTGGCGGTTTACCGCCGGACGGGTTATGATACCTAATATAAAGCCAGAGTTCTATAATCAAGGTTGTAAAACAATGAAATATGAAATATATCATACCTGTGATATTGAATCACATCGTTGGTTTACCAACTTTTTGTAGTAAGGGTGATAACCCAAATCTTGAGTGTTGACTCTCACCATGCTGTGCTGGTTTATAATAAGCCATGCCGGGTTATG
This sequence comes from Triticum dicoccoides, assembly GCF_002162155.2. Classification (NCBI taxonomy): domain Eukaryota; kingdom Viridiplantae; phylum Streptophyta; class Magnoliopsida; order Poales; family Poaceae; genus Triticum; species Triticum dicoccoides. The sequence goes on along the minus strand of NC_041391.1, from coordinate 374,892,162 downwards.
ATAAACACCAGATGATCATCCTGGCGACTTATAGTCAATGCCAGACCGGGTTAATCAGCACCGGTTTAAGATTGGTCGTGTACTAACAACTGACAGTTGAAAGCCACGCTGGATTAACAAACACCAGGTTATATTGATGACTTATAGTCAGGCCTGGTCAATAGACGCCGGTTTATCTCAAAACCTTATCAAAGGAGAAAAAACTTGTAAAAACAACAACAAATAAAAACTTGTAATCGAGGCTTTTCAAGGGCTGCCAGGCCCAAATTCGAGGCTTTTCATGGGCTCCCAGGCCACCGAGTTAAACCATTATACAAACTTTTAAGATGAACCTCACATTAACCAATCGTCATTTTAAATTTGACAAGTTCAGGGTCTGTATAAGACTGACTTGTCAAACGTTCGACAGGTCATACCAGGATTACCTGGACGGAGTGGGTTACTTGATGAAGGCAGGTTAACCCGGGGTTTTAGGTGAATACACCTGGCTTCCAAGCCTGGCTTGATAGCCTATTACAAGGGTCCTTTCAAACTCTTTGTTTGTTGTGCACAAAGAGCCCCCAACTAACATTGTGAGTTGTTCACAATGGGTACCTATGTTTGAGCTGTGTGTGGCAACAAACTCTCTTTGGTCCCTTGGGTGTGAAGCCCCCAAGCTGTGTTGTGGCTTTATAAGCCAGTTTAATTGGTAATCAGAACTCCTCTTTATAAGCATAAGCCCCCATGTAACCAAGAAGATATAAGATGAAACGGCATAGGCCCTGCTTTAGCAAGGATGTCGGTTTATTTATTGATCATAATATGCACATTGTCAAAAATATATACATAGTAGTAGCCTGTGGCTCAGGTGTAGTAAGGCCGAAGATGAGCTATATTCCACGGCCGGTGAGTCTCCTCCTCCGACTTGCGTGAGTCTTTGTGCTCTCGAACATTGATGAGGTAATATGACCCGTTGTTCAGATTGTTGCTAACCACAAAGGGCCCTTCCCAAGGTGGGGATAACTTGTGCATATCCGTATGATCCTGGATAAGCCGGAGTACTAAGTCGCCTTCCTGAAAAGCTATAGTTTTAACCCGACGGCTCTGATAACGCCGCAGGTCTTGCTGATAAATCGCTGAACGAGCTACCGCAATATCCCGTTGTTCATCTAACTGTTGGGATTCTATGGTAGGGTGCATCGATTGCAAATTAAAATTTTCCTACGCGCAGAACATCCAAGAACATGCTATGGGAGATGGATCACAGTTCGTTACCACTAGACGCGCAGTGTCGTGCAGCGAAAGAAGAGTTGGAGCAGTGCGTCCGCGTGGATTGTCTCCTCCTCGTCCGATCTCCCTCGAACAGTCGGTCGTCCGATCCCACGTACAAGTTCGCTGGAGCGGCGCAAGTGCACCGCCTCTAACGGTATCTGCGCGTGCAGGAGGAACACCGTGCGACGGACTGCTAGGTCCGACCACACAGTCGGCGGCGAGTGGAGGTGGCTATTCACAACACATGCAAACCCTAGTGACAGCGCCGAAGCGATCAATCGCATGAGTGTGCCGCACCTCCACTTTATATAGGCGTCCATCACAGGCTCAAAACTTGGGCCTCGCACGGACCCTAAAGCCCAAAGTCTACTCGGTCACGTTCCTTAGTACAGTTCGGATCACATCCGACCAGTGTCCTATGAACCGACCTCGTAGGTTCCTTCCCTTAAGCGCGCAACCCCTTAGGTTCAAGTCGGCTTGGTCACAGTCCGGATCACCTCCGACCTCCACGGTTGGTACTGGCCTCTAGCAAGGCGTGCCGACCACCTAGCACACTATGAAGCTAGTTAGGTGAACCTGTACAACGTGTCACACTTCTGTTCCCTTTGCCGCACGATATATGTTGTCGGGCTCAAGGCGAGATAGTCATCCTTGTGCTAGCCCGACCTCTTTCTCGCTCCAGTGATACCGACCACAAAACGGATTATCTCATAATCCCTGTCGCATGGCCATGCTTATCCTGGTCAGATCGCACGAGGGGCCCAGAGTATATCTCTCCTGATCGGAGGGGCAAATCCCATCTTGCTCAACCATGTCTCGCAGCATGGGACCGGACAAACACGAAACCGACCTTTGATACTACCCAGTCATGGAGTAGCGTTTGGTCGGCCCAAAGCAAGTCTGTCACCATCCAGAGTACATGCGTCAGCTCAGGTCTTAGGACATAGAACATATGTTGTACTAGAGACTCACAGATGACATATCGCTGCGTCACATAGTTGGGTCTGTCCGACTCGAACCTTATCTCGACTCGGATCCGACTACATCGAATCCGACCAGACCTTTCCAAGTCCATATTATCCGGTTAGCATCCAATGCTCCATGGCTAGTGAGACCAAGTCATCGACCGTGTCATATGCTAGTCTAGTCGGTTGCACGTCCACACAACCCCTTCGACTAGGGACCTTTTAGGATAGTCATCATACAATGCATAGTCCCACAAACAAGTCACGTACTTGCTGATACACATCATTGATAATGTCCAAGGACTATCTTTATTCATAAGCACACAGGAAATATCATCATACATGATTGCCTCTAGGGCATATTTCCAACAGTCCCCACTTGCACTAGAGTCAATCAAATAGACATCGAATGCCCATAGCTCTAACGTGCCCCTCATGCTTGGGTTGTGGAAATGGCTTAGTCAACGGATCTGCAAAATTTGCATCCGTGTGAATCTTGCATAACTCTACATCACCATTCTTTACGATCTTTCATATCAGGTGATATTTCCGATCTATGTGTCGGACCTTGTGGTGATTCCTCGGCTCCTTTGCTTGTGCGATGGCACTAGAATTATCAAAATAAAGGTCCAACAGTTTCACTGAGGCTGGGAAAATACCAAGATCATCCAGAAAATGCCGGATCCAAACACCTTCCTTTGCAGCTTCACAAGCCGTATCCTGCTTGGAACTCATCTAGTGCACTGCTCCTCCATTCAGGACGTACATGAATCCGGACTGTGATCGACAATCATCTCTGTTGGTTTGAAAACTAGCATCGGCGTAACCCCTTACGACGAGATCTTCCTCACCTCCATAAACTCGGAACATCTCTTTAGTCCTTTTCAGGTACTTCAAAATAGTCTTTACCGCTGCATAGTGACTCTCACCTGGGTTGGCCTGGTATCTACTGGTAAGGCTTATTGCAAAAGCAACATCAGGCCTTGTACATACCATGGCATACATGATGGATCCGATTGCAGAGGCATACGTAATCCTACTCATCCTGCTTCGCTCATCAGATCTCGAAGGACTCTGAGTCTCGCTTAGCCTTATACCATGTGAGAGTGGCAAGAACCCTTTCTTCGCCTCACTCATGTTGAACCGCTTCAACACTTAATCTATGTACGTGCTCTGGCTTAAGACGAGTAGCCTCCTCGATCTATCTCTATAGATCTTAATGCCCAAAATATACACTGCCTCACCAAGGTCTTTCATCGAAAACATGCCATTCAATGATTCCTTCACCGAGTTCAGCATCGAAACATCATTCCCGATCAGTAGAATGTCATCCACATACAAGATCAAGAACACTATCGAGCTCCCACTTAACTTCTTGTATAAACAAGAATCCTCTTTGCTTTTGATGAAACCGAGACCAGTGAGGACCTCATCAAAATGAATGTTCCAACTCTGAGATGCCTGCCTCAACCCATAAATGGATCTCTTGAGCTTGCATACCTTACTAGTGCTAGTCGGATCAACAAAACCCGCGGGCTGTATCATATACACGTCCTCGGTTAAATTTCCATGAAGGAAAGCCGTTTTGACATCCATTTGCCATATCTCATAATCGAAATATGCAGCTATAGCTAGTACGATCCTCACCGACTTTAGCATCGCTACCGGCGAGTAAGTCTCATCGTAGTCATTTCCTTGAACTTGTCCATAACCCTTAGCGACAAGACGAGCTTTGTGGATCTGAACATTTCCATCCACATCGGCTTTCTTCTTAAAGACCCATTTGCAACCAATGGCAGTTACGCCAGGTGGAAGATCAACCATGTCCCAAACTTGATTCTCATCCATGGACTTTTACTCGGATCTCATGGCCTCCAGCCATGCCTCGGAATCTGGGCTTACCATCGCTTCTGCATACGTGGCCGGCTCATCGCTTTCTAGCAACAATACATCACGCACTCTGCGCAATCTTTCCGACCTTCATGGTTCCGGTGCCGCTTCCACTACGGGTTCCTTGACTGGCTCCGGTATGATCTCATCACCAGCCGAGCCGTCCCCGAGTGGTCCTCGAATTTCTTTGAGTCGAACCGTCCTCCCACTGGCCTCCCGACTGAGAAACTCTTTCTCAAGAAAAACCCCGTTCCGAGCAACAAACACTTTGTTCTCTTCTCGGTTCTAGAAGGTATATCACAAGGTTTCCCTCGGATATCCCACGAATATGCATTTATCCGATTTAGGTGTAAGCTTGTGTGACATAAGTCGCTTGACAAATGCTTCACAACCCCAAATCTTTAGAAAAGACAAACTGGGACTCTTCCCGGTCCACATCTCATGTGGTGTCTTGTCTACGGATTTTGATGGTACCTTATTAAGTGTGAAAGCTGCAGTTTCTAGAGCGAATCCCCAGAATGACAAGGGTAAATCCTTTGCTCATCATAGACCGGACCATGTCCAACAAGGTCCTATTCCTCCGTAACGACATGCCGTTTCTCTGTGGCGTACATGGAGGTGTGAGCTGAGGTACTATACCTCGGCTTTTCAGATGATCACAAACTCCTGGCTCATGTACTCACCTCCACGATCAGATCGTAGAAGTTTTATAGTCTTGTCGAGCTGATTGTCAACCTTGTTCTGAAACTCTTTGAACTTTTCAAAAGTCTCCGACTTGTGCCTCATCAAATAGATATATTGTGACACTCCAAAAAATTTGGTGGTTTGTTTTTCAAAAGAGCCTTGCTTGGTTTGAAAGAAGGTCATTTAAACCCTTCCTAAAAACCATCTTCTAAGTTTTCCCTCTCAAAAATCCTTTTCTTCGATTTAGTTTCTTCTAAAAAGAAAACCCTTTTAGTTTTGGGCTTTTATTTGGTTTGATCCCTTCTAAATTTTACAATGCCACCTATGGTGAAATTTTCCCAAAACCTCTCCTCCCACTTTGGTACAATCCAAACATTCTGTCCAAACAAATAAAATCCATTTTTTGGATTTTATTCCAACTATTTCTCCTCCCAATATAAATCTGTCTTTTCTTTTGAACCTAGGTGGATTGCAAAGCAAGTACCCTAATGCTTTTGATTTTTGACCTCAACTCAACACCCTTGGATAGTCCTTTGTACCCACAACCCAGAACCATCTTGATCCACTCTTCTGCTGTTCAAATATTTCAAATTTCACTCACTGCAAGTTTGGACCAGATTTGCCAAATTTGGTGAAATTCATATCTACACCTCTCCAAAAATTCTACAAATATTCAGGCAGCCTCTAGATGCAATGAGAGGCCCCTCCACCAAAAACCAGCTCAAGGAAAAATCCCTACATGCCTAGATCATTTTGTCGAACACCTTGCATACACTGTTTCTGTCCATCTTCAGTTAAATTCAGAATTTCAGTGTCAATCTTCGACATAATTCAGTCACAAGCTCACAGTGCACTTGGCACGTAGCTCACGGCCTGGCTTGCTTGTCCGGAGCCTCACACGCGTGCTTGGCGCCTTCCTGGCGTTGGTGGCGCCCTGGCCCGCCTGCGCCGGCATGTCTTGCGGCGGCCGTATCACTGTAGCGGCCGACAGGGAGCAGAACAGCGGCATAACGCCGTTCGGCGCCGCCGAAACCCCCTGGTGGCTCCGCGTGGCCGTTTCCTCGCAAGCGCATGCATGCAGCACCGACACCGTGGCACGGCACGCGCAGAGCGCGCTCCCTGCCGCCGACGGGCCTGCGCCGCCCTGTTCCTTCGAGCTCCCCCTAAACAACCCAATCCCGACGCGGTTAGCATCTAAACGGAACCAGGGAACACCCACGACGATGATCAACCTCTGAACCCTCCCGTGCAACCACTTCGCCGCCGTAATCACCTCGCCGGAGAACCCCGTTCTCGGCAACCTCCTCGAGGCGGCTATATATAGCACCCCGAGCTTTCTCTCGCCTCCGCACGGCTCCACCATCTCACCAGACCCCGCCCGGCCACTGAACGAGCCTCGAGGGGCCTTTCCTCCTCGACTCCGGCCACCTCCGTCCGCCTCAGGCTCCGGCATCGTTCTCTCCGGTGAGAACCCCTCCGCCGCCCTACTTTCGACCGTAGCCTCGTACCACCTCTATTAAGATAACCCCACCTCAATTTTGACCTCGCAGCTCTCTCCGGCGAGATCCACGACCACCCGAACCGCCGTCCGCCGGAGCAAGCGTCGCCGTCGACGTGGTACTCGCTGGCGACCACCACCACCTCCCACAGACGCGGAATGGCGCCCTGAACACAGAGGTACTCTCCGATCTCCCTGCCTCGCCGTGGATCGCCGCCGGCGAACACCGCGGCTCTCGGGCGCCGACGAGCCCCGGCTCCCTCGTTTGAAAATTCAAACCTGACGGGTGGGACCCGTCTGTCAACCTCTCCTGTGTTTTTTTTTGAATCGTTTACTGAAAGCGTACTCTGCCAAATACGCTTCCACTCTGAACCATTTTTCTGTATTTTTCTGCAAAGCCCCTTGGAAGTTTTCTGTTTCATTACAGATGAGTACTTGGGTTAAAACCATTATAAATTTTTAACAGAAAGGAATTTTTGAGTGATTCTTTTTCTTTCCTCTTCAAATTTTTGTCTAGTTTTTTATCATATTTATTTGAAAAATATTTGGAACACTTTTCTGTACACTCGCGGTATTTATGTTACGTGCATATTTTTTTATACCATAGATTCCGGAGGAAACGACGGAGCTGCAAACTTCGCACAGTTAGACTCCAACTACTCCGAACCAGGAAAGCATGTTTGAACTCTTGATATGATGAGTGTTGTTGCATCTTTGCATTGTAGCATGGTCATGGCATGTTTAGGAACATCACTTTAAATATTATGTTTCATGCACATAATCGGAAAGTAAGTTTCGGAGAGCATTATGTTGTTGGATACATATTTGTAGAGCCATGTGTTGGCATGAGGATGGGTAAGATGGCAGTGCTGTGACATGCCAGTCTTATGCAAGATTATTTGACTTCCGTGTCATCGTGAAACAAATCACATTCCATTCATTTCCTTCCTGTGCTGCCACATGTTTGCCGCAAGGGATATGGCATAATAAGTTGCAACCGTTTTCCTGGTACACACCAAGTGGAGAGGCCGGGATGAGGGTTCCATGGCCCTGGATTAAAGCCCGTCATCCGGTTAGGGGGCATGGGTGTTTCCGGTTGGGACCGAGAGGGGGGCACCCCTTAGAGCGCGCGTATAGAAATTTGATCCCATGCTATTCGAGGTTGTGGCCTCCCCGTCTCAAAGTTTTTCTTGGAGGTTCTCCAGGGTGATTCCTGGCATCGTGAGGTGAAATGGGTGTGTACTACTTAAATGTGTTTCTACTGAAATACCGTAAACGGAACTAGTCCTTTGTGACTATGGAAATCCATTGACTGTGGTCAGTTCATGCAAACTCTGCAGAGTCTCAAATCCGTCAATTGTCTTGTACTTTGTTCAAGTACTATATTAATCTTATCTTGTCAGGTATCAACCACAGTGACAAAACTCCGGTGGGATTTATGTGTGATAAATCCGGTTAACAGATTATTCTTGTGGATGGACTAATCTTGTCATTTACATTTATTACAAGCCATGTCTGTGATGTCGCTCAAACGTCCGATGGTGGCAGACCTGTTATTTACTTTTGTCATGAATCCTGTCTGTGATGTCGCTCAGACATCCGACTGTGGTATTGCTTTTAAAGCCCTGTTTGTGATGTCGCTCAGACGTTAGACTGTGGTATTTCTTTTTAAGCCCTGTCTGTGATGTCGCTCAAACGTCCGACTGTGGTATTTCTTTTTAAGCCTTGTCTGTGATGTCGCTTAGACGTCCGACTTGGTATTTCTTTTTAATCCCTATCTGTGATGTCGCTCAGACGTCCGACTATGGTATTTCTTTTTAAGCCCTGTCTGGGATGTCGCTCAGACGTCCAACTGTGGTATTTCTTTTTAAGCCCTGTCTGTGATGTCGCTCAGACGTCTGACAGTGGTATTTCTTTTAAAGCCCTGTCTGTGATGTCGCCAAGACGTCCAACTCTGGCATTCCTTTTAAATCCCTTTATGTGATGTCGCTTAGACGTCCGACTGCGGCATGCATTTTATTTACTTACCTTTCGAGGCGTCACTCCAGACACCCGATCGGTTTTCAGTTATTTATTTTATTCATCAAGTCCTGCAATATTATCGTTATTTTATGAGCATCATCCTTGTTCATGATGCATTCATGCATTCATTGATTATATCTTTTGTTCGAACTGTCTTGCGAGTACTTTCAAGTACTCACCTGGCTTGTTGATTTGGCCAGATGTTGATGAAGGCGATCTCATGGATGAAGAGTTTGATAGCGAGTCCGACGCCTAGAGGAGTCCCAGTCAGTCCCGTGCGATCCTGTCTTGGTCATTGTATTATCCGCTTTCGCAACCCCGAATAAATTCATCGAGCCTCACCTCGACGCTCGATGTACTGCCAGTAGAAGTAAAGTTATCCACCACCACTTTTCCTCGAGCTAGTAGCATGCCACCCCACCCCTATGTCATAACCGCCCTTATGTAAGATATTGGCGAGTTTGTAATTAACTGTTGAGCAGCCTCAGCTCAATCCTGTAATATATTTGATGCTACTGGTTCTCTGTTTATCAAGCTTTTGTCTACCAGAAAGGATGACTTCTCCTATACTGGGTTTAAAAGATCGGTTTTATCAATAATCATATTATTGAAAAGCCGGTCGTGACATATATCCATATCTACTCAAGTCATCGGTAAAAGTCACGAATTACTGATAGCCACCTCTGGTAGTTGTGCTCATTGGACCACACACATCACAATGTATAAGATCCAACAGCTCAGACGCCCTCTCGCAACTCTTTGTGAAAGGGGACTTAGTCATCTTGCCGAGCAAGCATGATTTGCATGTCTCGAATGACTCAAAGTTGGACGAAGTTAGGAGCCCATCATCATGGAGCTTCTTCATGCGTTTCAGACTAATGTGTCCAAGCCGGCAATGCCAGAAGTATGTCAGATTTATCTCATTAGGCTTATGCCTCTTGACATTCACGTTATAGACCGGTTCCTGTTCTAGATTCAATATAAATAGCCCATCAACAATGGGTGCATAGCCGTGGAACATACCATTCAAAAATATTGAACAACCATTGTCCTTTAAATTAAATTCATAACCTTGACTCATCAAACATGAGGTAGAAATAATGTTCCGACTAAGTGCAGGAATGTAATAACAATTATTCAATTCCATAATGAATCTGGAAGGAAGCTGGAGCTGCATCTTTCTGACCTCCAATGCAGCAACTCTTTCTTTGTTGCCGACCCTGATGTCAATCTCCCCCTGTGCCACACGCCTAGTTCTTACCATCCCTTGCATTGAGTTGCAAATATGAACAACCGATCCGGTATCAAATACCCAAGAGCTACTAGGTATGTTAGCAAGGTAAATGTCTATAACATATGCAACAAGTGTACCTTTGCCTGAAGAAGCATTTTCGGCCTTCTTGCCATGTTCTGCAAGCCACTTGCTACAGTTCCTCTTCCAGTGACCGGTCTCCTTGCAGTGATAGCAAACGTTCTTCGAGTCCGGTCCATACTTTGGCACAGCAGCGGAGGTTACCATCTTCGTGCCCTTTGCCTTAGCCTTTTTCTTGGACCAACTCTTCTTGAACTTAGCCGATTTCTGCACCATCAACACTTGATGCGTGCCTTTCTTAATATCCTGCTCTGCCACTTTGAGCATCCCATGCAATTCAGTGAGCTTCTTATCCATGCCATGCATATGATAGTTCGAGATGAACGTAGCATAGCTTGGCGGAAGGGAAACCAGAACAACATCACTAGCCAGCTCATCCAAGAGCGGGAAGCCCAAACGATCCAAAGCTTTCACATATCCGATCATCTTGATCACATGTGGGCTCAGTGGTTCACCTTTCTTCAGCTTGCAATCCATCAAGGATCGCCAGACATTGAACCTTTTGATCCTAGCTTGTGTCTGAAACATGCTCTTGAGACTCTCGATCATATCATAAGCCTCAACATTTTCGAAATGTTGTTGCAAATTGGGCTCCATACAAGCCAGCATCAGAGAGCTGATCTCCGTAGATTCATCAACGAGTTTCTGGTAGGCATTCTTAGTTGTGGCATTAGCATTATCGGCAGGTTCTTCTGGAAGTGGATCCTCTAGAACATGTTCCTTTTTATCATGCTTGAGAACAATTCTCAGATTTCTATACCAGGTGGTAAAGTTTGTTCCAATCAGTTTATCCTTTCCCAGAATTGATTTCAATGCAAAGTTGGGTTGAGCAGGTGGTGCCATTAATCTACAACAGAAAATATGCAATCACTAAGGAATACGTTTATGTAGAGTAATTCAAGCCTAAACAGAAATACTCCCACTGAAGTCAACATCCCTCTGGAAACTCTCAGTGATTCAGGATCCGACTAGCGCATGTGACTAGTGAGCTTTAGCATCACTGCTAGCCAACATGCCTATCCGGTAAGCAACTCCTTGCTAATCGTATCTCTATATGACTCTTGTCGGTCGGAAAGGTATCTCATACCCCGGCTCCCAACCTTCTTTGCCACAAGGCCCAAAACCATTTTGATAGCCTTGTCAAGTTAACCAGACGCAGTGCATGTCCGTGTCCGACACGAACCCTTCAGCTCAAGGACACCCAGCAACAACTCAATTTTATGAGCCCACTACTAGACGTACTTGACGTGCGAAGGTGCAACATCGGGGAAGGCAATTCGCTTGATATTTATGAGGGGTCTTTCTACCATTCTAACATGCATAGAAACAAAGAAGCATAACAATCATAAATAAACACATATTGTGAAATAGTATGGCTCCTTCATGGACGTTCTTCCAGGTCGGCTCCGACTCCGATGACCATCTAGGAACTCCATCTTATTTGTCACGCCGGGACGCCAAGCCACCAACCTGATCTCTATAATCCAACTACTACACCTAGTAATGAATTTTACATAGAGTCACAAGTTGACACGTAGGTCATTATATAATATAATAACAGCACTTTGGCTCCTGCCGCCTGACAAACATGACACGCAGGCCACGTATAAATTACACACATGTATCACATACACATAAGCCATACTATTCACATCAAACCCGCAAAACAAAGTTATTCATAGAATCGCATTCTACCGATTTGTGTGTCGGGTACGAAATACACGGCGCTATGCACACGCTTTCGGAAATCACAGATCGCATGTGAACTCCGTTCATGCCGAATTTTCTGATCTGACCGATCATATCAATCATCGCGAATCCGATTCGGATTTTACGTTTCACTGTTAACCCCGATGGTGGATGACCGACCGGTAGGGGTAGATCGTGTCATGACCTCATCGATCCCGATTGACAGAAAACATAGCCTCAACGATCCGCATGTGCAGTTGATTGATATGTCTCCAACGTATCTATAATTTTTGATTGCTCCATGCTACTTTATCTACTGTTTTAGGCAATATTGGGCTTTATTATCCACTTTTATATTATTTTTGGGACTAACCTATTAACCAGAGGCCCTGCCCAGATTTGCTGTTTTATGCCTATTTCAGTGTTTCATGGAAAAGGAATATCAGACGGAGTCAAAACGGAACAAAATCAACTGGAGAAGTTATTTTTTGAAGGAAACCCACCCGATGGACTTGGAGTGCACGTCAAGGAAGAAGGGAGGTGCCCACGAGGGTGGGGGGCATGCCCACCCCCCTGGGGTGCGCCCCCCTGCCTTGTGTCCCCCCCTTCGGTCCACCGACGTACTGCTTTCACCGATATATACCTACGTACCCTAAAACTTCCAGAACAGAAGATAGATCAGGAGTTCCGCCGCCGCAAGCCTCTGTATCCACCAAAAACCTCTTGGGAGCCCGTTCCGGCACCCCTGCCGGAGGGGGATCCCATCACCGGTGGCCACCTTCATCATCCCGGTGCTATCCATGACGAGGAGGGAGTAGTTCACCCTCGGGGCTGAGGGTATGTACCAGTAGCTATGTGTTTGATCTCTCTCTCTCTCATGTTCTCTCTCGTGTTCCTCTATGGCACGATCTTGATGTATCCCGAGCTTTGCTATTGTAGTTGGATCTTATGATGTTTCTCCCCCTCTACTCTCTTGTGATGAATTGAGTTTCCCCTTTGAAGTTATCTTATCGGATTGAGTCTTTTATGAGAACACTTGATGTATGTCTTGCTGTGATTATCTGTGGTGACAATGGGATATCATGTGCCACTTGATGTATGTTTTGGTGATCAACTTGCGGGTTTCGTGACATTGGGAACCTATGCATAGGGGTTGGCACACGTTCTTGACTCTCCGATAGAAACTTTGGGGCACTCTTTGAAGTACTTTGTGTTGGTTGGATGAATCTGAGATTGTGTGATGCATATCGTATAATCATGCCCACGGATACTTGAGGTGACAATGGAGTATCTAGGTGACATTAGGGTTTTGGTTGATTTGTATCTTATGGTGTTCATCTAGTACGAACTCTTTTATAGATTGATCCGAAAGAATAACTTTGAGGTGGTTTCTTACCCTACCATAATCTCTATGTTTGTTCTCCGCTATTAGTGGCTTCAGAGTGACTCTTTGTTGCATGTTGAGGGCTTGTTATAAGATCTATCATGTTATTATTGTTGAGAGAACTTGCACTAGTGAAACTATGAACCCTAGGCCTTGTTTCCTATCATTGCAATACCGTTTACGCTCACTTTTACCACTTGTTACCTTGCTGCTTTTATATTTTCAGTTTCCAAAAACCTATATCTACTATCTATTTTGCACTTGTATCACCATCTCTTCGCCGAACTAGTGCACCTATAAAATTTACCATTGTATTGGGTGTGTTGGGGACACAAGAGACTCTTTGTTATTTGGTTGCAGGGTTGTTTGAGAGAGACCATCTTTATCCTACGCCTCCTACGGATTGATAAACCTTAGGTCATCCACTTGAGGGAAATTTTCTACTGTCCTACAAACCTGTGCACTTGTAGGCCCAACAACGTCTACAAGAAGAAGGTTGTGTAGTAGACATCAAGCTCTTTTCTGGCGCCGTTGCCGGGGAGGTTAGCACTTGAAGGTATATCTTTAGATCTTGCAATCGAATCTTTTTGTTTCTTGTTTTATCACTAGTTTAGTCTATAAAAGAAAACTACCAAAAAAATGGAATTGAGTTTGTCTCATACGCTTCGTCTTTTTAATATCTTTCGTGAAAATGATGGGAAGGAAAATTGTGCTCAAGTACTAGAAGAAGAATTACATAGAATGCTTGGAATACAATATGTGATTGATGAGCATGATTGCAATGTTATTAGTATGAATTCCTTGAATACCCATGATGCTAATGATATGCAAAGCCACAAGCTTGGGGAAGCTATGTTTGATGAAGATGATATGTTTAGTCCCCCAAGCTTTGATGAACAAATTTACTATGATGAAAGCATGCCTCCTATCTATGATGATTATTGTGATGAATCGAATGCTCTAAAGAATAATGATAACCATGAAACTTGTCATCTTGATCTTAATTTTCAATCACATGATAGTTATTTTGTTGAGTTTGCTCCCACTACTATTCATGAGAAGAATTTTGCTTATGTGGAGAGTAGAAAATTTTCTATGGTTGTAGGTCATGAAAAGAATGCTTTAGGTGCTGGTTATATTGTTGAATTCATTCATGATGCTACTGAAAATTATTATGAGGGAGGAACATATGCTTGTAGGAGTTGCAATAATGTCAAGTTTCCTCTCTATGTGCTTAAAATCTTGAAGTTATGCTTGTTTTACCTTCCTATGCAAGTTGATTATTGTTCCCATAAGTTATTTTCTCACAAAATCCCTATGCATAGGAAGTGGGTTAGACTTAAATGTGCTAGTCATATGCTTCATGATGCTCCCGTTATGTTTCAATTCTTATCTTTTATGTGAGCATTATTGTCATCATCATGCCAAGCTAAAAGGCATTAAAGAAAAGCGCTTGTTGGGAGACAACCCAATATTTAACTTTACTGTTTTTGTGTGTACACATGATTATGCTACTGTAGTAATCATGTTTTATAGCTTTTGTTTCAATAAAGTGCCAAGTAAGACCTTTAGGATAGCTTACGGTGATAGTTGTGTTGATCCTGCTGAAAATCAGAAACTTTTGCACCCAGTAAATTAGTTTGTTTAATTCACAGAAAAGTGATTATGATCTGATTTTTTTTGATATGGATTGGTACACGAATTTATTAGGACTTCCTAATTTGGTAAAATTTTTGTAGTTCCAGAAGTATACGTTTGATACAGATTACTACAGACTGTTCTGTTTTTGACAGATTCTGTTTTCTATGTGTTGTTTGCTTATTTTGATGAATCTATGAGTAGTATCGGAGGGTATGAACCATAGATAAGTTGTAGTACAGTATATATTACACCAATATGAATAAATAATGAGTTCATTACAGTACCTTATGTGGTGGTTTTGCTTTCTTTCACTAACAAAGCTTACGAGTTTTTTGTTGAGTTTTGTGTTGTGAAGTTTTCAAGTTTTGGGTAAAGATTCGATGGACTATGGAATAAGGAGTGGCAAGAGCCTAATATTGGGGATTCCCAAGACACCCAAGGTAATATTCAAGGATAACCAAGAGCCTAAGCTTGGGGAGGCCCCGGAAGGCATCCCCGCTTTCGTCTTCGTTCATCGGTAACTTTACTTGGAGCTATATTTTTATTCACCACATGATATGTGTTTTGCTTGGAGCGTCATTTTATTTTGTTATTATTTGCTTGCTGTTATTTATAATAATGTTTTGCATCTTTAGTTTCAATAAAGAAGTCAAGGATAGCCTTTGCCATGCTTATTTTGCTAGTATACATGTTGCTGTTTGAAAAACATAAAGTTTACCGCTGTTGCAAAAATTCCCTAGAAAAGTCAGGAAGTGGTATAATGTTGAATATTTTTGCATATTGAGCTCTGATAAATTTATTACAGTGGTAATTTTAGTTCATAATTTTTGGAGTCAGGGAAGTATTGATACTCTTGCATTCTTTACAGACTATACTGTTTTGGCAGATTGCTGTTATGGTTGCATTGTTTGCATATGTTTGCTTAATTAATGATTATATTTTAGGTTAGGAGTATTAAATATGCAGAGGAATTTAGTATTAAATGTGGAATAATAACTTTAGTGATTTGTTACAGTAGGAAATGATAAGGTTTTGCATTGGTTTATACTAACCTATCTCACGAGTTCTTGTTGAGTTTGTTGTGAATGAAGCTTTTGATAAAAAGAGAAACCGTGATATGAGAGGAATTAAGGAGACACAAAAGTTCAAGGTTGGGGATGCCCAAGGCACCCCAAGATAATATTTCAAGAAGTATCAAGCATCTAAGCTTGGGGATGCCCCGCTAGGCATCCCACCTTTCTTCTTCAACAACTATCGGTTAGTATCGGTTGAGCCTAAGTTTTTGCTTCTTCACATGAGTTGTGTTATCCTTGCAATGTAGTTTTCTTTAGCTTTGCTTGCTGTTTGAATAAAGTATCAATATCTGAAATTATTAAATGAGAGAGAGTCTTCGCATAGTTGCATAATTATTTAGCTACTCATTGACCATCACTTATATCTTTCGGAGTAGTTTGTCATTTGCTCTAGTGCATCACTTATACCTTTTAGAGCATGGTGGTAGTTTTATTTTGAAGAAATAGATGAAGTCTCATACTTCACTTAGATTATTTTGAGAGTCGTTAATAGCATGGTAATTTGCTTAATATTAATATACTTGGTATTCAAGATATGTGAAACTTTCTTATGAGTGTGTTGAATACTAAGAAAAGTTTGATACTTGATAATTGTTTTGAGATATGGATGTAGTGATATTAAAGTCATGCTAGTTGGGTGATTATGAATTCAAAGAATGCTTGTGTTGAAGTTAGAAAGTCCCGTAGCATGCACGTATGGTTAAAGTTGTGTAACAAATTTGTAACATGAAGTGTACCTGGCTTGTGCATCCTTATGAGTGGCGGTCGGCAACGAGCGATGGTCTTTTCCTACCAATATATCCCCCTAGGAGCATGCGCGTAGTACTTGGTTTTTGATGACTTCTAAATTATTGCAATAAATATATGAATTCTTTTGACTAATGTTGAGTCCATGGATTATACGCACTTTTACCTTTCCGCCTTTGCTAGCCTCTTCGGTACCGTGCATTGCCCTTTCTCACCTTGAGAGTTGGTGCAAACTTCGCCGGTGCATCCAAACCCCGTGATACGATACGCTCTATCACACATAAAACTCCTTATATCTTCCTCAAAACAGCCACCATACCTACCTATCATGGCATTTCCATAGCCATTCCGAGATATATATTGCCATGCAACTTCCATCATCATATTCATGACATACATTACTTTTGTCATATTGCCATTGCATGATCATGTAGTTGACATCGTATTTGTGGCAAAGCCACCATGCATTATTTTTCATACATGTCACTCTTGATTCATTGCACCATCCCGGTACACCGCCGGAGGCATTCATATAGAGTCATATCTTGTTCTAAGTTTCGAGCTGTAATCCTTATGTTGTAATCAATAGAAGTGTGATTATCATCATTATTAGAGCATTACCCAAACAAAAAAAAGAAGAAAGGCCAAAAGAAAAAAAAGAAAGGCCCCAAAATAAAGAAAATAAATAAAAAGGGCAATGCTAGTATCTCTTTTTCCACACTTGTGCTTCAAAGTAGCACCTTGTTCTTCATGTAGTGAGTCTCATATATTGTGCTTCAAAGTAGCACCTTGTTCTTCATGTAGTGAGTCTCATAAGTTGTCTTTTTATACTAGTGGGAATTTTTTATTATAGAACTTGGCTTGTATATTCCTATGATGGGCTTCCTCAAATGCCCTATGTCTTCATGAGCAAGCAAGTTGGATGCACACCCACTAGTTTTCTTTTGTTGAGCATTCATAGTTCTAGTGCATCCATTGCATGGCAATCCCTACTCCTCATGTTGACATCAATTAATGGGCATCTCCATAGCTCGTTGATTATCCTCGTCAATGTGAGACTTTCTCCTTTTTTGTCTTCTCCACACAATCCCCATCATCATATTCTATTCCACCCATAGTGCTATATCCATGGCTCACGCTCATGTACTGCGTGAAGGTTAAAAAAGTTTGAGATTATTTAAGTATGAAACAATTGCTTGGCTTCTCATTGCGGGTATAGAAGTTGGGAACATCTTTGTGTGACGAAAATGAAGCATAGCCTAACTATATGATTTTGTAGGGATGAACTTTCTTTTGCCATGTTATTCTGAGAAGACATGATTACTTTGATTAGTATGCTTGAAGTATTATTATTTTTATGTCAATATGAACTTTTGTCTTGAATCTTTTGGATCTGAATATTCATATCACAATTAAGAAGATTTACATTGAAATTATGCCAAAGTAGCACTCCGCATCAAAAATTCTTTTTTATCATTTACCTACTCGAGGACGAGCAGGAATTAAGCTTGGGGATGCTTGATACGTTCCAACGTATCTATAATTCTTGATTGCTCCATGCTACTTTATCTACTGTTTTAGGCAATATTGGGCTTTATTATCCAGTTTTATATTATTTTTGGGACTAACCTATTAACTGGAGGCCCAGCCCAGATTTTCTGTTTTATTCCTATTTCAGTGTTTCGAGGAAAATGAATATCAGACGGAGTCAAAACGGAACGAAATCAACTGGAGAAGTTAGTTTTGGAAGGAAAGCCACCCGATGGACTTGGAGTGCACGTCAGGGAAGAAGGGAGGTGCCCACGAGGCTGGGGGGCGTGCCCACCCCCCTGGGGCGCGCCCCCTGCCTCGTGGCCCCCCCTTCGGTCCACCAACGTACTTCTTTCACCCATATATACCTACGTACCCTAAAACTTCTAGAACAGAAGATAGATCCGGAGTTCCGCCGCCGCAAGCCTCTGTAGCCACCAAAAACCTCTCGGGAGCCCATTCCGGCACCCTGCCGGAGGGGGATCCCATCACCGGTGGCCATCTTCATCATCCCGGCGCTATCCATGATGAGGAGGGAGTAGTTCACCCTCGGGGCTGAGGGTATGTACCAGTAGCTATGTGTTTGATCTCTCTCTTTCTCTCATGTTCTCTCTCATGTTCCTCTATGGCACGATCTTGATGTACCCTGAGCTTTGCTATTGTAATTGGATCTTATGATGTTTCTCCCCCTCTACTCTCTTGTGATGAATTGAGTTTCCCCTTTGAAGTTATCTTATCGGATTGAGTCTTTTATGAAAACACTTGATGTATGTCTTGCCGTGATTATCTGTAGTGACAATGGGATATCATGTGCCACTTGATGTATGTTTTGGTGATCAACTTGTGGGTTTGTGACATTGGGAACCTATTCATAGTGGTTGGCACACGTTCTTGACTCTCCGATAGAAACTTTGGGGCACTCTTTGAAGTACTTTGTGTTGGTTGGATGAATCTGAGATTGTGTGATGCATATCGTATAATCTTGCCCACGGATACTTGAGGTGACAATGGAGTATCTAGGTGACATTAGGGTTTTGGTTGATTTGTATCTTAAGGTGTTATTCTAGTACGAACTCTTTTATAGATTGATCCGAAAGAATAACTTTGAGGTGGTTTCGTACCCTACCATAATCTCTATGTTTGTTCTCCGCTATTAGTGGCTTCGGAGTGACTCTTTGTTGCATGTTGAGGGCTTGTTATAAGATCTATCTATGTTATTATTGTTGAGAGAACTTGCACTAGTGAAAGTATGAACCCTAGGCCTTGTTTCCTATCATTGCAATACCGTTTATGCTCACGTTTACCACTTGTTACCTTGCTGTTTTTATATTTTCAGTTTACAAAAACCTATATCTACTATCTATTTTGCACTTGTATCACCATCTCTTCGCCGAACTAGTGCACCTATACAATTTACCATTGTATTGGGTGTGTTGGGGACACAAGATACTCTTTATTATTTGGTTGCAGGGTTGTTTGAGAGAGACCATCTTCATCCTACGCCTCCTATGGATTGATAAACCTTAGGTCATCCACTTGAGGGAAATTTGCTACTGTCCTACAAACATGTGCACTTGCAGGCCCAACAACGTCTACAAGAAGAAGGTTGTGTAGTAGACATCATTGATCACATCAACCGTGCACATAGCCAATCTTATCAACGACAATAGATCTCATGTGCCGCCTCCACATATCTAATATGCATACGATCTAAATCCAAATCCTATAGCAGAGGCTCTGATACCACTGCTGGGATTCTACGGTAGGGTGCGTCGACTTCCAATTAAAATTTTCCTATGCATAGAATATCCAGGAACATGCTACGAAAGATGGAAGAAGAGTTGGGGCAGCGCGTCCGCATGGATCGTATCCTCCTTGTCCGATCTCCCTCGAACAATCGGTCGTCTGATCCCACGTACAAGTTCGCCGGAGCGGCGCAAGTGCACTGCCTCTAACGGTATCCGCACATGCAGGAGGAACACCATGCGATGGACTGCTAGGTCCGATCACACAGTCGGCAGCGAGTGGATGTGGCTATTCACAGCACATGCAAACCCTAGTGACAGCGCCAAAGCGATCAATCCCATGAGTGTGCCACATCTCCACTTTATATAGGCGTCCGTCGCAGGCTCAACACTTGGGCCTCACACGGACCCTAAAGCCCAAAGTCTACTCGGTCATGTTCCTTAATCCAGTTCGGATCACATCCAACCAGTGCCCTACGAACCGACCTTGTAGGTTCCTTCCCTTAAGCACGCAACCCCTTAGGTTCAAGTCGGCTTGGTCACAGTCCGGATAACCTCCGACCTGCACGGTTGGTAGTGGCCTCTAGCAAGGCGTGCCGACCACCAAGCAGACTATGAAACTGGTTAGGCGAACCTGTACAATGTGTCACACTTCTGTTCCCTTTGCCGCACAATATATGTTGTCGGGCTCAAGGCGAGACAGTCATCCTTGTGCTAGCCCGACCTCTTTCTCGTTCCAGTGATACCGACCACAAACCGGATTATGTCATAATCCCTGTCGCATGGCCATGCTTATCCTGCGCGGATCACACGAGGGGCCCAGAGTATATCTCTCCTGATCGGAGGGGCAAATCCCATCTTGCTCGACCATGTCTCGCAGCATGGGACTGGACAAACCCGAAACCTACCTTTGTAACTACCCAGTCACGGGGTAGCATTTGGTCGGCCCAAAGGAAGTCTGTCACCATCCCGAGTACATGCGCCAGCTCAGGTCTTAGGACATAGAACGTATGTTGTACTAGAGACTCACAGATGACATATCGCTGCGTCTCATAGTTGGGTCTGTCCGACTCGGACCTTATCTCGACTCGGATCCGACTACGTCGGATCCGACCGGACCTTTCCAAGTCCATATTATCCGGTTAGCATCCAATGCTCCATGTCTAGTGAGACCAAGCCATCGACCGTGTCATATGCTAGTCTAGTCGGTTGCACGTCCACACAGCCCTTTCGACTAGGGACCTTTTAGGACAGTCACCGTATAGTGCATAGTCCCACAAACAAGTCACGTACTTGCTGCTACACATCATTGATAATGTCCAAGGACTATCTTTATTCATAAACACATAGGAAATATCATAATACATGATTGCCTCTAGGGCATATATCCAACACTAACAAGTCCAATGCATGTTGGTGTGCTTTTTCATTGTTTGCTTCAACATAACCTGCCACTCGGGGCAAGTCATGGCGAATATCACTTGGGAGAACCACTTACGCTCCATAAACGATGAAGGAGGGTGTGTAACCCGTAGATCTATAGGGGGTGGTGTTAATGCTCCATAAAATAGAAGGCAACTCCTCCACCCAACAACCCAGCGCCCCCTGCAAAGGGACCATAAGCCGGGGCTTGATACCCTTGAAGATTTCTTGATTAGCTCTCTCCACTTGTCCATTAGACTGGGGGTGGGCTACTGATGACACATCAAGCCGGATGTGCTCACGTTGATAGAACTCTTCCATAGCACCCTTGGAGAGATCCGTGCCATTATCTGTGATAATGCTGTCTGGAAAACCAAAGCGGAAGATCACCTTTTTCATGAATTGAACCGCCGTGGCTGCATCCCACTTGCTTACTGGCTCTGCCTCTACCCACTTGGTGAATTTGTCAACCGCCACCAGAAGGTGGGTCTTCTTATCCTTGGACCTCTTAAAAGCCCCAACCATATCCAGCCCCCAAGTTGCAAACGGCCAGGTGATTGGAATCATCCTCAATTCCTGGGCCGGAACATGAGCTCGGCGTGAAAATTTCTGACAGCCATAACACTTTCCGACCAGATCCTCCGCATCAGCATGATCCGTCAACCAATAAAAACCGTGCCGGAAAGCCTTAGCCACCAAGGATTTTGAACCGGCATGATGACCACAATCTCCTTCGTGGATTTCATGCAAGATCTCACAGCCTTCTTCAAGAGAAACACAACGCTGAAACGCCCATGAGACACTGCAATTATGTAACTCGCCATTGACAATAGTCATGGACTTGGACCACCGGATTATCTACCTGGCCAAAACTTCTTCCTCCTGTAACTCGCCTCGGGTCATATACGCTAGGTACGGCACTGTCCAATCAGGGATAGCATGAAGAACTACCACCAATTGAGTCTCTGGGTCAGGAATAGCCAGATCCTCCTCCGTTGGTATTTTGACCGACGGATTATGCAGAACATCAAGAAAAACATTGGGTGGCACCGGTTTACGCTGGGAACCGAGCCGGCTTAGAGCGTCCACCGCTTCATTCTTTCTCCGATCAATATGCTCGACCTGGTAACCCTTGAAGTAACCGGCAATGATATCCACCTCACATCTATAAGCCGCCATAAGCGGATCCTTGGAGTCCCACGTACCGGATACTTGCCGAGTCACTAAATCGGAGTCGCCAAAGCAACGTACCCAGATTAAGTTCATCTCCTTAGCCATCCGAAGACCATGGAGCAAGGCCTCATACTCAGCTGCATTGTTAGTACAGGGAAACATTAAGCGGATAACATAACAAAAATTTTCACCTCGAGGGGAAGTAAGAACCACTCCAGCCCCGAGCCCTCC
The DNA here is from genome assembly GCF_002162155.2 of Triticum dicoccoides. Taxonomy (NCBI): domain Eukaryota; kingdom Viridiplantae; phylum Streptophyta; class Magnoliopsida; order Poales; family Poaceae; genus Triticum; species Triticum dicoccoides. The sequence goes on along the minus strand of NC_041391.1, from coordinate 374,869,845 downwards.
AATTGTCTAGATCCATCGAAGTGAACAGTCCAGTATGTGTTATCCGGATTATCCTCCGGTGCCTGCAACTCTGTCTAGTCATTGATGAAATCCACGAGCGCTTGAGACTTGATAGCAGTGCGAGGCATATATTTTAACCCGTGAGGCCCAAGCTCAATAGCCCACTTAGCAACCCGACCAGTCGCTTCCCTGTTCTGAATGATATCTCCCAATGGAGCGGAACTGACCACAGTAATGGGATGGCCCTTAAAATATTTCTCGAGCTTCCGGCTCGCCATAAACACTCCATGCACCAGCTTCGGCCAATGCGGATATCGCTGTTTGGACTCGATAAGTACCTCATTGGTATAATAATTAAATCGGCCGTTGAACCGGATACTCCTTACCAGCCTCTTTGTGCTCCACCACAATAGCCACACTAATAGCTCGGGCGTTAGCAACCACGTATAACAGCAATGGTTCCTTATCAATGGGGGCAGCAAGGACGGGCGGTTCGGCCAACTGCTTATTTAGATCCTCAAACGCCGCATTAGCTGCTTCACTCGAGACAAAATTGTCTATTTTCTTCATCATCTGATACAGAGGGATCGCCTTCTCCCCCAACCGGCTGATAAACCGGCTTAGCGCTGCAATACAACCCGTCAGTCATTGAACGTCATTGATACAAGCTGGCTTACCCAGGGACGTAATAGCCTTGATCTTTTCCGGATTAGCTTCAATACCCCTGTTAGACACCAGAAAACCCAAGAGCTTACCAACTGGTACACCAAAAACACACTTGGCCGGATTAAGCATCATCTTATAAACCGTCAGATTATCAAAAGTTTCCTGCAAATCAGCTATGAGTGTTTCTCCTTTCCTGGATTTCACCATGATATCGTCCACATAAGCATGAACATTGCGCCCAATCTGATTATGAAGGCAGTTCTGCACACACCGTTGATAAGTCGCCTGGGCACTCTTGAGTCCAGAAGGCATAGATACATAGCAGAAGGCTCCAAAGGGAGTTATAAAAGCCGTCTTCTCCTGGTCCTTAACCGCCATTTTGATCTGATGATAACCCGAATAAGCATCCAAAAAACTCAACCGCTCACAACCCGTTGTAGCATGAATAATCTGATCAATACGGGGGAGGGAAAAGGGATCAGCTGGGCAAGCCTTGGTCAAATCTATGTAGTCCACACACATACGCCAAGTGCCATTCTTCTTGAGTACCGGCACCGGGTTAGCCAACCACTCAGGGTGAAAGACCTCCATAATGAACCCTGCTGCCAAGAGCCGGGCTACCTCCTCACCAATGGCCTTGCGTCTCTCTTCATTAGAGCGGCGAAGAAACTGCTTGACCGGTTTAAACTTGGGATCAATATTAAGAGTGTGCTCAGCGAGTTCCCTCGGTACACCTGGCATGTCAGAGGTTTCCATGCAAAGATTTCCCGGTTTTCACGGATGAACTCGATGAGCGCGCTTTCCTATTTCGGATCCAAGTTAACGCTGATGCTAAACTGCTTGGATGAATCGCCAGGAACAAAATCAACCAACTTAGTCTCATCAGCCGATTTAAACTTTAAAGCCGGATCATGCTCTATAGTGGGCTTCTTCAGAGAAGTCATATCCGCCGGATCAACATTGTCTTTATAGAATTTTAACTCCTCCGTTGCACAAGCCGACTCAGCATAAGCCGCATCACCTTCCTCGCACTCCAAAGCAATCTTGCGGCTACCATGAACCGTGATGGTCCCCTTATGACCCGACATCTTGAGCTGTAGATAAACATAACACGGCCTTGCCATGAACTTAGCATAACCGGCCATCCAAACGGGGCATGGTACGGACTTCTGATTTTTACCACTTCAAAGGTCAATGTCTCTGATCTTGAATCATGATCATCTCCAAAAACCACCTCCAGAGCTATCTTACCTACCGGGTAGGCCGATTTACTAGGCACCACACCGTGAAAAACAGTGTTCGACGGTTTAAGATTTTTATCCGTTAACCCCATATGCCGGAAGGTTTCATAATACAAGATGTTGATACTGCTCCCTTCATCCATGAGCACCTTGGTGAATTTATAACCTCCAACCTGCAGTGCGACCACCAACGCCAGATGACCCGGATTATCAACCCGGGGCGGATGATCTTCTCGACTCCACACAATAGGTTGTTTGGACCAGCGCAAATAACGGGGCACGACCAGTTCAACAGAGTTCACTGCCCTCTTATGAAGCTTTTGATCGCGCTTGCACAGACTAGTAGTGAAGACATGATACTGTCCACTATTTAACTGCTTCGGGTTACTCTAATAACCCAACTGCTGCTGTTGTTGATTCCCCTGTTGATTATAACCACCTTGGTTGCCCTAATTGCCTTGATTGCCCTGTCCCCCTTGGTTACCCTGAAAACCTGAACCGGAGTTACCTCCACCATAACCCGGCCTGTGAAACCCGGGTCCTGAACCGCCGGATGGCCCATGATCATACCAGAAGAGATTTGAATTTTTTAACTCTCGCATAATGAAGCAATCCTTCCAGAGGTGCGTAGCCGATTTATCTTGCGTCCCGTGCTTTGGGCAGGGCTGATTCAACAAGCGCTCCAGATTCATACCTGATCCTCCGCCCCGTTAGAGCGGTTTACCTTTACGGCACTGATTATTACCCTGGATGTTGGTGTTAGCCACAAAATCAGAATTATTGTCCGCCTTGCGCTTACCGTTATTCCCATGGCTTGCATGGTTATGCTGCTGTCCTTTTGTGCCGACATTCTTCTTTCCCTTCTTCGGCTTCTCGTCATCAGACTCGGGATCCTTGGTACTATCAGAATCGGCATACTTAACCAAAGCTGCCATAAGTGTTCCCATGTCATTGCAGTGACGCTTGAGCCGTCCCAACTTCAACTTCAGTGGTTTAAACCGGCAATTGCCCTCCAATGTTATGATTGCCGAATCAGCATTGATGCGGTCCGATGAATGCAGGATCTCCGAAACCCGGTGCACCCAATGAATTGTTGATTCGCCTTCTCCTTGGACACAAGCGGCTAGATCCAAGATTGACATGGGTTGTTTGCACGTGTCTTTGAAGTTTGCTATAAACCAGGCTTTCAACTCGTCCCATGAACCGACAGAATTAACGGGCAGACTTTTTAACCAAGTGCGAGCCGTTCCATCAAACATCATGGTGAAGTACTTAGCACACGCCGCTTCATCCACATCCAACATCTCCATCGCCATCTCATAACTTTCAACCCATGACTCGGGGGGTAAATCAGCGGTGTAATTAGGCACCTTACGCGGACCCTTGAAATCCTTGGGTAACCGCACATTACGTAGAGCCGGGGTGAGATACGGCACACCCCAAAAGCTGAAAGCCAGCCCTCGTTCCATTGACGTCGTCGGCCGAACCGGAGCGGTTTGATGATTCGCGTACTGCGCTGCCAACTGCGCTGCTAACTCGGTCTCCCTACGCGCTCTACCATTATCCACCACATCCTGAGCATTCGCACCACCGCGCACCAGATTCGGCCCTCGGGGGCATCACGGTTCCGCGCACTACTTGACACAGCTGGTTCATCAATGTGCCTGCTATGAGTATTGCTCGGTCGAGGGGTTGAGTGAATTCTGTCTCTGCTATATGAATAAGCTTGATGTTGTTCCATAGAGGTTTGAAGGAGATCCCTGGCCCGCCGCGTCTTAACCGCCACTGGAGACTCACCCGCCATTGGAATAGCCGCCAATCGGGACGCTGTAGCAATCATATCATCCAAACGGGTGGAGAAGTGACCCCGCGGGGTCGACATCAACTGCGGCGGGTTATCTATTCGTCGAGGCGGGTCTGTCCCCCGTGGCTGACCCGGCGCTCCTGTCCCAGGTGCCTCAGTCCAGTTCACTACTGACGGATTACTGGATCCAGCTCCTGGCGTGTTGAAGAGATTCATTACTTCATAAACTGGCGGCAAACGAGACTGGTGCCTCCTCCTCAACACTTCGTTTGAAGCGTTCTGATTCAGCATGAGCCGGTAATTCTCTGCTTGAATCCGCTGTGACTGGGCGTCTAAAGCGGCCTGCTCATCAGCCATCCTGGTTTCCTCAGCCGCCCAGTCCTCCTTGGCCTGAGTTATCTGATCCCGCAGCTGTGTGACCTCCGCATTATGCCGATCTTGAGTTTCCGGGGTAACTGTTGTGGTCAACAGTGTCATCCAGGCGTCCAATAAACTAGACAGAACTTGGGCCGATCAGCGCGCGGGGCCTCCTGCTCCTGCTGCCGATCCGGAAGTCATCGCTGCTGCAGTTGAAGATTGCAAGGTGGGTTGTCTACCGGCCATGAAAATTGCAACCCGGTTTGGCAGTTCAAAGGGGTCCAAAATACTGTCGCCATCGGAACAGCCCCCGAACTGGCCATCTTGTAGCTGGTATAGTGACTCGGTCTCGGCGGTGGATGATTCACCATCTGAGTAAACGACCATCTCACCATCGGACACCGGTTCAGCTTCCGCACCATGGATGAATCCCACGAACACACGCTTCATGGCAGGCTGAAACCGGGAAGGGCTGGCACGCTGAGCCATCTCGACAAGGTCGGTGTAGATGTCCGGCTGAGGGCCCGGTTCGCCGATCTTGCTGATGAATACATGATTTCTGCCAAAGGGGACCCGGTACCCATACTCGATTGAGCCGGCCTCAGGGCCCCATCCTGCATCGTCGATGTAAAGCTTGCAGCGACGACTCTTGGTCATCCGGCCAACCGCGCATCCCTTGAGTCCTTCAAAGTTACCCTTCAAGAACTCGAAACCATCGTGCGATAGCCCCACGGTGGGCGCCAACTGTCGTGGAATTAACACATCAGATGTCCTAGCGCGAGGACTTAGTCGTGGAGCCATCGCAACAAGATTAGCTTAAAGGGGTTAAACTAGACAAAGGACACGGGGAGTTTATACTGGTTCGGCCCCTTGCGGTGAAGGTAAAAGCCTATGGTCCAGCTGTGGTGGAATTGATGGGGACTCGATGAGCAGGGAGCGAATCCACTTTACCTATCTCTCGAGTTGTTATTTCTTGTCCCTGAACCGCTGCCGGGTCGTCCATTTATATACACAGATTGACGCCCGACGGTTTACAAAATACCGAGGCCAGCTGATACACGTGTCTGGCCCGGTTTCTACCTTTCCCTAACTTACAACTCAAGTTATATAACTCATGGCGGTTTATGTCTATGGGCCTTAATCCTCCCTTGGGCTCCAGGCCTCTAAGCTTCAATAGTAAAGCGCCATACTCCTTGTCTTCATGGGCTTCAATATGGATGAACATAGCCCGGCCCCTCCTAGGCATTACATCCCCAACAATGGGCGTAGCTTCTGCCACGCCAACCTACTGTTTCCCGCATGGCATGGAGACAAGAGCGCAAAGACGCTGCCATTGTCTCTGCCAAGAGTTGAGCGACGCCGCCCTCTTTGTGTTCCAACATGCCTGCAACAGCGATGAGGCAATGGCGCGAGCACAGATCTTGCTAGATTTTCCTCCAGTAGCTCACAAGATGGATGAGTGGAGGGCCACCATTCGCACTTTGATAGAGTTTGCCAATGTGAACATGTTCTAGTTCATGGAGGCTTCTCGGCGGCCACCAACTGCGCATGCGCCTCAAACCAAAGGCTGTGTGGTAGACGGTGCACCTATGGTGCAATCACCTCCTCAACAAAAATCTCAGCGACAACACCAACACTCGCAGCGGGTCCAGCAAGATGCACAACATCATGACACATCGATGGCTTCCTCAGACCCGCAAACATAGTGAGATCAAGGGCAAGTGTTGCTTGACAAATGACCGGAAGACGGTCGCACCACCATCCAACAGCGCCGGGAGGCACACTGTCAATTAGACAAGCGCAACAGCCTAGTCGTCGATGCACCAACGCCCCTTGTTGGCTGGTACTTACCTTATGATGTCTGGTGCCCGCCTTCACACATGAGTTGCGACAAGTCCGCTGGCCGCCCGTCCGCGTGTTCAAGCCCGAGGTCCCAAAAAAAGATGACGACAATCAAAACCCGTCAGAGTTCTTGCGCATTTATACGATTGTTGTGCAAGCTGCTGGGGGAAGAGACCAGAAGATCCTAGCCAACTACTTCCCATTGGTACTGAAGCCCAAAGTGAGGTCTTGGCTAATGAACTTGTCGGAAAACTCCATTTCCTCGTGGTCAGATATTTGCAATGATTTTCTTGGTGCTTTTACCTAGGGAGAGAAAAGTCCAGGATTGCCCAACGACTTACAAGTGATCCCATAGAAGGAAGGGGAGAACTTGCACAAGTACATCCAGAGGTTTAGCCGCGTACATCCCAGCATACCTGATATCCACCCCGCGGACGTGGTTGCCGCGTTCCACACGAGTGTGCGCAACCGCAAGATGCGAGAGAAGATGCATATCCTCTTGCTGAAGACCGTCAACAAACTCTATACATTGGCGGACAAATGTGAGCGCGCTGAAGAAGAGAGAAGGCTTCTTGGGGAGGACAATGCCGCCAAAGTAGATTCTAAAAATGACGACGCAGCCACCACGGGAAAGAAAGGTCAAAGACGCAACACGAAGCATATAGGCAAGGTAGTTATGGCTGTGGAAGGATCTGGCAACTCCAGCACTGGCAAGCAACCCAAAACGGAGAGTACCGGCAAGGAAGCATCTTCATGCGCAGATTGCCAGGTTGCCGCGGCAGGAGAGAAAGCTAGCAAATCTGACGGGCCATATTGCAAGATCACCATACCAAAGGTCACGACCTCATAGAGTGCCACCAAGTTGAGCATCTAGAGGAGAAAAAAAGCTGAGTATGAGAAACGGGACAAGGGGAAGGTCCAGGACAGTACAGGTGGGTACAGCAAGAAGGGCAGTGGTGGCCAAGGAGGACGTTGTGGCAACACTGCCCGGAAGAAAGAAAAGCCCGCCAAGGACAGAAAGAAGAAATGACAAGATGAAGAAATTAGGATGAGGATGATGTGTCTAGCGAACAAGAATTCCAGGAGGCAATAGACGCAATGTGCATTGACGGAGGTGCATCTTTGCACTCCTCCAACGCTAGCTCAAGGAGTGGGCGCGGCATGTCAGTCGGCAAAGCCGACAGCAGATGCGCAAAAGCCCCTCAAGTGGTCCCACACACCTACCATTTTTTTATGCCGAGGATCACTCTGATCGCACGACTGTGGTCTGGTGTTTGCCACTTGTCACAGCCCTAGCTCAGCCCCTTGTTGCCTTTGCTTGATTTTCATGTCATCATGTTTACTTTTCACAGAAAGTTGGAAATGGGGATGACAGAAATCCCCAGCAGCACCTAAATCAACTAGGGTTACTAAAATACTTTTTCAATGAGCCTGAAATGCCCTTCTAAAATGTTCGTCATCTTTGCTCTGGTCTAGAACCTCTGACAAAAATGGTGCACAGTTTTGTAGGTCAACAGAAGGTCACTGAATTAAATCATATTCTATTTGCATTTGGGCATTTAAATGCTATAAAATATTTTAAATGTCCAAATAATCATAAATTGAAATGTTTACTGTTGGATATATTCCAAACAGTGGCCTTGAGCAGTTTCATGATGTTTGTATGTGTTTTGGTATTTTAAATAAAGCCAAACAGAGCCAAAAAATTGAAATGTAGAACAAAATAGAAAACAGAGAGCGAGATGGCACTTTACCTGGCAGCCCACTTCCCTGGCCTTACCTGGCGGCCCAGTCGGCCAGCCCAGCCCACCTCCTTCTGTCGTCTTCCTCTTACCAGAGGGACAGGCGCGCATGGCTGACACAAGGGAGCACGCGTCGGCCACCTCCTGCTTGCCTGCTCGCCACTGGACTCACCCGAGGGTGCCACGCATCCCCCGACCCTCTGCACCTATTACCTCCTTTGAAAGTGCAACTATCCCTAGGTGGTTTTGGTAATTCATAACAACATATAGCTCATTGAGCTAATGCTATTCCAAGACTATTATTTCAGGAAAGCTCAATGAATGGCATGGCATGGATGATGAAAGTGGATCCCTCAAAATACTAAGGACAAAGGATTGGCTCAAGCTCAAAAGCTCAAGACTCTTCATTTTACATTTTAGTGATCCAAGATCACATTGAGTCTATAGGAAAAGCCAATACTATCAAGGAGGGATGAGGTGTTGCTTAATGAGCCTCTTGCTTCATGTTCTTAGTGATATGCTCCAAAACCCTCAACTACTTTCCCACATCCACAAATGACCTAAACCCAAAGCCAAAATCGGTCACACTGATTCCTCCTATCCGGCGCCACCGATTCCAAAAGTCATAGCCACTGCCACAAACCCTAAGCAAATCGGTCTTACCGATAGGGATCTCGGTCTCACCGAGATGGGGTTGTAATCTCTTTGTTTCCCTTCGTAACGTTTCGGTCTAACCGAAGTGAGCAATCAGTCCCACCGAGATTGCAATGTAAACTCTCTGTTTCCTTTTTGTAACATTTCGGTCTCACCGAAAAGAGCAAATCGGTCCCACCGAGTTTACCTGACCAACTCTCTGGAAAGCTTTTTACCAAATCGGTCTCACCGAGTTTGCGTAATCGGTCGTACCGAGATTACCTTATGCCCTAACCCTAACCGAATCGGTCTCACCGAGATGCATGTCAGTCCCACCGAAAATTACTAATGATCACTAGGTTTACTAAATCGGTCCGACCGAGTTTAACAATTTGGTCCCACCGAGTTTGGTAAATTGTGTGTAATGGTTAGATTTTGTGTGGAGGCTATATATACCCCTCCACCTCCTCTTCATTCGTGGAGGGAGACATCAAAATGAACCTACACTTCCAACTTACCATTTCTGAGAGAGAACCACCTACTCATGTGTTAAGGCCAAAATATTCCATTCCTACCATATGAATCTTGATCTCTAGCCTTCCCCAAGTTGCTTTCCACTCAAATCATGTTTCCACCAGATCCAAAACCTATGAGAGAGAGTTGAGTGTTGGGTAGACTATCATTTGAAGCACAAGAGCAAGGAGTTGATCATCAACGCATCATTTGTTACTTCTTGGAGAGTGGTGTCTCCTAGATTGGCTAGGTGTCACTTGGGAGCCTCCGACAAGATTGTGGAGTTGAACCAAGGTGTTTGTAAGGGCAAGGAGATCGCCTGCTTCGTGAAGATCTACCGCTAGTGAGGCAAGTCCTTCGTGGGTGACGGCCATGGTGGGATAGACAAGGTTGCTTCTTCGTGGACCCTTCGTGGGTGGAGCCCTCCGTCGACTCGCGCAGCCATTACCCTTCGTGGGTTGAAGTCTCCATCAACGTGGATGTACGATAGCACCACCTATCGGAACCACGCCAAAAACATCCGTTTCTACAATTGCGTTTGGATCCTCCAAACCCTTCCCTTTACTTTCTTGCAAGTTGCATGCTTTAATTTCCGCTGCCTATATACTCTTTGCATGCTTGCTTGAATTGTGTGATGATTGCTTGACTTGTCCTAAAATAGCTAAAATCTGCCAAACTCTAAAATTGGGAAAAGGTTAAGTTTTTATTGGTCAAGTTGTCTAATCACCCCCCCCTCTAGACATACTTCAAGGTCCTACAAGTGGTATCAGAGCTTTGGTCTCCATTTGCTTTGATTTCCATAGCTTTTGGTGGTCATAGCCTTGGTTTCACAACCTAGGAGAGTATGGCGTCTAGCGAGGGAAATTATCTCCGTAGAGGTCCTTACTTTGATGGTACTAATTTTGCTAGTTGGAAGCATAAGATGAAAATGCATATTCTTGGACATAACCCCGCCGTTTGGGCAATTATTTGTATTGTCTTCCAAGGTGAATTTTTCGATGGGAGAGAACCGAACCGTGAAGCTAATGCGGAAGAATTGAAGATGCTGCAATACAACGCTCAAGCTTGTGATATCATCTTCAACGGATTGTGCCCCGAAGAATTCAACAAAATCAGCTGTCTTGAGAATGCAAAGGAAATTTGGGATACTTTGATTGATATGCATGAAGGTACCAAGTCCGTCAAGGAATCCAAGTTGGATGTGCTCCAAAGTCAGTTTGACAAGTTCAAAATGAAGGATGGTGAAGGTGTCACTGAAATGTACTCTAGGCTTGCTCTTATCACAAATGAGATTGCCGGCTGAGGGAGTGAAGAGATGACGGAAAAATTCATCATCAAGAAGATTCTAAGAGTATTGGATGGAAAGTATGATACCATGTGCACATTGATTCAAATGATGCCAAACTACACAGATCTCAAGCCAACGGAAGTCATTGGAAGAATTGTTGCTCATGAGATGTCACTCAAGGATAAGGAGAAACTTCACAACAAGTCAAGTGGTGCTTACAAAGCCTCAAGTGAAGCCCCCACATCATTAAGTGAGAAACCAACCTTCAATGAAGAGTTGAGCTTAATGGTGAAGAAATTCAACAAATTCTACAAGAGTAGAAGCAAAGAAAGAAGCTTCAAGTCAAGGTCTTACAATGACAAAAGATCTTCTAGTCAAGAGCGCAATTGCTACAATTGTGGGAGACTCGGACACTACTCCAATGAGTGTACGACACCCTACAAAAGAAGAGAAGATTCTCCAAGAAGAAGGAGCAAAAGAGAAGAATCACCACCAAGAGAGAGGAGGAGTAGAGATGATCGTTATGAACGAAGACCCTCACGGAGAAGCAAGGATTCGGAAAGGAAGGACAAGTCATCAAGGAGCTACACAAAATGAAGACATCAAGCTCATGTTGGTGAATGGGTATCCGGCTCCGACTCCGACAATCACTCCGAGAGAAGCTATCACTCTGACTCTGAATATACTCAAGATGAAGGTGTTGCCGGTCTAGAACTTGTGTCAACCAACTCCTACGACATATCTGACTCACCAAATGAAGGTGTTGGAAGATGCTTCATGGCCAAAGGTCCAAAGGTAACACATCCCGAGTATGTTGATTTCAATAGTGATGAAGATGACTTGCTTGTGGATGATGATTTACTTGTTGACAACTCTAGTGATGAATACTATGATGAAACGTCAATTAATGATGCTAATCAAGATAAAACGAATGACAATGATAAGGAGAAGATTGAGCGTCTAACTAAAGAACTAAACTCTCTTAAGTTAGCTCATGAAACTATCTACGAAGATCATCGAGAACTTTTAAGGGCTCATGAGAAGTTACGCTTTGAAAAGCCCAATCTTGAGCAAGAGCATGAGTTCTTAAAAGCAATCAATGATGATCTCCGCAAGAAAAGTTCTTCTTACATTGCTAAGCGTTTACTCTTATCTACTTACATGCCTCAAGTCAAGTCTAGTAACAAGTACAAGAAAGATACTTCCTCTAGTAGTAACAATAATAATGTCAAATCCAATATTGTTGCTTCTAGTAGTTCTCTTGATTCCACTAATGATTCTCTTAGCCAAGTTACACTTGAGCAAGAAAATAGCTTATTGAAGGGAATTATAGAGAAAGGTGTTTACAAGAGCCTTTCCGGGAGTAAGCAATTCGAGGAAATTGTACGCAAGCAAGGAAGGCACCGAAAGAATCAAGGTGTTGGTTTTGAACGAAAGTTCAATGCCAATGGAGTTGAGTGGGAAGAAGAACATTACCCCAAGACGAAGTTTGTTCCTCAACAAGAGAAGTATGATCCTACTTCCTTCAAGGGAACACAAGCTCAAGATGATCTTCCACTACAAGACCACAAGAACAAAGGCAAGGACAAGCTTCAAGAAGAGATTGATGCATTTGAAGAAGCACCTAAAGCCACGTTCAAGTGGGTCCCCAAGACTACGTCAAGTTCTACTTCATCAAGTACAACTACAACTCCAAGGATTCCCATCAAGATGATGTGGATCCCGAAGAAGAAGAACTAGAGAGTTCTTGAGGGTGACTCCGCCAACATTCTTCACTCATATCATTTTGGCAAGAACAAGTGCAATCAACTTCCACATCTTGCACTAGTTCAAGGAGTCACAAACCCTCATGTTGGTAAGACAAGGGACAAGGTAACCTAATGATTTCATGGACATCATCTTGTGTGTGCATCACTCTATGTCTATGGATATTGTCGGTGTCAAAACCGGCGGATCTCGGGTAGGGGGTCCCGAACTATGCGTCTAGGCGGATGGTAACAGGAGACGAGGGACATGATGTTTTTACCCAGGTTACAAGAGTAGATCTACCACGAGATCAAGGTGGCTAAACCCTAGAAGCTAGCCTATGGTATGATTGTTGTTCGTCCTATGGACTAAAGCCATCCGGTTTATATAGACACCAAAGAGGGCTAGGGTTACATAGAGTCGGTTACAATGGTAGGAGATCTACATATCCGTATCGCCAAGCTTGCCTTCCACGCCAAGGAAAGTCCCATCCGGACACAGGACGAAGTCTTCAATCTTGTATCTTCATAGTCTTGGAGTCCGACCGATGATGATAGTTCGGCTATCCGGACACCCTCTAGTCCGGAACTCCCTTAGTAGCCCCCGAACCAGGCTTCAATGACGACGAGTCCGGCGCGCATGTTGTCTTCGGCATTGCAAGGCGGGTTCCTTCTCAGAAGAATTTATAGAAGATTGTGAACACCAGGGTAGTGTCCGGCTCTACAAAATAAATTCCACATACAACCGTAGAGAGAATAATATTACACAAGTTCAATCTGCTGACGTATTTTGTGGTGTAACATCGCACCACTACCAAGCCCTCGAATTGTTTTTATTGTTCCATCTCAGCGCATTTAGCGAGGCGGTTTCCTTGGCACGTCTTGTCGAAGCAGAGATCGTGTTCCCCTTATTCCGGGATTCCCATCAATACGGACGTGGGTAACCCAACCGCGCCATCATTCGCGACGCTTGGGGGATAAGAGAGGTTTACCAGGCCGGTGGGGACGCGTGTTTCTGTCCGCCCATATAAGGGAATAAAGATCAAACCTTTTTACCTGCGCCTTCTTCCTCCTTGGCTTATCCATCTCTGCGAACTCGAGCTCTAGCGGCCAAGCCCGCACATCTCACCTCAACCTTCTCCAAACATGTACGGAGCGGGAGGCAAGTGGATGGCCTCCTCCGTCACGGAGGGGCATATCCAGAAGCTGCACAGCGCCGGATACTTGTCCAGCGACATCGTGCATCGGCTCTCCGACGAGGGAGAGCTCACCCCCACCCCTAGGCCCCATGAGAGGGTAGTATTCCTTCACCATTTCCTCCGCGGACTGGGCTTCCCACTTCATCCCTTTGTCCGGGGGCTCATGTTCTACTACGGCCTAGATTTCCATGATCTGGCCCTGAATTTTATCCTCAACATCTCGGCGTTTATCGACGTGTGCGAGGCCTTCCTCTGCATCCAGCCCCACTTCGGCTTGTGGCTCAAGACCTTCAGTGTCAAGCCGAAGGTTGTGAAGGGCAGCCAAGCAGAGTGCGGAGGCGCCATGGTGGGCAGGATGTCCCACGTTACGTGGCTGGAGGGTACTTTCATGGAAACCATTAAGGGGTGGCAATCGGGGTGGTTCTACATCACTGAGCCGCGTGACCCTGATTGGGCAGTGGCCCCCAATTCAGATCCGGCATCCCTACACGGCTCACCTCCTGGAAAGAGAGTGGCCGGATCTGGGGGGGATTCGGAGGAGCTGACCGGACTCCAAGCCTGTATCCAGAAGCTGGTGGACAAGAAGCTCAAGCTTGTCAATGTAGTCCAGGTCATGCTCATCCGCCGGATTCTCCCATGCCAACGACGGGGCTTCAATATGTGGCGCTGCACCAGACTTTGAATGGGCTCTTCGACACTACGTACGAAGAGGTCTGGAAGGTGTTGTTCAAGGGCGCCGAGGCTCCCGCATCCGCTACCGAAGATCGTGGATTCGGCTCGCAGCGTCCAGCTGACGAGGTAACTGATATTATCCTTTACGGGACGCTTGTTATTCATAGTTTGACTCTATGCGGGATCTAAACTCCCTTTCCTTTGACAAGACTGGCTGAAGAAGGCCGCGCAGGCTATCTGTCCGGCCCCATTGCCAGAGGACCCAGCTGACACCCGCCTAATGGGGCTGCTGGCTCCGGCACCCCACATGGTGCCGGAGAAGAAGGCCAAGAAGAAGGCCACGGGGACTCGGAAGAGTTCCCGTTTTTAGGTGCTATCGGACGATGAATCCGAGGCCGACTCCTCCCACCAAGGCGAGGAGGAGAAGAAGAAAGCCTCTCCCCCAGCAGGGGGAGGGAAGAAAAGGAAGGCCTCCCCAACAAGGGAGGCCGAAGGCTCCAAGAGTGGATGATGCCTCCACCCCTCGTGATGCGGACGATGCCGAGGTGGGATCCCAGGAAGGGACCCACCAGGAGGAGAGGGCCCCGGAGGTGTCGCAGGACAACCTCCCGAACTTTGCACCGGACTCAGCCCCGGAACCCATAGTGGCTCCGGAGTCCGGCGGGCGACCCCTTCGGAAGAAGGGCAAGACCGCGATGCCGGCTGCCTCCGTCCAACCGGAGGTGCCGAATAATTTGCTGGAGGAGCTCAACGGCGCCTCCATCAAAGAGGAACACCGCACTGTTATGAGTGCGGTGATTCAGAAGGTTCAGCTTGCCAAGAGCGGGCTGACTGAAGCCTGCAGCAGCCTTCTAACAGGCTTTGAGGTAAGAATTTCAATATATATAAAATGGTACCGCATAGACAGTAGCCCATGATGCTTGGTTCGGTGTTCGGAAAGAAAATCCGGACTGAGGATCTTTAGAAAGATAATCGCAGGAGTCATGAAAATATGTCAATATGGGATTGCAGGCTGTGTTGCTGACCTCTGCCGCACTGACTGCGGAGGTCAAAACTTTGAAGGAAAACCTCGAGCGGTCCGAGAACGAGCTCGGCCATGCCAAGAAGCAGCTCGAGGAAAAAGAAGGTGAGTAATACCTTATGAAAATTGTACCTTACAGAAAAGGATTTTGGTTGCAAGAAGAATGACAAGGATAACTAGGGTATTGCAGGGGCCACTAACGAGGTGGCGACCCTGAAGGAGGCGGTGGCCACGGCCGAACGCAATGCGGCTGTGGAGCGCACCGAGCGAGAGAAACAAGAGGCGCGGGTGGCGGAGGTACAGCAAGAGCTCCAGGATCTCATGAGGAAAGATGAGAGCCTAGAGCGTGACTCGAAGACTCGAGAGTCCGAGCTTGCAACGGCTCTTGAGAGTGCCAAAGCCGCTAAGGCCGAAGCCTACAAGGCCCTCCAGGAGATCGAGGCGGTAAAGAAAATAGCAGCGGGTAAGGCATTTTTCATGCAAAGTAAGCATGTGAGTGTTAATTACCTATCGCTTACCCGAATTCGGAGCTCTCCAGGAGCGTTCGCAGATCTTCCTGGCAGCATGTCCGATGCTGCCGCATTCTACTGGGCCGAGGAGGGGAGCTCGACGGAGAAGGTCTTGTGGTCTCAGTATGCTGAGGCCGAACATCCGGTGCCCCTTAGCGACCAGCTGAAGCAGCTGGTCGAGCTCCACAAGGCGGCCGAACAGGCCATGAAGGGCCTCATAGTTCGGCTGTGGCCTAAGGAGGCCATGCCTGGGATCTACTCTGGTCTGGTGCGGCGGCTAGTGGATGCTTGCCCGTGGGTTGAAGTCATCAAGCACTCCGCCTGTATTTGAGTAGACTCGCATTTTGTTATCCTGTGCGCTGAAAACTTGGTTCATATGCGCTAAGCAACGCTTGTTAATTTAAAATATTACCTTCTATGCGGTTGTTTATCAAATCTGAGAGATGGCAAGTCGTCGGCTTCAGCCCCCATGCCACGAGTGCTGGGGTGTTCGGGATAAACTCGAGCGCTCTTGTTCCCATTTTTGGGTCCATCTAGGGAGGCGCTCAACACAACGAACAAGGCAACCGAACTTATAATGCTTGAACACTCTCACTTAGCCATAGAAATAGATAATTTTAAATTTCGGCGATGCCCCTAGTTTTCGGAAGGCCGAATTTGGGGCGCTATCCACGCCTTGGCCGGACAGAATCCGGCTCCTCGCTCGAAGTGGCATAAGTCTTTAGGGACTCGCAAAGAACCTCTCGAACAGCGACCAGCTCTCGCCTCATCATGACGGTCAGTTTTAGCTTTCTCCACTGAGGCGTTAACCCAGCTCAACTGGGGCGCAATCGCAGTGGTTCTCCCAGTGCTACCTTAGCCGATAAAATGGAACGTAAGGTACCAAAACGTGGGAGCCGGGCAAACCCAACTATTGACCCAAGAACATGATTCGGAGCCGATGCATATAAGTTCGGGGTGCCACACTTGTGAAAGTGTTCGGACTTATCACACCATAACGCAGGAAACATAAGCCCCTGGTGTATTTAGCCGTACCAAAACGTACGGATGCAACATGTCATAGATGAACATATGTGTAAGAAAGAAATGCAATTAGAAGCAAAAATGTGCTGCATTGCTTTATTCAATAAAAACTGCTGTAAGTCCAGGACGATACAAGTGGTGCGGTAAGCAAGGGATGGGACTGTTTAACATGTCCCCCTCCAAGGGTAGGTTACGGAATAATGCATAAAACAGATTTAATGCTCATGATGGAGACCACCTGGGTTTTCGTTGTAGCCTTTCTCCATCCCTGGCTGTTGCATCGTGGGTTCGGCATGTCTGCTGTCGGACAGGGCCTCTGACGAACGGAGTCCTGTAGGTAAAAAATAAAAGGAAAAAAAAAGAAACGACACACTTAAGAGCCCCTGGTGCGGTTGAGCCGCAGTCTGGGCTTATCGTGCTCGAGCCCCTTGCCCCATGCCCATGGTATCTTCAGAGCATAATGGAGTACGCGAAGGGTCTGTCTTAATGTTTTACAGGGGCTGGGGTTGGGGCCGCACTGCTACGCGTGCTCGAAACGTGCCAGGTGGTCGTGTTGTAGGTTACTTCGGGCACGCTTAGCTGTGTCCGGCCGCTTGGCAGCCGGACTCGAGAAATGCCTTAAAAGGCTGCTTTGTACTTCTGCCGCGAGAGCCGCTGTATGTTCCTCCATTCGGAGGGAGCGTTCAGTGTTTCCGTTGACCGTGATGACTCCTCTAGGGCCGGGCATCTTGAGCTTGAGGTATGCGTAGTGCGGCACCGCGTTGAACTTTGCGAACGCGGTACGTCCGAGCAAGGCATGATAGACGCTGCGGAACGGGACTATGTCGAAGATTAACTCCTGTACAATTGGCTTCTACACCTGGTATGACGCCTTTAAAGGTCGTCTTGGTAGGTTTGATCCTTGAGGGATCTATGCCCATTTTGCGCACCGTGTCCTGATGTCACACCCTAGCTAGTTCATGCATTAGAGTGTTGCATCATATCTATTTTTCTCAATAGAAACTTGAAATGGGGATGACAGAACCCCCAGCCCCTCTCAAACAACTAGGGTTTACTAAAAATAAATTTCAATGAACCTGAAATGCCCTTCTAAAATGTCCATCATTTTTGTTTTCGTTCAGAACCCCTGCCAAAAGTGATGCACAATTTTCTAGGTCATCCTAAGGTCTTTGAATTAAGTCATAAATATTTGAATTTGGGCATTTAAAATTTATAAAATATTTCAAATGCTCAAATATTCCCAAACTAAAATGTTCCTTGCTGGAAATATTCCAACTAAGGACCAGGTGCAGTTTGGTAAATTTTGGAGTTGCCTAGGTATTTTTAGAAATTCAACAAACTTACAGAATAAAAGCAGAAATAGAAAATAGGAAAAACTTATCTGGTGGCACCCAGAGGCCCACCTGCCGGCCCAGCCCAGCCACCGCTCCAGCGAGCTGCTTGGCTTGGCCAGGCAGGCAGGCAGCTGCTCGACGGCGAGCACAGCATGCATGCCACGCAGCTGCCCGCTGCCTCGCCGCTCCCCTCGTCCAGCTGATGACGGGGATCGACCCCTCTCCCTCTCCCCAACCCCGCAGACACCAGCTCCTCCCCCTAGCTCCTCTCCCTCGCGCTCCCCAGCCATGGCCGACGCCGCCGCCGCCGCCCCATCGCCGTAGCCGCGCTCCCCGCCGTCCGTGCTCCGTCTCGCCGTGTCTAGGAGCTCCGCCGCAATCCTCTTCGTCGAGCTAGCCGAGCCCCGCGTGCTCGTGTGGCCCGAGTCCACCGCACCGACTTCGCCCGAGTCCGCCGTCGCCGGAGATCCCCTTCAACACCGTCGTCGCATCAGTCCGTCCCCGACCCCGCCGGTTGCCTCCATGAGTGCCCTGTGAGCCTAGCTACCTCCCCTTCCCTTTCTCTCTCGCCCCCGAGCTGTGTAGCAACCGCACGAAGATCACCCGCACGCACCGCCGCAGAGATCGTCGCCGACGTGCTCCCGGCCATCCTCCGGTCACCTCTCAGTGTCCATCGCACTCACCACGTCGCGTAGGGTCTAACCATACACTCCCCGCACCTCACCGCACACCCTAGCCCCGAGTTCGCCTCCACCTGAACTCCGGCGGCCGCCTAGGTTGTCACCGGCGCCGATTCCGGCCACCCCGACCCCAACTAACTCCACCAAGAGCTGCGGTTTGTCCCCAGCTCCACTTAGATGCCTTCCGCGACCCATTTGGTGGCCGGAACTGCAAAATCACTTCCGCCGCCGCGTCGGGCTCGCCGGCGGCTAGACACCGGCGTGTTTGACTTTGACTTTGACCAGGGTGGGCCCAGTTTGACCCCCCTGAGCCTATGACAAGTGGGGCCCCTTCTGCTAATTAACCCAGATTAGTTTAAACTAAATTAAGTTAGTTTAATTAACTACTGACATGCGGGACCCACTGGTCAGTTTGACCTGGACCGGCCTGTTGACTTGCTGAGGTCAGCATGACTTCATGCTGACGCAGTAATCCTTTTCTGGAATTAAAATAAATCCAGAATGATTTATAAATTTCAGAAAATAGCCCAAACTTCAAAATTTATAGTAAATCAACCGTAGCTCCAAATGCAAAGTTTTATATATGAAAAATGATCAGAAAAATCCAATCTATCCATCTGTACTGGTTTCATGCATGTTTAAGCAAGCTAACCTGATATTTAGAGCAGAACTAGATAAAGCACTTATAAGGGCCATGTATGAGTTTGAAACTTGAATCTTTGATTCAAAATGGTTCAAACCCATCTGGTTTTAGTTGCATTAGCCCAACACACTCATATTGCCATGTTTCATGCATGCATCATATTGTTGCATATTGGTTGGTAATGTTGTGTATCGGTGTTCTTTGCGGCAGGTTCTGCCTCCGAGGAGTACCATGTTTACCCTAGCGAAGAGCAATATCAGAGCATCGACCCATCAGGCAAGCAACCAACCATTTGATCATATCGATACAATCCCATGTTCTCGCTCCTGCTCTCTTTTACTGCATTAAGACAACGCGTTTCAAACTGCTGTGTGCTACGGTAGTTGAACCCATTTCCTCTGCATGACCTGTCATTGCCACAGTAACTAGATGAAACCCACTAGCATGTGTAGGAGTTGATTGAGCCATATGTGTGTGATGTTCCTACCTTGCTATGCCTCATATGCTTAGAGTCATGTCAGGTCTGGTTCATTTGGGTGATGGGCTAGAGTGAAATGATCGTGCCGGTAATGAGAGTGATGTGGTGAACACGATTTGGCAAAGGTATCGATGAGAGGCCATGTAGGAGTACATGGTGGGTTGTTTCATTGAAGCCGTCCCTAAGCACTGAGATCTGTATGTGTGATTTAAGAATCAGCTACTACCATGCATTGGGCCCGAAACCAATGGACCCTCTCGACTTCTTATTCACCCTAGTCCTCTATCCAGGAGTTGCAAGTAGTTTCTGGTGTTTGTAGCCTACTAGAGGCCGTGGACAGCGCTGACCGTAGGGGTGGGCTGTGATGCGGTAGGTACATGGCCGGGTGTACTGAATACCCGTTAGGTATCTCGGGAACCCTGTACACATCGTTCGGGGCCGTATGGGAAACCTCGGCCGGACTCCCTGCGGATGGAACCTGGATAGGCGATAAACCTGGACTAGAGACTTAGGTGTTTAGGTAGGTCGTGGCCGACACCCACGTTGGGCTTCCGCTTGAAGGTTGCCGAGTACATGTCGTGTAAACGACGGTAAGTGGTGAGAGCGTGTATGAAGAAGTACACCCCTGCAGGGTTAACATAATCTATTCGAATAGCCGCGTCCGCGGTAAAGGACTACTTGGTTGCCTATATAGTTCATAGACAAGTAAACTGGAAACTACTAAAAATCTCAAGATAAGCGTGAGTGCCGAGGATGGCTCTTCCGTAGGATGACGGAGGTGGATCCTCGGTGGTGTATTGAAGTGGTGAGTAGTGGACTCGTGTGCGCAAAACCATTTCAAGTTGGTGTATCGTAGGATATCTTAGCCAAGAGTCAAAGCTGGCTTGCTTCAATAACCCCACCAACCCTTCTTGATAATGTGCATGTATGTAGGATCTGATGTAAGTCTTGCTGAGTACCTTTGTACTCATGTTGCTTTAATTTACATTTTTCAGAAGACGCTGCAACCCCTTCTGATGGGTTCTTCATAGACGTTGACATCGATGAGTAGACTGAGGCCCAGGTGGTGACCCTGAGCTTGTGAAGGACCACGTAGTATAGCCAGGCTTTCCCAAGCCTCTTTTATTTTACTAGTTGTCTGTACCCAGACAATTTACTTCCGTTGTTGGCTTGTATGTCTGTATGACTTGAATGCTGGGTCGTGTGACCCGTACTTGTGTGTATGATATGTATGGCTCTCTGAGCCTTAAATAAAGTACTGGTGTTGTAGAGTCATGTTGTGATGCCTTGTTGTATTTGCACATATCGAGCATATTGTGTGTATGATTGAAATGCTTGGTATGTGTGGGATCTGACTATCTAGTTGTTTATTCTTAGTAGCCTCTCTTACCGGGAAATGTCTCCTAGTGTCTCCACTGAGCCTTGGTAGCTTGCTACTACTCCGGAACACTTAGGCTGGCCGGCATGTGTCCTTCTTCGTTCCTGTGTCTGTCCCTTCGGGCAAATGTCACGCGATGGATACCGGAGTCCTGTCAGCCCGGTACAGCCCGGTTTACCGGAGTCCTGTTAGCCCAGTGCTACAGCCCGAATTCACTTGCTGATGACCGACACGTTCGATGCTGGGTCATGGATGCCTGTCCCTGTAAGTCTGTGCCACTTTGGGTTTACGACTAGCCATGTCAGCCCGGGGTCTTTACCATATGGATGCTAGCGACACTATCATATACATGTGCCAAAAGGCGCAAACGGTCCCGGGCAAAGGTAAGACGACAGCCGTGGGAATACCGTGCATGAGGCCGCAAAGTGATATGAGGTGTTACATGCTAGATCGATGTGGCATCGATTCGGGGTCCTGACAGCGTTGGCATCAGAGCCGGACTGCCTGTAGGTTCTCCAAGCCAAACTGGTCGATGTTGAGTCTAGAAATTCTTTAGTTATATATAGGGGAATTGTTTGTGGGATGGAACGTAAGGCTCTTTTTACTCCTTTATCTCATAACATTCTGATCTGAGTCAGTCTATTCTTCTACCAGGGGTTAAGGACTAGGATCCCTCCTCTCTATCAGGTTCACGTGTTACTAATCAGTAGTACCTTATAGGTTTGATGGTTACAAGCCTAGTTCAGTGCTACTACCCCATTATGCTGCTAAGATGAACCCAGAACCTTGATATGATGTTGTTGAGTGTCTATGCAATTCTTTGTAAAATGCCTCAAAATCCTTTTTGAGCATTTACAGCCGTTATGCTGTCCAACTTCTGCTAGGAATCTTAATGTCTTGTGTTTATTATGTTCCAGATGGCGTCCCGTCCTCAGAATCAAGTGGTTCGTTTGACTCGATGTCTAGATGTACCCGGCCATACTGCTATGTTGGTCAGGGTAATGACTGAGGCTGGATACCGTTGGTATCCTGAATACATGGTCGAAGAGTAATTCCGAGACTTTAATCAAAGTCAATATTTTTGCACTGTCAGGATATTTCCATCTTATCCTGGATCCACCGAGCCCCTCCACTGCTCCTATGGACTCGGGGTTACTATTGAGATGGCTGTGCAGGATGCTGCCTACTCTATGATGACCATCATGCGAGTCAGGACTGGCCTATTTCGGGACTCTGACTTTTG
This sequence comes from Triticum dicoccoides, assembly GCF_002162155.2. Classification (NCBI taxonomy): domain Eukaryota; kingdom Viridiplantae; phylum Streptophyta; class Magnoliopsida; order Poales; family Poaceae; genus Triticum; species Triticum dicoccoides. Next base: position 374,847,834 of record NC_041391.1, on the reverse strand, counting down.
GTATATGCCAGCATCACTTCCAGGAGCACAAGGGTATCTCCAGGCTATCTATGCTGACTCCACTCAGGAGGATTCACGGACCCGCACCACTGCACAGTTGCTTGAAGACAAGGACCGTGAAAATCGGGCCTTGAGACTAGAGCTTTTCAATACCCGTGCTGATCATTGGGCCACTTTGACTCGGTTTGCACCGGCTATGCAAGCTGGATATATGGATATGCGAGATCTCTATCCTGTGAGATCTGCTCTGCCAGACGTGATGGATTGGCGTGATGTAGGAGGCATCACCCCACTTCGTGGTCCTCGTAGGCCACCGTTTATTGGTCCAAGACCTCATCCTAGCCCCTATGGTCCACAAGCTCCACGGGACCGACTGTTTCCGGATGATCACGTTAAGCTTCCAGGCTATGGAGGTGACTTCTATGAAGACTACTACGGAGCTGTCTGAGTTAGTAGTAGTATCACTAGTATCGTACTAGTTGTATCGTCCACCGTCCTGCGTGACTCGTGGATATGACTTAGTTTGTACCGCCTTCCGGAGGTGTAGAAAAATAATGTATAGGAGCTCGGAATGCCTCCGATGAGATGTAATCCTCTTTTCACCGTAGTAGTACTTTGTTTGGTTCTGTACTAAACCTTGTATGGTGTGTATGACGCTGGATTAAAAGAAGCAGCTTCTGTATCTACCATGTCATACGGATGATCATCTTACATTCCAAGTTATCCATTACATTCTACATTCTATGTCAGAATCTTATCATTCTGGACTAAACCATTGCTTTGTTTCCTAGGATGGTTAACACTCGCACCAACCCTGCTCCCCCAGAGCAGGCCGAAGGCAGCAGAGCTGGGGGAATAAACCTGCCTCAACCACCCTCTCTGGCCGAAGTTATGCTAGAAGCCGAGAGAAACAAGTGGGAGACTAACCGTTTGTTGGAGCGCATCAAGCAAAACACAGCACACCATCAGAGGAATAACTTGGTGTCACTCAGTGATTTCATCAAGTTACATCCACCCACTTTCCACCACTCTGTCGAGCCTCTCGACGCCGATGACTGGCTTCGCAGTATTACTCACAAACTGCATTCTGCGCTAGTAGCTGAGGCTGATAGGGTCACCTTTGCTGCATATCATCTTGAAGGCCCTGCCAGTCTATGGTGGGAGAACTATGGAGCTATGCGCCCAGCGGGCCATGTCACTACTTGGGCTGAATTCAGCGAGGCTTTCCGTGAACATCACATTCCGGAGGGTCTCATGGACCGTAAGCGTGGGGCGTTCTGCAGTTTCACTCAAGGTCGACTCTCTGTTGACGCTTACAGCAGGGAGTTCGGTAACCTTACACAGTATGCAACTGAGGAAGTTTCTAGTGATGCCAAGAAGCAAGCAAGGTTCCGTAAGGGACTTAGTCCTGAGCTTCGCCGCAACCTTCGTCTGCATGAGTGCACATCTTTTCAGAAGCTTGTTAACAAAAGCCATCAGTGCTGAGTCTGGTCAGACTGATTATGAAGCAACACGCAAGCATGGCCATGACATGGGTTCCTCATCCGGTGTTGGTCCACAGAAGCGCCACGTGTGGGTGCCTAACACTGCCCTGCCACCCAGGTTCACACCGAGGCCATCCTTCCAGGCGCCTCGCCCCGCTCAACAGTTTGCACCAACCAAGTCCTATGGTGGTCCAACCAACAGTGCTTCTCCACGTACCAGCTCTGTGACTTGCTTTAAGTGTGGGGAATCGGGCCACTATCTGCGCGAGTGCCCCCAGACCAACCACAACCAATCTGCAAAAGCTGTTGGCCGTGGCAAGCCGACAAGGAAAGTGTTCCACGCCAAGTCGGCCACCGCTGCACATGGCCATGTCAACTGTATCTCTGCTGAGGAAGCTCAAGAGGATCCCAACGTCGTTCTCGGTATGCTCCTTGTTAATTGCCACCCGGCATCTGTTCTTTTTGATACTGGAGCATCTCATTCTTTCATATCTGAAAATTATGCTCGTTTGCATAACACCACATTCTATGAGATGCCCACCTCTATGGTAATTCAAACCCCGGGATCCAAATGGCAAACTTCTAGAGTAAGCCATGGGAATGAAATTCAAGTCGACAGACTTGTTTTTCTCGCTTCTTTAATAGCTCTCAAATCTTCGGATATTAATATCATCTTGGGCATGGACTGGATGTCAGCCCATCATGCCAAAATTGATTGTTTCTCTAGGACTGTTCGACTCACACATCCTTCGGGAAAGATAGTCAATGTCTTGACCCGAGTGGCCAAGCGACAGCTATATTCTCTTAACGCCAGTCCTTTGCCAGACCTTGAGGACGTTCCGGTAGTCCGTGACTTTCCGGATGTCTTCCGAGAGGAATTGCCAGGTGTTCCACCTGACAAAGATGTCGAGTTCGTGATAGATCTCATTCCAGGAACTGTCCCAATTTCTAGAAGACCCTATAAGATGGCACCTTTTGAACCAGCCGAACTTAAGAAACAACTCGATGAGTCCTTGAAGAAGGGTTTCATCCGACCTAGTTCATCTCCATGGGCTTGCCCCGTCCTCTTCGTCAAGAAGAAGGATGGTACGGACCGGATGGTTGTAGATTATCGACCTGTCAATTTTGTCACAATTAAGAACAAGTATCCGCTCCCCAAGATCAACGACCTGTATGATCAGCTCGCTGGATCCTCAGTCTTCTCTAAAATGGATTTGAGGTTGGGCTACCATCAAATCAAAATCCAGAACGGGGACATTCCTAAAACGGCTTTTGTTACTCGTTATGGTCAATATGAGTACACCGTCATGTCCTTCGGTTTAACCAACGCCCCAGCCACCTTTTCTCGGTTAATGAACTCAATCTTCATGGAGTATTTGGATAAATTCGTCGTGGTCTACCTCGATGATATACTCATCTACTCCAAGAACAAGGAAGAACATGCCGAACATCTAAGGCTAGTGTTGATGAAACTTCGAGAGCATCGCCTTTATGCCAAGTTCTCTGAATGTGAATTTTGGTTGCCAGAAGTGACCTATCTAGGACATGTAATTTCTGGTAAAGGTATTGCTGTTAACCCCGAGCGAGTTCAAGCCGTCCTTAATTGGACTCCACCTGAATCGGTCAAGAAAGTTCGGAGTTTCCTTGGCCTAGCGTGCTATTGTCGCCGCTTTGTCGAGAACTTCTCCAAAGTTGCCAAACCTCTAACTGAACTCCTCAAGAAAGATAACAAGTTCGAGTGGACCCCACAATGTGAGCACAGCTTTCAGGAACTGAAAAGACGCCTGACATCTGCTCCCGTATTGGTACCACCAGATTTCTCTAAGGACTTTGTTATCTATTGCGACGCCTCGCGACAAGGACTAGGTTGCATTCTCATGCAGGATCGTCACGTAATTGCTTATGCTTCACGACAATTACACCCACATGAGGAGAATTATCCTACTCATGATCTAGAGCTTGCAGCTGTAGTCTATGCACTTAAAACCTGGCGACATTACCTCCTCGGTAATCGTTGCGAAATCTTCACCGATCTCCAAAGTCTGAAGTACATCTTCACCCAACCGGATTTGAATCTCAGGCAAAGACGTTGGGTTGAGTTGATCACAGATTTCGACTTAGGGATAACTTACACCCCAGGAAAGGCCAACGTCATGGCTGATGCACTAAGTCGTAAATCTTATTGTAACAATCTAATGTTACAACAAAGTCAACCGCTTCTCCATGAGGAATTTCGGAAGCTTAACCTTCACATTGTTCCTCAAGGATTCCTTTCCACCTTGGTGGCGAAACCTACCCTTACGGATCAGATCATCAAAGCGCAGAAGGTAGATCCGGGGATTTCCCGCATCAAGAGAAACATCAAGAAGGGAGTTGCGAATTGTTTCTCCATTGATGATCAAGGAATCGTATACTTCGGGAATCGTCTAGTGGTTCCCAAGGTGCGAAACTTGAGGCGACTGATCCTTAAGGAAGCTCATGAATCTCCTCTCACCATTCATCCTGGTAGTACCAAGATGTATCAGGACCTACGCCAGAGGTCCTGGTAGACCAGGATGAAGAGAGAAATTGCTCAGTATATTGCTAGTTGCGACGTCTGTCATTGTGTAAAAGCAGAGCATCAACGGACTGCTAGCACCCTTCAACCCTTAGCTATTCCTGAATGGAAATGGGATAAAATTGGTATGGACTTCATTACCGGTTTTCCCAGGACCAAGAGAGGGAATAATGCTATCTTCGTCGTTGTCGATCATCTTTCCAAAGTAGCCCATTTCTTACCTGTTCGCGAGAGTATAACTTCTAGTCAATTAGCAGACTTATACATCTCCAGAATAGTGTCTCTCCATGGTGTTCCACTGGAAATTAACTCAGATCGAGGAAGTCTTTTCACCTCTCGATTTTGGGAAAGTTTCCAAAATGCTATGGGAACCCGCCTTTCCTTTAGCACTGCTTTTCACCCTCAATCAAGTGGTCAAGTAGAACGTGTCAACCAGATTCTAGAAGACATGCTTCGAGCTTATGTTATCTCATTCGGAATGGATTGGGAGAAATGGCTTCCATTTGCTGAGTTTGCTTATAACAATAGCTATCAATCTAGCTTGGGTAAAGCCCCTTTTGAAGTTCTCTATGGACGAAGGTGTCGAACGCCTCTTAACTAGTCAGAAACCGGGGAAAGACAATTCTTTGGCCCGGACATGATCCAGGAAGCAGAAGAGCAAGTTCGCATTGTTCGTGAAAAGTTAAAAACAGCCCAATCTCGTCAAAAGAGTCAATACGACCGAAAACATAAGGCTATGACCTTTGAGGTTGACGAGAAGGCTTACCTTCGGGTTACTCCCCTGAAGGGAACCCATCGCTTCAGTATCAAAGGCAAATTGGCTCCTCGCTACATTGGACCCTTTCGCATTCTCGCTAAACGAGGAGAAGTTGCCTACCAATTGGAACTACCTCCGCATCTCTTCAGAGTCCACGACGTCTTCCACGTTTCTCAACTCAGGCGTTGCTTCTCGGATCCTATCCGTGGAGTGGACCACGAAACGCTTGATCTTCAAGATAATCTCACGTATCGAGAGTACCCCGTTCGTATCCTCGATCAAGCCGAGCGTACCACTCGACGTCGTAATATCAAGTTTCTCAAGGTTCAATGGTCGCACCATTCTGAGAAGGAAGCAACTTGGGAAAGGGAGGATCGTCTTCGACTTGAGTACCCCGCCTTCTTCCCGGAGGAACCTAAATCTCGGGACGAGAGTCTTTTGAGTGGGGGTGACTTGTCACACCCTAGCTAGTTCATGCATTAGAGTGTTGCATCATGTCTATTTTTCTCAACAGAAACTTGAAATGGGGATGACAGAACCCCCAGCCCCTCTCAAACAACTAGGGTTTACTAAAAATAAATTTCAATGAACCTGAAATGCCCTTCTAAAATGTCCATCATTTTTGTCTTGGTTCAGAACCCCTGCCAAAAGTGATGCACAGTTTTCTAGGTCATCCTAAGGTCTTTGAATTAGGTCATAAATATTTGAATTTGGGCATTTAAAATTTATAAAATATTTCAAATGCTCAAATATTCCCAAACTAAAATGTTCCTTGCTGGAAATATTCCAACTAAGGACTAGGTGCAGTTTGGTAAATTTTGGAGTTGCCTAGGTATTTTTAGAAATTCAACAAACTTACAGAATAAAAGCAGAAACAAAAAATAGGAAAAACTTATCTGGCGCCACCCAGAGGCCCACCTGCCGGCCCAGCCCAGCCACTGCTCCAGCGAGCTGCTTGGCTTGGCCAGGCAGGCAGGCAGCTGCTCGACAGCGAGCACAGCATGCGTGCCACGCAGCTGCCCGCCGCCTCGCTGCTCCCCTCGTCCAGCTGATGATGGGGATCGACCCCTCTCCCTCTCCCCGACCCCGCAGACACCAGCTCCTCCCCCCAGCTCCTCTCCTTCGCGCTCCCCAGCCATGGCCGACGCCATCGCCGCCGCCCCATCGCCGTAGCCGCGCTCCCCGCCGTCTGTGCTCCGTCTCGCCGTGTCTAGGAGCTCCGCCGCCATCCTCTTCGTCGAGCTAGCCGAGCCCCGCGTGCTCGTGTGGCCCGAGTCCACCGCACCGACTTCGCCCGAGTCCGCCGTCGCCGGAGATCCCCTTCAACGCCGTCGCTGCATCAGTCCGTCCCTGACCCGCCGGTTGCCTCCACGAGTGCCCTGTGAGCCTATCTACCTCCCATTCCCTTCCTCTCTCGCCCCCGAGCTGTGTAGCACCCGCACGAAGATCACCCGCACGCACCGCCACGGAGATCGTCGCCGACGTGCTCCCGGCCATCCTCCGGTCACCTCTCGGTGTCCATCGCACTCACCACGTCGCGTAGGGTCTAACCATACACTCCCTGAACCTCACCGCACACCCTAGCCCCGAGTTCGCCTCCACCCGAACTCCGGCGGCCGCCTAGGTCGTCGCCGGCGCCGATTCCGGCCACCCCGATCCCAACTAACTCCACCAAGAGCTGCGGTTTGTCCCCAGCTCCACTTAGATGCCTTCCGCGACCAATTTGATGGCCGGAACGGCCAAAATCACTTCCGCCGCCGCGTCGGGCTCGCCGGCGGCTAGACGCCAGCGTGTTTGACTTTGACTTTGACCAGGGTGGGCCCAGTTTGACCCCCCTGAGCCTATGACAAGTGGGGCCCCTTCTGCTAATTAACCCAGATTAGTTTAAACTAAATTAAGTTAGTTTAATTAACTACTGACATGTGGGACCCACTGGTCAGTTTGACCTGGACCGGCCTGTTGACTTGCTGAGGTCAGCATGACTTCATGCTGATGCAGTAATCCTTTTTTGGAATTAAAATAAATCCAGAATGATTTATAAATTTCATAAAATAGCCCAAACTTCAAAAATTTGTAGTAAATCAACCGTAGCTCCAAATGCAAAGTTTTATATATGAAAAATGATCATAAAAATCCAATCTATCCATCTGTACTGGTTTCATGCATGTTTAGGCAAGCTAACCGGATGTTTAGAGCAGAACTATATAAAGCACTTATAAGGGCCATGTATGAGTTTGAAACTTGAATCTTTGATTCAAAATGGTTCAAACCCATCTGGTTTTAGTTGCATTAGCCCAACACACTCATATTGCCATATTTCATGCATGCATCATATTGTTGCATATTGTTTGGTACTGTTGTGTATCGGTGTTCTTTGCGGCAGGTTCTGCCTCCGAGGAGTACCACGTTTACACTAGCGAAGAGCAATATCAGAGCATCAACCCATCAGGCAAGCAACCAACCATTTGATCATATCGATACAATCCCATGTTCTCGCTCCTGCTCTCTTTTACTGCATTAAGACAACGCATTTCAAACTGCTGTGTGCTACGATAGTTGAACCCATTTCCTCTGCATGACCTGTCATTGCCACAGTAACTAGATGAAACCCACTAGCATGTGTAGGAGTTGATTGAGCCATATGTGTGTGATGTTCCTACCTTGCTATGCCTCATATGCTTAGAGTTGTGTCAAGTCTGGTTCATCTGGGTGATGGGCTAGAGTGAAATGATCGTGCCGGTAATGAGAGTGATGTGGTGAACACGATTTGGCAAAGGTATCGATGAGAGGCCATGTAGGAGTACATGGTGGGTTGTTTCATTGAAGCCGTCCCTAAGCACTGAGATCTGTATGTGTGATTTAAGAATCAGTTACTACCATGCATTGGGCCCGAAACCAATGGACCCTCTCGACTTCTTATTCACCCTAGTCCTCTATCCAGGAGTTGCAAGTAGTTTCTGATGTTTGTAGCCTACTGGAGGCCGTGGACAGCGCTGACCATAGGGGTGGGCTGTGATGCGGTAGGTACATGGCCGGGTGTACCGAATACCCGTTAGGTATCTCGGGAACCTTGTACACATCATTCGGGGCCGTATGGGAAACCTCGGCCGGACTCCCTGCGGATGGAACCTGGATAGGCGATAAACCTGGACTAGAGACTTAGGTGTTTAGGTAGGTCGTGGCCGACACCCACGTTGGGCTTCCGCTTGAAGGTTGCCGAGTACATGTCGTGTAAACGGCGGTAAGTGGTGAGAGCGTGTATGAAGAAGTACACCCCTGCAGGGTTAACATAATCTATTCGAATAGCCGCGTCCGTGGTAAAGGACTACTTGGTTGCCTATATAGTTCATAGACAAGTAAACTGGAAACTACTAAAAATCTCAAGATAAGCGTGAGTGCCGAGGATGGCTCTTCCGTAGGATGACGGAGGTGGCTCCTCGGTGGTGTATTGAAGTGGTGAGTAGTGGACTCGTGTGCGCAAAACCATTTCAAGTTGGTGTATCGTAGGATAGCTTAGCCAAGAGTCAAAGCTGGATTGCTGCAATAACCCCACCAACCCTTCTTGATAATGTGCATGTATGTAGGATCTGATGTAAGTCTTGCTGAGTACCTTTGTACTCATGTTGCTTTAATTTACATTTTTCAGAAGATGCTGCAACCCCTTCTGATGGGTTCTTCGTAGATGTTGACATTGATGAGTAGACCGAGGCCCGGGTGGTGACCCTGAGCTTGTGAAGGACCATGTAGTATAGCCAGGCTTTCCCAAGCCTCTTTTATTTTACTAGTTGTCTGTACCCAGACAAGTTACTTCCGTTGTTGGCTTGTATGTCTGTATGACTTGAATGCCGGGTCGTGTGACCCGTACTTGTGTGTATGATATGTATGGCTCTCTAAGCCTTAAATAAAGTACTGGTGTCGTAGAGTCATGTTGTGATGCCTTGTTGTATTTGCACATATCGAGCATATTGTGTGTATGATTGAAATGCTTGGTATGTGTGGGATCTGACTATCTAGTTGTTTATTCTTAGTAGCCTCTCTTACCGGGAAATGTCTACTAGTGTCTCCACTGAGCCTTGGTAGCTTGCTACTGCTCCGGAACACTTAGGCTGGCCGGCATGTGTCCTTCTTCGTTCCTGTGTCTGTCCCTTTGGGGAAATGTCACGCGATGGATACCGGAGTCCTGTCAGCCCGCTACAGCCCGGTTTACCGGAGTCCTGTTAGCCCAGTGCTACAGCCCGGATTCACTTGCTGATGACCGACACGTTCGATGCTGGGTCATGGATGCCTGTCCCTGTAAGTCTGTGCCACTTTGGGTTTACGACTAGCCATGTCAGCCCGGGGTCTTTACCATATGGATGCTAGCGACACTATCATATATGTGTGCCAAAAGGCGCAAACGGTCCCGGGCAAAGGTAAGACGACGCCCGTGGGAATACCGAGCGTGAGGCCGCAAAGTGATATGAGGTGTTCCATGCTAGATCGATGTGGCATCAAGTCGGGGTCCTGACACCTGATAAAGCAGGTTTAGGCTGCTGCCGCCGTCCATCAGGACTCTGGTGAGATAAAATCCATCAACGATTGGGTCTAGAACCAATGCGGCAAACCCACCATGGCGAATGCTGGTGGGGCGGTCCCTTCGGTTAAAGGTGATCGGGCAAGAGGACCATGGATTAAACTTCGGGGCAACTGGCTCCATCGCGTATACATCCCTGAGTGCACGCTTCTGCTCCCTTTTGGGTATGTGCGTGGCATATATCATGTTCACCGTCCGCACCTGTGGGGGGAAACCCTTCTGTCCTCTATTGTTCGGCGGTCAGGTCTCTCCCTCGTTGTCGCTATGTAGCCCCTTGTCGCTGTTTTCGGCAATTAACTTGCCTGCCTGCTTCAACACCCAACAGTCCCTATTGGTGTGGTTAGCTGGCTTTTCAGGGGTGCCATGTATTGGCACAAGCGGTCGAGAATTCGGTCCAAATTGGACGGACCCTGAGTTGTTCTTTTGAATGGATTTTTCTGTTGACAGGGTTTAGAGCCTCTGAATCCGGCATTGACTGTTGTATCCTCACTGTTATCCCCGTTAATGCAGCGTTTGTTTTTGTTGCGACGCGACCTGCCACTATGGTCCTCGATATCCGGACTGCCAGAATTTTTGTTGAAGTTGTTGCTGCGTGCTAGCCAGCTGTCCTCACCCGCACAGAAGCGGGTCATGAGTGATGTAAGGGCGGCCATGGATTTCGGCTTTTCCTGTCCCAGGTGCCGGGCAAGCCACTCGTCGCGGATGTTATGCTTGAAGGCCGCGAGGGCCTCGACATCCGAACAGTCGACGATTTGGTTTTTCTTTGTTAAGAACCGTGTCCAGAATTGTCTGGCCGATTCATCTGGCTGCTGAATTATGTGGCTTAGGTCATATGCATCTGGTGGTCGCACGTACGTGCCTTGGAAGTTATCGAGGAATGCGGCTTCCAGGTCCTCCCAACTCCCGATTGACTCTGCTAGCAAGCTGTTAAGCCAGTGCCGGGCTGGTCCTTTAAGTTTGAGTGGGAGATATTTGATGGCGTGGAGATCGTCTCCGCGGGCCATGTGGATGTGGAGGAGATAGTCCTCGATCCAGACCGCGGGGTCTGTTGTGCCATCATAAGATTCAATATTGACGGGTTTAAACCCTTCTGGGATTTGATGATCCATTACCTCATCTGTGAAGCACAGTGGGTGTGCGGCGCCTCTGTACTGGGCGATATCACGACGGAGCTCAAAAGTGCTTTGTCTGTTGTGTTCGGCCCGGCCGGACTTACTGTGTCCGGGGTGTCGGTGATCGTCACGTATCGTGGGGCGCCCACGTGATCCATAGATCGATCTTGATTGTCTTGCCTTATCCTCCAATATGCCGCGCAGGTCCGGAGTGTTCCCCTGTGGCCTTGTGCTTTTCGAGCGATGCCTGGGTACGGGTCTAGTGATGGGCCTTGAGGCCTCTCTGTCGCGACCACGGGGTGGTCGATCAGCCGTATTGTCTCCTGGTGAAGCGGGATCATATGCCTCCACCTCTAATCGGGGGAGCAGCTTACGTTTGGGGTAGCTTTTGGAGGGGCGTTCGAGTTCATGCTCTTCAGCCGCAAGGACTTCGGTCCATCTATCGGCTAGCAGATCTTGATCAGCTCTAAGCTGCTGCTGCTTTTTCTTGAGGCTGTTTGCCGTGGCCATAAGCCTGCGTTTGAAACGCTCATGTTCGACGGGATCCTCAGGTACGACAAATTCGTCGTCATCAAGGCTTGCCTCATCTCCAGAGGGAGGCATATAGTCCTCTACCTCTTCTTCGGCCGCTCTCTCATGAGGGCTGGCGTCCCCCTCCTCCTGTGCTGGATCTTGCTGGAGTGGGTTGTCTTTGGCGCTATCCGGTGTATAATTGTCTCCGGTGCCGGAATCCTCGTTCTTGCTATGGCGGGATTTAGAGCGGCGCCGCTGACGCCGGCGCTTGGGCTATTTCTTGGAGGGGTCATCCTCCGCTATTCCTTCGCCGTTCCCATCCTTTGGGATATCCACCATGTATATGTCGTATGAAGAGGTGGCTTTCCAGTGCCCGGTGGGCGCTGGTTCTTGGTCGTCTCCGGCATCGTCGTCCATACCGTCGATGTCCTCAGAGTCGTAATCTAGCATGTCGGTTAGATCGTCGATAGTGGCTACCAAGTGGGTGGTGGGTGGGTTCTGAATTTCTTCGTCGTCCGCATCCCAACCGTCCTGGCCGCAGTCCAGCTAGGCCTCTCCTGATAACGAGAGGTACTTTAGCGAACTCAAGACGTCGCCAAAAGGTGAGTGTTGAAAGATGTCCGCCGCGGTGAACTCCATGATCGGCGCCCAACCGGTTTCGACTGGAGGGGCGCTGGAGGACCGGAGTCCAGCAAGGAGTCCGGTACCTCGGAGTCACGAGCTTCATGGGGGACAAGATCGGTGTTCGGCTCTATCGCCATAGAGGTTGCATCCCCCGAGGTGGTGTCTAGCCATCCATCCTTGGTCTGCACAGCCGGCTCCGAGTCGAAGATCGGAGCGGGTTCGAGTGCGGCCTCCAGGGTACAGTCCGGCTGCAGAGCTAAATCATGCCCATCGTGACAGTACGGCACGCTTGGCTGTGGCTCGAATCCGTCGAGGATCAAGTCCCCGCGGATGTCAGCTGTGAAGTTCAAACTTCCAAATCTGACCTGACGGCCAGGGGCGTAGCCTTCGATCTGCTCCAGCTGGCCAAGCGAATTGGCCCGCAGTGCGAAGCCGCCGAATAAGAAGATCTGTCCGGGGAGGAAGGTCTCACCCTGGAATGCATCGTCGTTGATGATCGAAGAAGCCATCGAGCCTATCGGTGACGACACAGAGGAACTCTCAATGAAAGCACCAATGTCGGTGTCAAAACCGGCGGATCTCGGGTAGGGGGTCCCGAACTGTGCGTCTAGGCGGATGGTAACAGGAGACGAGGGACATGATGTTTTTACCCAGGTTCAGGCCCTCTTGATGGAGGTAAAACCCTACGTCCTGCTTGATTAATATTGATGATGTGGGTTACAAGAGTAGATCTACCACGAGATCAAGGAGGCTAAACCCTAGAAGCTAGCCTATGGTATGATTGTTGTTCGTCCTATGGACTAAAGCCATCCGGTTTATATAGACACCGGAGAGGGCTAGGGTTACACAGAGTCGGTTACAATGGTAGGAGATCTACATATCCGTATCGCCAAGCTTTCCTTCCACGCCAAGGAAAGTCCCATCCGGACACGGGACAAAGTCTTCAATCTTGTATCTTCATAGTCTTGGAGTCCGACCGATGATGATAGTTCGGCTATCCGGACACCCCCTAGTCCGGAAGTCCCTTAGATATTCTTGTTTGTTCCTTGTGGGACTAACCCATGTAGGTAAGTTGAAAGTGCAACTCACTCCAAAGGATTGCTCCAAGTGATCTACATCAACATTGAGCATCTACATCTTCAACACCTACATGAAGTCATCATCGACAAAACCCAAGGTTAGTTCATCCCTCTAAGGGGGAATCTCACATCTAGGGGGAGATTAACTCTAAGAATTGAGTCAAAGAAACTCTAATGGTGTGAACACATCAATGCATTATGTAAAAGTGGTAACCCCACTTGAGCTTAAACGATGAGTATGACCTTTGATCAAATGTTCTCATTTGACTCCTAAGTCAATATACTCATATATAGATGACCTAGTCATCACAATTGTTTGATAGATGCTAGAATTGGTTGTGCATGCTTTGCCACATATTTCATTTGCCATCTTATTCTGTGAGCATGTTGGTGCATATTTTACTCATTCAAGGACATCCACTTGTTGTTTTGATTGTTTGGGTTCTTTTTCTTTTTGCCAAGTGGATGGACAAGAATGTCTAAGAACCTTATTTAGCTATCTATGCTTTTCTCATCTCAAACTATATTCATTCTACATCACAAAATTTGATCAAGTTAGATTCGAACAACTCTGTGTGAGGAGCACTCGGAGTCCCTGATTCGTCATAGACTTAAACTTCCAAAACATCTTTGTGATTCTCGGTCAGACCGATTCCTCCATTTCGGTCCTAGCTAGATCACCAAGTTGATCTGAGTTTTCAATCCCGGTGCAACCGATTTGAACTTCTTGGTCTCACCAATTTGCTGTAACTGAACACAGTTATGCATCTCGGTGCCACCGAGTTGTTCCACTCGGTCACACCGACAGGGTCGGGCTATATATATCCACGGGAATTTTTTTGGAAATTTCTCCGAAACCCTTCGCCCGCGCAATAGCTCACTCTGCCATCGGAGGTCTCCGGATCGTCTCCTCGTTGCCAGCAGCCTGCTGTCGCTGGTCTCCGCCGCCGTCAACGGATTTCGTCCCCGCCGTTGTCGCTGTAGCAAGTCCACCGCCAAGTTAGGGTATGGACTTGATCTTTGTGCTATCCACGTCTGATTCCAAGCACATTGTATTTTTATTGAATCTTGCCACGATTGAAACTCTTCTATCCAGCCAAAGAAATCCATAGATTATATGAGATTCAAATTTTTAGGGTTAGGTTTCCGCTGAAACCATCTCGGACCCACCGAGTTGAAAAACTCGGTCTCACCGATTTGGCTTATGCCATTGCACTAGTGACTCTCGGTCTGACCGAGAATTACTAATCGGTGCGACTGATTTGAGGATTCTGTGAAACCCTAGCAGTATCGGTGCCACCGAACTGTGACTCGGTCCAACCGAGATCATCAGTTTAGGTCCCAAAACTGCTTCGGTATCACCGAGTTTGAAAATCGGTTGATTCGAAATGCTTTCTGTGGAAAACTAAAACTGAACTTTTGAATCATTCTTTTGCAAAAATCTCTGCATTTTATGATGCTCATCTATTCTATCTCATTTATAACTCTTCACAGGGTCAGCAGTCAGCTTTTGTAGTATGTCAGATCAGAGTGACAGCCAGAACACGTCAGAAGAGCAGATGGACTTGAGTGAGGGCACTAGTCCCTCAACTACAGATGAAGGGAGCATAAGTACTCCTAGCAATTTCCTAAGGCAGCAACTAGGCAAAGGAGGAAAAGAACTTCAGATTCTGAGGATGAAGATTACAAAGCTGAGGAAGATGAGGCCACTTCCAAGAAAGTGGTGCTCAAGAAGGAATATGGCTCTCCACATAGCACTAAGCCAGGTCTGAAGAAGAAAGTTCCTGCCAAGAGGACACCAATGCCAAAGGCCAGAAAGTCTACTCAAGTGCCAGCTCAGGCTCAACCCAAAGAAGCACCTGAGAAGAAAGTCACTTATTCCAAACCTCAGAAAGTCCCCACTCGTGAAACTGTCAAGTTCACAATTGAATCAAAGGATGATGGTGATCAGGACAAGAAAAAGAAGAGAGCAAGAACCACAACTGCCAAGTTCCTTGGAGAGCCCTCTATGAGAAGAGATTCTGATGAAGAGGAAGAGGATGCTGCACCAGCACCTAAGGCACCTAAGCTTATGGGTGATGCAATCAGATCAGGGGCTGCAACATCCAAGCCCAAGGAAGCACCCAGGGCTGCCTCCAAGGCCAAACAAGTTCCAAAGAGGAATACTAGGAGTATTCCAGCTGCTGAGAAGAACAAGGCCCCAGTGCCCAATGTTGCTGAAGATGAAGATGAAGAAGGACAGGTCCTAAGAAAGCTCAAGCCCAAGATACCAGACCACAATGATGCCCATCCTGTGGCTGAGGACATGAGAATCAGGAAGGATTCAGGGCTGAGACTGTGGAGGATGGAAGATCCATATGCTTCAAGAATAAGAACTGCTGTTGACTACAGGTTCCATACAAAGGAACAGCAGGACTTTTATGAAACAATTCTGTTGGACAAGAAGCCCATAGTCTGTGACATGAGGTGGGTCGACTGGACCTACATCAAGGACAATGAGCAGCACTATCCTAGAGTGCAAGAAAGCTTTGTTGCTTGTGGAGTTGCTGATTTTGTTGGATAGAAGTTCACCAACTGGAATGATGAGCTTATCATGCAGTTCTACTCCACAACACATTTTTACCCAGATGGTAGAATTGTTTGGATGTCTGAAGGTACAAGGTACCAATCCACTGTTGAAGAATGGGAAAGCCTGATAAATGCCCCCAAGGAAAATGAGGATGACCTGGACATTTATGCAAAGAAGAAGTTGGATCACACTTCAATGGCTCACATGTACAAGGAGATCCCAGACAAGGCAGTAGAGACTCACAAGTTTGGATCAGTTCACTTTCTGCTGTCAGGATTGCCAACCATCAATTGGATTCTGAGGCACACTTTGTTGCCCAAGTCTGGTGACCATAACATGATCAGAGGACATGCCATCAACATGCTGCATGTGTTTGATGTGCACAGAAGTTCAAAGTCATGAGCCTAATCATTGAAACATCAAGAGGACTGCAGCATATCAAAAGAGGAGCTGTGGATATGCACCTCAGATTCAGGAATTGATCAACTCAAAGATGGGCACAGGAAAATATCAGTTGGATAAGGAACTTTTTCCACTTTATCCAGACTTTGAGGACAATGAGGTTTTCATGAATGAAGATGATCCACAATCAGTTCAAGCTCAGGAGAAGAAGGAGAAGGCAAAGAAGGAGAAGGCTCCCAAGATGCCAACTCAAGAGGAGGCATCTAAATATTTCTTGAAAACCAAACAGGAGCAGCTTGGTTACTTGATAGCATCAACTCTGAGGATTGAGAAGGGGTTGGCCACCCTCACTCAGAATCAGGAGAGCCTTGAAAGAATCATGGAACAAAAATTCTATGATCTAGATGTTAAAGTAACTGAGATTCAGTCAGTTGTAGAGTAGCTGCAGGATGATATGCAGGAGAGGAAGGGCAAGACTACCACAAATGTGTTTGCCAGAGTGCCCAGAGCTCAGAGGTCAATTGCACTGCCAGTGACAGACACTAGAGCAACAACTGTAGCACCAGCTACTGCCCCTATAGTTCCAGTGCAACCAGCTCCAGCATCCACTCCAGCACCCTCTACTTCAACTGAAGCCTTCGTCCAAGGAGCTATCAGGACACCACCACCAGAAGATCAAGCCTGAGAGTCGATCTAGCACTATGCATTTTCTATGAACTTTTTGGTAACTTCTTGCCAAAGGGGGAGAAAAATGTATAGATCATAGGCTGAGAGAGAGAGAGTGTTGCTTTTGTTCTCTCTTGCTTTATTTGGTGGTTCTTTAAACTTTGTTTGCTTTTGGTTGAGATACTATGCTTGTGAGACATTGATGATCATGTGTTTGATCATAAGCTACATTTATGCATGCTTGATATTATCCTATCTATCCTATGTGATCACTCACTATGCTTGGTGATGAGTGCTTGTATTCATTGTTTATTATTTTGAGCGCTCCACCAGGATGTATGTGACATGGAAGAGTAACCCATGAGCCTAATTCATTGTGCATTTGCAGTCCAAAGAAAATATTAACCCATGCACAAATTTAGGGGGAGCTCTTGCTTATTACATACTTCTCAAAGCGACGATGTCATTGAATCTTATTATCATTTGTCGAAGCTTTGATCTATATGTTGTCATCAATTACCAAAAAGGGGGAGATTGAAAGTGCAACTATCCCTAGCTGGTTTTGGTAATTCATAACAATATATAGCTCATTGAGCTAATGCTATTCCAAGACTATTATTTCAGGAAAGCTCAATGAATGGCATGGCATGGATGATGAAAGTGGATCCCTCAAAATACTAAGGACAAGGATTGGCTCAAGCTCAAAAGCTCAAGACTCTTCATTTTACATTTTAGTGATCCAAGATCACATTGAGTCTATAGGAAAAGCCAATACTATCAAGGAGGGATGAGGTGTTGCTTAATGAGCCTCTTGCTTCATGTGCATAGTGATATGCTCCAAAACCCTCAACTACTTTCCCACATCCACAAATGACCTAAACCCAAAGCCAAAATCGGTCACACCGATTCCTCCTATCCAGCGCCACCGATTCCAAAAGTCATAGCCACTGCCACAAACCCTAAGCAAATCGGTCTTACTGATAGGGATCTCGGTCTCACCGAGATGGGGTTGTAATCTCTCTATTTCCCTTCATAACATTTTGGTCTAACCAAAGTGAGCAATCGGTCCCACCGAGATTTCAATGTAAAATCTCTCTTTCCTTTTTGTAACATTTCGATCTCACCGAAAAGAGCAAATCGGTCCCACCGAGTTTACCTGACCAACTCTCTGGAAAGCTTTTTACCAAATCGGTCTCACCGAGTTTGCGTAATCGGTCTTACCGAGATTACGTTATGCCCTAACCCTAACCAAATCGGTCTCACCGAGATGCATGTCAGTCCCACCAAAAATCATTAACGGTCACTAGGTTTACTAAATGGGTTCGACCGAGTTTAACAATTCGGTCCCACCGACTTAGGTAAATTGTGTGTAATGGTTAGATTTTGTGTGGAGGCTATATATACCCCTCCACCTCCTCTTCATTCGTGGAGAGAGACATCAGAACGAACCTACACTTCCAACTTACCATTTTTGAGAGAGAACCACCTACTCATGTGTTGAGGCCAAGATATTCCATTCTTACCATATGAATCTTGATCTCTAGCCTTCCCCAAGTTGCTTTCCACTCAAATCCTCTTTGCACCAGATCCAAAACCTAGGAGAGAGAGTTGAGTGTTGGGGAGACTATCATTTGCAGCACAAGAGCAAGGAGTTCATCATCAACGCACCATTTGTTACTTCTTGGAGAGTGGTATCTCCTAGATTGGCTAGGTGTCACTTGGCAGCCTCCGACAAGATTGTGGAGTTGAACCAAGAAGTTTGTAAGGGCAAGGAGATCGCCTACTTCGTGAAGATCTACCGCTAGTGAGGCAAGTCCTTCGTGGGAGACGGCCATGGTGGGATAGACAAGGTTGCTTCTTCGTGGACCCTTCGTGGGTGGAGCCCCCCGTGGACTAGCGCAGCCGTTACAATAGCACCACCTATCGGAACCATGCCAAAAACATCCGTGTCTCCAATTGCGTTTGAATCCTCCAAGCCCGTCCCTTTACTTTCTTGCAAGTTGCATGCTTTAATTTCCGCTTCCTATATACTCTTTGCATGCTTGCTTGAATTGTGTGATGATTGCTTGACTTGTCATAAAATAGCTAAAATCTGCCAAACTCTAAAATTGGGAAAAGGTTAAGTTTTTATTGGTCAAGTAGTCTAATCACCCCCCCTCTAGACATACTTCAAGGTCCTACATCCTTGAAGCTCTCTCCCCTCCCCTCTCTGCTCTCTTCCTGAGAGCAGCCATTGCCGCCGCTCGCCGTAGCCACGGCCGCCGACCACCTACCGCCTCACCGAGATGTCCCCGAGCTCCGCCACGACGTCGTCGTCCTCTCCACCAAGCCACACGGTGCCAGAAGCCCTATGGCATCTCCAACGCCGCCGTTTCCCCCCTCGGTTGTCCAAGATCGCCGCCGCCCGTACATCGCCGTCCGGCCTTCCCCGAGCCCGCTTGGTCGCCTAATGCAACCGCTGTGAGCCCCTACGTAGAACCCCCCTCTTCTCTGCTTCGTTCGCTCACCGTAGACGCCGCCCCCTTGCTCACCGTAGCATGCCGCCTGATAACAAGTGTAGGGGATCGCAACAACTTTCGAGGGTAGAGTATTCAACCCAAATTTATTGATTGGACATAAGGGGAGCCAAAGAATATTCTTAAGTATTAGCAGTTGAGTTGTCAATTCAACCACACCTGGATAACATAGTATCTGCAGCAAAGTATTTAGTAGCAAAGTAGTATGATAGTAATGGTAACAGTGGCAAAAGTAAAGATAGCAATTTTGTAGTAGTTGTAACAGTAGCAACGGAAAAGTAAATAAGCGAAGCACAATATGTGAAAATCTCATAGGCATTGGATCAGTGATGGATAATTATGTCGGATGCGATTCCTCATGTAATAGCTATAACATAGGGTGACACAGAACTAGCTCCAGTTCATCAATGTAATGTAGGCATGTATTCCGAATATAGTCATACGTGCTTATGGAAAAGAACTTGCATGACATCTTTTGTCCTACCCTCCCATGGCAGCGGGGTCCTAATAGAAACTAAGGGATATTAAGGCCTCCTTTTAATAGAGAACCCATGAACTCCTCAAACTACGGTCATCACCGAGAAGTATCCCGATTATTGTCACTTCGGGTTTGTCAGACCATAACACATAATAGGTGACTATAGACTTCCAAGATAGGATCAAGAACTCACATATATTCATAAAAACATAATAGGTTCAGATCTGAAATCATGGCACTCGGGCCCTAGTGACAAGAATTAAGCATAGCAAAGTCATAGCAACATCAATCTCAAAACATAGTGGATACTAGGGATCAAACCCTAACAAAACTAACTTGATTATGTAAATGTCATCCAACCCATCACCGTCCAGCAAGCCTATGATGGAATTACTCACGCACAGCGGTGACCATCATGAAATTGGTGATGGAGGATGGTTGATGATGATGACGGCGACGAATCCCCCTCTCCAGAGCCCCGAAGGCACTCCAGATCAGCCCTCCCGAGAGAGATTAGGGCTGCGTGGTGGCTCCGTATCGTAAAACGCGATGAACCTTTCTCTATGATTTTTTCTCTGCGAGACGGAATATATAGAATTGGAGTTGAGGTCGGTGGAGCATCAAGGGGCCCACAAGACAAGGGGGACGCGCCCGGGGGGGAGGGTGCGCCCCTACCCTCGTGGACAGGGTGTGGGCCCCCTAGCCTTGATTCTTTCGCCAGTATTTTTCATATTTTCCAAAAGTTATCTCCGTGGATTTTCAGGTCATTCCGAGAACTTTTATTTTCTGCACAATAAACAACACCATGGCAGTTCTGCTAAAAACAGCGTCAGTCCGGGTTAGTTTCATTCAAATCATGCAAGTTAGAGTCCAAAACAAGGGCAAAAGTGTTTGGAAAACTAGATACGTTGGAGACGTTTCACCACAGCGCGAGCTCGACGCCGGTGTCACTCCAGTGACCATTTGGTCACGCTGGGTGCCTAACACACTCAGAGCACCTCGTAGCGCCTCGCTAGTGCGTCCGTTTTCACGCTAGCTCGCTGCAGCAGGAAAACCATCAATAGCCGAGCTCCGGCAGCCGCCACGAGCTCGCTTCCGGCGAACTCCAGTCACCCCTGCACTCCCACTGGAATCCCAAGATGCGGACGGGCATAGGCTACCTTCTGGTGCCCCTGGCGCATCGATTCGTCGCCTCTGGCGAGTTTCAAGCGAACTCCGCCACGGTTCGAGGTCACCGCTGGTGAGGCTCCGGCGACTGTCGACGTGGCCACCTAGTTAGCGCTAATCACCCACTAATTAACCCCCTGACCCACTTACATATGGGCCCCACGCCCTTAACCAACAACAGTTAGTTTCCTGTTTAGTATTAACTAATCACAGTGGCCCCACGCGTCAGAATTGACCTAGCTGACGTGGTCGTTGACCAGGCCCACCCTTCAGCAACACTAACCAGCCCTGTGTCACTGACGTGTGGACCCCACGCATTAGGTTTGACCTAGACTATCCCCGTTGACCTGCTGACGTCATGATGTTGTGATGCTTACGCAGTAAACAATTTCTATATTTAAAATAATTCAGAAATTCTAGAAAATAGCTAAAACTTCTAAAATTCATATAAATTCAACCGTAACTCAGAATGAAATAATTTATATATGAAAAATGATCAGAAAAATCCAAAGAATCAGTTTATGGCATTTGAATGCATGTTAGAGCAACTTATGTCCTCTGTTTAGGACAATTCAATTAAATGGCATTTAGGAAATCACATATGGAGTTTGAATTTGAACCTAGTATTCAAACCAACTACATTTAAATTGTTGCTAGTGGCATTAGCTCAAACCATAGAATATTGCCATGGCACATTCATGCATCATATTGTTGCATTGCATTGATCATGTTCATTCTCTATTTGCCAGTGTTGTTCCCTCTCGATAGATGTGTTCCAACGATGAGTTCAATGACACCGATGAAGAACTATACTATCTTCAGAAGTGCCAGGCAAACAAAACCCCTTGTTCATCCCAATACAGTCCCACTCTCTCGCTTTTGCTCTCCTTTACTGCATTAGGACAACCTTGATACATCGGTTACATGCTGCGGTAGATGAACCCCTTTCCTCTGCCTGACCTGTCATTACCACAGTAAATAGATGAAACCCACTAGCATGAGTAGGAGTTCTTTGAGCCCTAATGTGCCTAATCATTCATGCTTGTTTGTCATGCCTGCTACTGCTTATAGTTGTGTCAGGTCTGATTCATCGGGGATGAATTGGAAAGTTGTGAACATGTCCTACTGTGTGTGAATGTGATTTGGTAAAGGTAGCGGTGAGAGGCCATGTAGGAGTACATGGTGGGTTGTCTCATTGAAGCCGTCCTCAGGAACTGCTGTTTTTTTTATCCATGAACAGCTACTACCACACGTTGGGCCCTAAAATATGACCCCGCTTGACTTATTAACCGCCCCTGTCCTCTGTCCAGGCACTGCAAGTAGTTTCTGGTGTTTGTAGTATGCTGGAGGCCGTGCACAGCGCTGACCCGTGGGTGGGCTTTGATGTGGTAGGCACTTGGCCGGGTATGTCGGGCGCCCCTTTGGTGTCGTGGAACCCTGTACACATCGTTCGGGGCCGTATGTGGAAACCTCAGCCGGACTCCCTATGGATGGAACCTGAATAGGCGATAAACATGGACTAGAGACTTGTGTGGTTAGTAAGGTCGTGGCCGACACCCTCGCCAGGCTTCTGCTTCAAGGTTGCCGAGATACATGAGATGTACATGGCGGTAAGTGGGGAGAGCGTTTGTGAAGAAGTACACCCCTGCAGGGTTAACATCATCTATTCGAATAGCCGCGTCCGCGGTAAAGGACCTATGGGTTGCCTATACAGTTCATATACAAGTGAAAGTGGATACTCTAAAATACGCAAGATAAGCGTGAGTGCTATGGATGGCTTTCTCGTAGGGAGACGGGAGGCGGATCCATAGTGGTGTATTGATATGGTGAATATGTGGACTCATGTGCGCCACCTCAAAAGAGTTACTTGTAGTCGTAGTTCAGGATAGCCACGGAGTCAAAGCTGGCTTGCTGCAGTTAAACCCCACCATCGCTTTGTTCATAATGATGCATATGTAGTTAGTTCTGATGTAAGTCTTGCTAGGTACATTTGTACTCATGTTTTCTTAATTTATGTTTACTTCAGTCTCGCTAGTAATTCGCTTGGACTTTGACGTTTAGGTTGCTACCTCAGCTACGATCTTGTGCCCTCAGCAGGATCTGGTAGATAGTGAGGCTTCTCAGCCTTTTTCATTTGTAGATGTCTGTACTCAGACATGTTAAGCATCCACATGTGTTTGACTTGTATGCTCTGAATGTTGGGTCATGAGACCCATGTTTGTAATATCTTGCTACTTGGAGCCTATTGAATAAATACTTTGAGTCATTGTCGGAGCAATGGGCCACGGGTAGGCTAACCCGAGCCCCAGGACCTTTCAAGACATTGGGGCAGGCCGCGCCCCTCAAGCCGAGTCCCAGGAGCGACTCCAAGACAAGCCGAGTCCCAGACGGCGACTCCAAGATAAGCCGACTCCGAGCTAGGCGACCTCCAGAGATAGACCAGATAGCACAGGGAGGAGAGAGCTAGCCTTGCCCTCTCCTGCCTCCCGAAACAGCTCCAGGAGCACCATTGTAGTCACTTTGCCTTAGTGATCATGCGGAGACCCCGCAGAGCAGCAGTAGGGGTGTTATCTCCTAGGAGAGCCCTGAAGCTGGGTAAGTTCCGCCGGCGTGCATGTCTTCGCCTCATCCCGCTTCCAGGCACCGGCGACGTTCTACTCGCTCCCACCATGATAAGCCATCCCTTGGCATATGTCGTATCCAACCCCCGACAGTCATAGAGTTATGTTGTGATGCCAAGTTGTATTTGCACATATCGAGCATATTGTGTGTATGATTTGAAATGCTTGGTATGTGTGGGATATGACAACCTAGTTGTTCATCCTTGGTAGCCTCTCTTAATGGGAAATGTCTCCTAGTGCTTCCATTGAGCCATGGTAGCTTGCTATTGCCCCGGAACACTTAGGCTGGTCGGCATGTGTCCTTCTTTGTTCATGTGTCTGTCCCTTCGGGGAAATGTCACACGTTGTTCCTTTAAGTCCATGTAGCTTGCTACGACTTGGGTTCATATGTTGTTGATTGACACGTTCGTTGTTGGGTCATGTATGCCTGTCCCTGTAAGTTAGCGCCACTTTGGGTCCACGACTAGTCATGTCAGCCCGGGTTCTTTGTCATATGGATGCTAGCGGCACTATCATATATGTGAGACAAAAGGCGCAAACGGTCCTGGGCTAGGTAAGGTGGCACCCATGGGAATACCGTGCGTGAGGCCGCAAAGTGATATGATATGTTAGATGCTAGATCAGTGTGACTTAGGATCAGGGTCCTGACACCGCTGTTGGACTCACCAATGATATGCAACCTCAAGGTCACAAAAATGTTAGTCGCCGGTGCGGCTGGCTTGAGATTGATCTCCCACTAGGTGATCGAAAGGCTGCAGATACCTAAGGAAGAGCTTAGGAAAAGCGGGACTTTCAGGGGAACTAACCCAGGAAGGAGCCACCCAAAATGAAAGATCACGATGCGGGTGATGTTTGGCGGAGACCTCAACTACCGAATGTAGAAGATCAGGTTTGACGTGGTTAAGATCCCCTTGCCGTTCAATGGAATTCTTGGCTGCCCTGCCTTGGCCAAGTTCATGGCAACAACCCACTATACATACAATAGATTGAAGATGCCAGGGCCCATGGGTGTCATCTCCACCAGCTCCGACTAGAAAGAAGAAGTCATCTGTATGGACAAGCCGAACAGATATGCGGTTGCAGCAGAAGCCGAGTAGGTAACAGCTCCCGCCAAGACGAAGACTAGCAAAAAGCCTAGCAAGACATCCAGTGAGACTTCCGGGAAGGGCACCTCCTCGAAGTGCTACACGCCCGTCGAGGACTTGCCGGAAAGCTCTACCAGCAAGACATCCAAAGTCGATCCTCCTGCCACAAAGAAGGCATCGGCAAGGGAGGATGGCACTGCTGGTACCTTCACCATTAGTGCCACCCTAGACAGCAAATAGGAAAGTGCGCTCATTGTGTTTGCAAGGCAACCATCTGACATCCCAGGTGCTCCCATGGAGGTAATTGAGCACCACCTTGCTTTCTTCCCTCATGCACGGCCCATCAAGAAGAAGGTCAGAAAGAAAAATTTGGAATGGAATCAATTCATAGCAGAAGAGATCAAGAAACCCGAGGCAGCTGGCCTGGTTAGGGGAGTGCTACATCCAACCTGGTTGGTGAATCTGGTCGTCGTGCGCAAGGCGAATGGGAAATGGAGACTTTGTATTGATTACACTGATCTCAACAAAGCATGCCCAAAGGATCCTATCACTTTGCACCACATCGACCAGATTGTGGACTCCACCGCCGGGTGTGATCTGCTCTTGTTTCTTGGTGCCTACTCCGGATACCACAAGATATTCATGTCCAAAGAAGACGAAGAGAAAACTTGATTCATTAGTCCATGTGGCACGTACTGCTTTATACGGATGACTTTCGGACTAAAGAGTGCAGGTCCGACATTCGCAAGGGTTGTTCTGATCGGTTTTGAGCCACTATTGCACACAAACATAGAAGCCGACATGGAAGATACTATGGTTAAGACCAAGGACAAGTCCACCGCAATTCTAGATTTGGAAGAAACTTTCTCAAATTTGCAAAAGATTAACATGAAACTCAACCCCGAGAAGTGTGTATTCGGTGTTCCCTCTAGCAAGCTCCTTGGATTCTTCATATCTCAGCGTGAGATTGAAGTGAACCCCGACAAGATCAAGACTATTAAGCAGACCCAAGCACCCAAGACCGTCAAGGACGTGCGTCACCTTGCCAGTTGTGTTGCAGCTCTGATAGGTTTTTTTTAGGTCTGCCGAGCACGCCCGGGAAAAAGGCGGGTCTAGTAAAATGGACTATGAAAGTGGAGGTTGTGCTACATGACCTGAAAAACTACCTATCTTCTGCGCCCACTCTAGTCGCGCCTAAACCACTAGAACCATTGCTGCTATACTTGGCGGCGACCAAGCAAGTGGTCAGGGGCTGCACTAGTTGTGCAGAGGGAAGCCGACAATGAGGGCACAACAGCGGCACAACCATCCTTTGATGAAATAGCTTCTTCCCCAGCAAAGCTAGATACTGGGAAGGATATGGTGGTGCAAGGGAGGACAACTAAGGAGCAAGTTACATCAAAGAATAAAATGGTGCAGCGGCCAGTATACTTTGTTAGCTCCCTATTGCAGGTGGCTAGGTCAAGGTATTAGGGCGTGCAAAAGTTGCTTTTTGTCCTACACATGGCCTCAAGGAAGTTGCGCCATTATTTTCAAGCACATGAGGTCACGGTGGTCACTCGGTTTCCGTTGCTGTGTATCCTGAGGAATCCAGAGGCAACTGGCATAATAGTAGAGTGGGCATTGGAACTGTCAAGCTTTGCGCTCAAGTTTGGGAGTACATGAACTATTCATGGCAGAGCATATTGGCTGAATTCATCATAGAATGGACGCCAACACCAAAGGATGAGATCCTGGAATCAGCCCTCCCCAGCAGGAAAACCCAAGGGAATTGGATCATGTACTTTGATTGTGCTTTCTCGCTGCAAGGCGCCGGTGTCGGGGTGTGATACATCTCCATCGTATCTATAATTTTTGATTGTTCCATGCCAATATTATTCAACTTTCATATACTTTTGGCAACTTTTTATACTATTTTTGGGACTAACATATTGATCCAGTGCCCAGTGTCAGTTCCTGTTTGTTGCATGTTTTATGTTTCGCAGAAACCCCATATCAAACAGAGTCCAAACAAGATAAAAACGGACGGAGAATATTTTTGGAATATTTACGATTTTTGGGAAGAAAAATCAACACGAGATGATGCCGAGGGGGCCACGAGGCAGGGGGCACGCCCCTGACCCTCGTGGGCACCCCGTAAGGCGGTGACTGCTCTTCTTTGGACGCAATAAAGCTAATTTTCAGAAAAAAATCTTGGCAAAGGTTTCAATCCAATCGGAATTATGGATCTCCGGATATATAAGAAACGGTGAAAGGGAAGAATACGGGAACGCAGAAACAAAGAGAGACAGAGAGACATATCCAATCTCGGAGGGGCTCTCGCCCCTCCCATGCCATGGAGACCATGGAATAGAGGGGAAACCCTTCTCTCATCTAGGGAGGAGGTCAAGGAAGAAGAAGAAGAAGGGGGGGCCCTCTCCGCCTCGCTTCCGGTGGCGCCGAAACACCGCCGGGGGCCATCATCATCACCACGATCTACCCCAACACCTCCGCCATCTCAACCAACATCTCCATCACCTTCCCACATCTATATTCAGCGGTCGACTCTCCCACAACCCGCTGTACCCTCTACTTGAACATGGTGCTTTATGCTTCATATTATTATCCAATGATGTCTGAGTAAATTTTTGTTGTCCTATTGGTAATTGGTGAATTGCTATGATTGGTTTAATTTGCTTGTGTTATGTTGCTGTCCTATGGTGCTCTCTGTGTCGCGCAAGCGTGAGGGATTCCCGCTGTAGGGTGTTGCAATACGTTCATGATTCGCTTATAGTGGGTTGCTTGAGTGACAGAAGCATAAACCCGAGTAAGGGGGTTGTGGTGTATGGGATAAAGGGGACTTGATGCTTTAATGCTATGGTTGGGTTTTACCTTAATGATCTTTAGTAGTTGCGGATGCTTGCTAGAGTTCCAATCATAAGTGCATATGATCCAAGAAGAGAAAGTATGTTAGCTTATGCCTCTCCCACATAAAGCTTGGTATCGGTCTAATAAAGTAGTCAATTGCTTAGGAACAATTTCGCAACTCCTACCACCACTTTTCCAAACTCGGTATATTTACTTTATTGTTTCTTTATCTAAACAGCACCTGGTTTATATTTACGTGCTCTTTATATTCTTGCAAACCTATCCAACAACACCTACAAAGTACTTCTAGTTTTATACTTGTTTTAGGTAAAGCAAACATTAAGCGTGCGTAGAGTTGTATCGGTGGTCGATAGAACTTGAGGGAATTTTTGTTCTACCTTTAGCTCCTCGTTGAGTTCGACACTCTTACTTATCAAAAGAGGCTACAGTTCATCTCCTATACTTGTGGGTTATCAAGACCTTTTTCTGGTGCCGTTGCCGGGGAGTCATAGCATGGGGTGAATATTCTCGTGTGTGCTTGTTTGCTTTATCACTAAGTAATTTTTATTTGTTGTTCTTAGTTGTTTTCTATCTTTAGCTATGGGTGGGAAATGCAAAATACCAAAAAAAAATAGATGTACCTACTACACAAATGGTTGAAGAACCACTCAAAATCTATCACACACCTGAAGCTTTTTACTTGGATCATCTTTGATCCCTATGTGCTCGTGCTGAAACCCCAACTAGCTTAGTTGATAGCAAATCTTTAGATGAGCATGCTTGTTATGTGTGACACCACTTATCTCAAAAAGGGAAACTTTTATTGAATTAAATCCTTCGTTTGCAATGCTATGCTTGGAATTTATGTGAAATATATGATGTTACTTGTTGTTCTAAAAACCCTAAGAAATACCTTCCCTACCAATGTGAGTTTAGTGATAATGTAATCGCATCTTCGTATGCTAAGGGTGTTTATAATTACTATGATGTTCAACAAATTGAAGAATTTGTTGCTTTTACGGGTGCTTATGAAATTGCTTCTTTGATTGAAAAGTATGATGCTACTCTTTACAAATATGAAAATTTTGCCATACTTGAATATTGTTATGATAATTATGCTTCTAATGCCTATGTTAAACCATATATTGAGGGCTCCTCCACTGTCCAAGAAGAGACTAATATTTCACAGGAGTCTATGGAAGAAGAAATTGATGAAACAATGAGCTCATTGGATAAAAAAGATGATGAGGAGAGCAAAGAACAAAAGGAGGAAGAGTAGATTAGCTGCACGTGCCCACCTTCTAAGGAGAGTAACTCTTCAACTCATACATTGTTTAATTCCCCTTCGTTCTTACCGAAGGATGATTGCTATGATGATTGCTATGATCCCATTGATTCTTTTTAAATACCCCTTTTTGATGATGCTTGCTATGCTTGTGGCCAAGATGCCAATATGAATTATTCTTATGGAGATGAATTTTGTATAGTTGGTTATGTTAAACATGAAATTGTTGATATTGCACCCACGCATGATAGTCCTATTATCTTTTTGAATTCTCTCGACTACACTTTATCGGAGAAGTTTGTGCTTATTAAGGATTATATTGATGGGTTGCCTTTTACCGTTGCACATGATAATTTTGATAAATATAATATGCATGTGCTTTCTGCTCCTACTTGCAATTATTATGAGAGAGGAACTACATCTCCACCTCTCTATGTATCCAATATGATAGAATTGCAACAAACTGCTTATACTATGCATTGGCCTTTAATATGTGTGCATGAATTGTTCTTTTATGACATGCCGATGCATAGGAAGAGAGTTAGACTTCCTTGTTGCATGATATATGTTACTTTGTGCTCACTACTAAATCACAAATCATTGTTAATTAAAGTTGGCTTTGATATACCTTGGGATCCGGGTGGGTCCATTACTTGAGTACTATATGCCTAGCTTAATGGCTTTAAAGAAAGCGCTGCCAGGGACATAACCCGGAAGTTTTGGAGAGTCATTTATATCTGTTGTGTGCTTCCATAAAGTTTAAAAACAAAAAAAATAAAGAGGGTTACCCAAAACCTTTCAAAAGGAAAGTGAAAGTGAGAGAGACAAGCATTGTTGAAGTTGGGGAGCTCCTTGAGCTTCGTTCATGCTCACGGAAACTTTGTGAATCTTAATTATAGAAACTTTTCATCAACAATAATTTCCCCTTGTACATTTCCATTGTATTATAAAAATAATGTTCTAAGGTTTGCCTTTATGATATTTACAATGCTTGTTGGTTTGTGAAGTGGATGTAACGCCCCGAGACCGACGCTCCAGAAGACTTCCAGTTATTCCGAGTTTTGCCATGTGTTTCTTTTTTTTTTGCTTGCTCTTTTATTTTTGCATTGCATCATGTCATCATGCCATCATATCATTAATTTTAAAAACTCATCTAAATAAATCGTATGGATCTTCGGTCAATTTAAATTGAGGAAACTCACATGGTGGGTTCTCTTTAAAACATACCCTCCCGATATTTAGGGAGATAATATAAAATATTCCATTGTTTTGGAATCACCCATGAACCCACTTGCATATTAAATCCCTTGGCCTTTTCTTCTTCAAGTTTTGACTCTCTAACCTTGCCAATAATTCTTTTATCATTTTCCGGAGCTCCACCAAAAATCTCAACATTTTTGGACCTTCCCAACCCTCACTTCTTATTCAAACCATTTGAATTTAAATCAAATGAGTTTGAATTTAAATCTTTCAATCATGGCCTTTCTATTTTTCTTGGAACGAGCATATTTTTGCGAGTCCGGGAAAATTACCCCTATGCTCAAATTATTTCTCCAACCCTTTCTTTATCTCCTTTATCTTTCTTTCCTTTTTACTGCTTTTGGTAAATAAAAGAGAGAGGGAGAAGAGAGCCCAGGCAGGCCTCTTAGGCCCGACCAACCAGGCCGGCCCATTTGCATCATGGCCCAGCCGCTGCACCCCTTCCTAACCTAGCCGATCCACCCCCTCTCCCCTGCCCGATTCCCATCTCCATCCCCTCGTTCCCTTCCGCCGCCACCACCCACGCAACACGCATCGCACCAGGGGGAGAAGATCCCCACGCGCAGCCCTCGACCCCCCTCGCTCCCTCGCACCGACCAGCGACCGTCCGCTCCTCCCATCGCCTCCTCGCCGCTCGAGGCCTGCAGCCCCATGCCTCCCTCTGCGGTCGGGTTTGAGCAGGAGCTCCCCGAGTTGCTGCCCGTCCGTCGCCTCCACACGCACTGCCGTCCCCGTGCCAGGACCTCCTCGCCCTTCTCCTCGCCCTGTGCGCCCGACGTCGCCCCGTCTCCGCTCGCCCGCATCTGCCTCTCCACCCTGCGCCCCTTGCCGCCTCCTCCGCTCGCCCGCATCTGCCTCTCCACCATGCGCCCCTTGCCGCCTCCTCCACTGGTGGAGACCACCAGGAGCTCCACCAGGAGCCCGGAGTCCCCTGCCTCCTCGATCGCTTCAAGTCCCCGCCGTCAAGTTCCATGCCACTGCCCCTGCTTCCCTTCGAGCCCTCCTCTGCGTCGCTCGCTCAGGCTACCAGTAGCCTTAGCACGCCAAGGCCCAACCCAGCGTCGCATCTTCCTCAGCCTGCTGTTCCATCGCCTCCTTGCTGCTGCCAATCGACGCCCTGGTGTTCCTTCGTTTTGGACCGACAAGACCCGGACTCCGAACGCCAAGTACAACTACAAACTCGAAGACCTCGGATGCATCAAGTTCCTCTACGACCTGAGTACAACTACCGTCGACATGCTTTTCGCCAAGTACCTCTCGGATCCAACAAGTACCCCTTCAGATATGCCGAGGTCGACTACGCTCGGTGATGCGACAAGTTCCTTATGGTGACCCCGAACATCTACGGATCATGAACAACTACTTCATCTACGAAAACATGTACAACTACCGTCGCTGTGTACGACTACTTCCACTACCGTCGCGAAAACAACTACTTCCACTACATCACGAGAACGTCTACTTCCCTCTACGAAACGCGTTCCGCCCCGAATGCACGCTTCAAAGGTATAACCCCGAGACGACTTCCGTGAACGAATGCATGCTTGGTTGTATGAGATGCTCGAGTTTTGCACCGTGATCGAATCGTCCTTGCGATGCTGCTCGTTTGCCATGCCACCGTCCCGTGGGAACCCGGAATTCGGGAGCACCCCACCATCCTTGCATGACACGCTCACGCCCACTTACTTTTGCACCGACATCTCGACGAGTTGTCGGATCATCAAAATGTTGCCGTGGCACCATTTCCGTTGTCATTGCCATGGCACCCCTTTCGTCCCGCCATGGCGACAAATGCCTCGTATCATGCTCATGTTAACATTTTCATAAAATTGCATAAACTTGTATATGTCATCCGCATCATGATAACAACATTTAAAATGTTTAAAATTGTTGTTGCATTAAATTGCTAAATGACATATGGGGATTTCCGGAATTGTTGTTTGTTGTTCCGGCCTCATTTAAACTTGCTTAAATTGTTAGTTTAATTATGCTTCACCTCTTGCCATGTTTAACAACATTTAATAATGTTGGGTACATAAACGAGAGGGAACTAAATAATTGTTGTGGTGTTCCGTCAATATGCAACTCGTTGCATATTGAGCTCCACTTAACTTGTAGTGTTTTTTGTGCATATTGCCATGTCATGCCTCATTAAACCGGACATGCCTCATACTTGATTGTGCATCATGCCATGATTATGCTTGTGTGTTTACCATGTTGTTTGCTTCTTTCCGGTTTGCTTCTCTCGTTAGCTTCGGTTTCATTCCGGAGTCATGAGGATTCGTTCGACTACGTTCATTTGTCTTCTTCTTGGACTCGTTCTTCTTCCTTGCGGGATTTCAGGCAAGATGATCATTACCCTCGATATCATTTCTCTCTTTGCTTGCTACTTGCTTCATTCTATCGCTATGCTGCGCTACCTATCACTTGTTTACCCTGCCTCCCATATTGCCATGTCAGCCTCTAACCTTTTCACCCTTCCAGCAAACCATTGCTTGGCTATGTTACCGCTTTGCTTAGCCCCTCTTATAGCATTGTTAGTTGAAGGTGATGTTGAAGATTGCTCCATGATGGACAGGATTATGTTGGGATATCACAATATCTCTTATTTAATTAATGCATCTATATACTTGGTAAAGGGTGGAAGACTCGGCCTTATGCCTGGTGTTTTCTTCCACTCTTGCCGCCCTAGTTTCCTTCATACCGGTGTTATGTTCCCGGATTTTGCATTCTTTACGCGGTTGGGTTATTTATGGGACCCCCTTGACAGTTCGCTTTGAATAAAACTCCTCCAGCAAGGCCCAACCTTGGTTTTACCATTTGCCTACCTAAGCCTTTTTCCCTTGGGTTCTGCAGACTCAAGGGTCATCTTTATTTTACCCCCCCCCCCCGGGCCAGTGCTCGTCGTGAGTGTTGGTCCAACCTGTCAACCGCCGGTGGCCACCAGGGGCAACTCTGGGCTGGCCTACCGGAAGTTTGGACAATCCGGTGTGCCCTGAGAACGAGATATATGCAGCTCCTATCGGGATTTGTCGGCACAGCGGGAGGCTTTGCTGGTCTTGTTTTACCATCATAGAAATGTCTTGTAAACCGAGATTCCGAGTCTGATCGGGTCTTCCCGGGAGAAGGTATATCCTTCGTTGACCGTGAGAGCTTGTGATGGGCTAAGTTGGGACACGCCTGCAGGGTATATT
The DNA here is from genome assembly GCF_002162155.2 of Triticum dicoccoides. NCBI lineage: Eukaryota > Viridiplantae > Streptophyta > Magnoliopsida > Poales > Poaceae > Triticum > Triticum dicoccoides. The sequence goes on along the minus strand of NC_041391.1, from coordinate 374,815,045 downwards.
ATCTTTCGAAAGCCGTGCCCGCGGTTATGTGGCAGATGGGAATTTTTTAATGTCCGGTTGTAGATAACTTGACACCAGATCCGAATTAAAAGGCATCAACCGCGTGTGTAGCCGTGATGGTCTCTTTTCGGCGGAGTTCGGGAAGTGAACACGGTTTTTGGGTTATGTTTCACGTAAGTAGGAGTTCAGGCTCACTTCTTGATCATTGCTAGCTTCACGACCGTTCCGTTTGCTCTCTTCTCGCTCTTATTTGCGTATGTCAGCCACCATATATGCTTAGTCGCTGCTGCAACCTCACCACTTTACCCCTTCCTACCCATAAGCTTAAATAGTCTTGATCTCGCGAGTTTTGAGATTGCTGAGTCCTCGTGACTCACCAGATACTATCACAACAGTTGCAGGTGCCGATGATGCCAGTGCAGGTGATGCAACCGAGCTCAGATGGGAGCTCAACGAAGATATTGGTCGTTGCTATGTTTCGTTTCATGTTGATCAGTAGTGGAGCCCAGTTGGGATGATCGGGGATCTAGCAGTTGGGTTATCTTCTTTTCTTTTGGCTTCGTTTGTAGTCGAACTATATGTGTGTACTCTGAATGATGTATGATTTATTATATGTTCATTGTGTGAAGTGGCGATTGTAAGCCAACTCTTTATCCCATTCTTGTTCATTACATGGGATTGTGTGAAGATGACCCTTCTTGCGACAAAACCACAATGCGGTTATGCCTCTAAGTCGTGCTTCGACACGTGGGAGATATAGCCGCATCGTGGGTGTTACAAGTTGGTAATCAGAGCCATCCCCGACTTAGGAGCCCCCTGCTTGATTGTTTGCTGGCGTTGTTGAGTCTAGAACAAAAATGTTTTGAGTCTTAGGATTATATATATCGAAGAGTAGGATTCTTTTTACTCCTCAGTCCCTTTGTCGCTCTGGTGAGGTCTCCTGACATAGATGTTTTTACTTCCCTCTCCACAAATTTCACTAATTTTTTTTAGGATCACGCGGGTATCTTGGAATCGTTCTGATGGTTTTGTTACGAGAACATTGTTCTTGGTGCCTCCTGTCTATTATGTGGCAGTTACCCGGGGAGTTGAGCTCCAAGGTGTTGTCGTCATAATTTTATCGTTGCAGTTCTGGAATACCTAAGTTTTGCCGACATCGAAAATCTCTTTTATGCAGTTGTTGGTGAGATAACCTCGACGCCACCCAGTACTGGGGTGGGAGTTCGGGAGTATTGCCATAACTCGTATAACGGATGCTTTTCGAAGGTTGATGTACACGATTTCCGAAGGTTTCTTGGTTATGTGTTGACGGATGGATACAGCTTGGATGTAGGTATTGTTAGTTTTGGGTGAGATATATGTTGCTTCCCCTATATCCCCAACACCAGATTGCATAACCAGAAAGTTTCGGGAGTTTTATAGGTGGGAATCCAAGTAGCTCCTAGAATATCTTTTCGACAGATGCATGATATGAGATTGGGGTTCGACGTCTAGTGGTCCGCCTTTCCACGGTCGTTTTTACAGTGGTCTCGTTGTGTCTTAAAGAACCCTTGGCTATGCTGGTTCGGGGACACTTAGTATGTCATGTGCACTGCCTTGTACATGATGGTGCTGTACACTCAAGCCCGTGTGGGCCCCACCACGAAAACTTCGGATGAAATCTCTATCATATGTTTGTTCTGGCTTATTCTACAAGCCAAATCCTTTGTTTTGTGTTATATGTGGTATTCGAGTTGCTTCGAAGTCAAATGTTGAATCCATACCTTCCCTAAAGGTTGTTCTCATATGGCTATGTGAATACTAATCCTTCTTGATCATCGAGATTGTCATGTGAATTCTTTTCGACCGGTGTGCTTCTCTTCAAGTGCATCAGATCATTTCAACATCCGCAAGATCAATTCTAAGTTTTCTCAATGGTATCCATTCCATCTGCCCCAAGTTGCCTTCGTTTACCCGCCCTCCCACCCTTTTCTTCAAGGACTCAGATTTCTTAATCGGGTATCCATTTTATTGATGGGAAGACTCTCCATTCTTTTCCGTCAATGTTCTTATCCGGTGATTCTCAGGAAGATACTAAGGAAGCTTCAAGTTTATTATTCTTCATTCTCGTATTCTTCTCCGGTGGATTAATTTCAAGTTTCGGTGTAAATCATATCTCTTCCTTTCGTTTCACATATCTTCCCATGTGAATTTCTTATCCAAGGCTCTCTTATTTATTCGCCTCTCCCAGTTCATATCCGGAGTGTTGAAGATATCTCAGAAGATTCGTGTTTCCATTCAAGCCATTTAATTCAACCGGTGCAATCCCCCCTTTCAATCTCATTCTACGGTGTTTTCTTTTAGTGGGCCCTAACCCATAGGTCTTTTTCCAGGATCTTACCTGACTCTTCTAATTATCAGGAGCGATTCTCAAATTCATTTCCATGTTTGATGTAAGAATGAATTTCATCAGTCATATGCCTTTGTCCAAGATCTTCCAAATTCTTTCATCATTGATTCAACCTTTCTATTCTTTATTATGGAGTGTCTCAACAATTCATGGTGGTGTTTCTCGTTGTCATTCTCGAATTTTGAAGTCCGAAGAAGAGTTCCTCTTAAATCATTACTTGTTCTTCCAAAGATGCGTGCTTCTAGCTTGATACCATCCTCTCATAATTGCTTTCGATTGTGAGAATTCTTTTCACCATCCGGAGCATGTCATGAGTTATTTCCGTTTCTTTCCTCCGAAGGCCATCATGTCATAATTCTTCATTCTCAGCATGTAGCTATTGTTCTCCAAATCTTACCGGTGCATCGTTCAAATATCCTCTAATCAGTTCATGATCTCTTCGTTCTCTTGTATCTAAATCCCCTTAAGTATCTTCATTCATTTTCCCAATTCTTCCCGGTCAATTGTGCATTTGCTACTTTCATTTCCAATTCTTACGGTGGTTCATTCAAGAGTTCTCTTCCTTGGTTATCATATCAATTTATTCGTTGTTTCAATCCTATCGGTGGTTCATTGAAGACCTTCCCAAGTTTGCGCTATATCTCTCTTAATCCTTTCTACGAGAATAAGTAGTATGCCAAATCCGTTGCTTGTCATCAATTTAAATTGGTGAAGGATAGGCATGACATAATTCTTATTGTTTTTTCATCCAAGTGATTAATCCTTTCCTTCGGAGTTTGTTCAGGAGGAATAAATTCTTGGTTTCTTGTTGTTCATCTTTTCTTTTTCCGGAGTTCCAAGTTTTCTCGGTTATATCGTCGTGAAGCTCCTTCTAAATCATCGCAAGGCTTCACTTTGTGTTTTCAACTTTCCTTTCGTTTTATCATCCTTTTATTACCGGAGTTCTCCATGGAGGCTCTACATGATGGTTCATCAAGGATTTAATTCCTTCTCGAAGTGTTCATCGAGATTCTTTTCAGAGGAGTTCAAGCATTCTTCATCTTGCATTCCAAAGTGCAATTCTCCTACCTTATCTTTTGAGATGGTGTTATATCGTTCTTGACAATTTCCATTCATGTTTTGTGACTCACATGTTGTCAAGAATGAGGTATTTTAAATCCATCAATCTCTTCGTTGGAGTTATCTTGGTATAGATTTCACCTAAAGCCTTCCCTAAGGAATGTTGTATTGTGGTACTTATCAATGATCCAAGTTTTCTCCTATCCTCTCGGCAAAAGCAGTTTTCATCTCTTCATTGATCTCAAGCAATCAATTGTTTCCGTTAGTGGCCGGTTGTCACCTCATAGTTTTGAGATGTTTTCCATAAGCCCACAACAATCTTATCCTTTTCGTTGTTGTTAATCCAACAACGACATTCTAGCTTTTCCTGTAAGTGTGCTCTTTCAAGATCAAGTTTTCCTCCGTTCATTCCATTCCATTCTTTCATTTCTTCCGGAGGCATTGTGATGTTGTGCTCTTCACCCATCACGTCATTTTGTCAAGTTCATGTTATTTTCTTGCTTATCCACTTAACCGGATTGTTATGTTCTCTGCTAAGTTCTTTTCATCTTATCAAGTCTTGCATCTCTTTTCTATCGGAGTGCTGTCCAAATTCTGTCATTCTTGTTCCTTGGCTATCTCATTATACCGATGTGGTCATATTCTTTTCGTTCGTCAAGCTCTTATTTCCATGTCTTTCAACCTCCAAGGTTCTTGTGATGTTCCTTGTTCCTCTTTGCTAACAGAGTGTTTGCAATCTCGTTCATCTCCATTGTATTCTTTCTTTCAATTTGTTCAACCTCTCAAGGTTCTTTGGTTTCACTCGTTTGTCGGAGAAGCAACTTAGTTTTACCTCCTCTCTTCCTCTTTCGTTTTCTCTCCGGTGCCATCCTAGATCTCAGGACGAGATCCTCTTGTAGTGGTGGAGTGTTGTAACGCCCCGAGACCGACGCTCCAGAAGACTTCCAGCTATTCCGAGTTTTGCCATGTGTTTCATTTTTTTGCTTGCTCTTTTATTTTTGCATTGCATCATGTCATCATGCCATCATGCCATCATATCATTAATTTTAAAAACTCATCTAAATAAATCGTATGGATCTTCGGTCCATTTAAATTGAGGAAACTCACATGGTGGATTCTCTTTAAAACATACCCTCCCGATATTTAGGGAGATATTATAAAATATTCCATTGTTTTGGAATCACCCATGAACCCACTGGCATATTAAATCCCTTGGCCTTTTCTTCTTCAAGTTTTGACTCTCTAACCTTGCCAATAATTCTTTTATCATTTTCCGGAGCTCCACCAAAAATCTCAACATTTTTGGACCTTCCCAACCCTCACTTCTTATTCAAACCATTTGAATTTAAATCAAATGAGTTTGAATTTAAATCTTTCAATCATGACCTTTCTATTTTTCTTGGAACAAGCATATTTTTGCGAGTCCGGGAAAATTACCCCCATGCGAAAATTATTTCTCCAACCCTTTCTTTATCTCCTTTTTCTTTCTTTGCTATTTACTGCTTTAGGTAAATAAAAGAGAGAGGGAGAAGAGAGCCCAGCCAGGCCTCTTAGGGCCGACCAACCAGGCCGGCCCATTTGCATCATGGCCCAGCCGCCGCATCCCTTCCTAACCTAGCCGATCCACCCCCTCTCCCCTGCCCGATTCCCATCTCCATCCCCTCGTTCCCTTCCGCCGCCACCACCCACGCAACACGCATCGCACCAAGGGGAGAAGATCCCCACGCGCAGCCCTCGACCCCCCTCGCTCCCTCGCGCCGACCAGCGACCGTCCGCTCCTCCCATCGCCTCCTCACCGCTCGAGGCCTGCAGCCCCGTGCCTCCCTCTGCGGTCGGGTTTGAGCAGGAGCTCCCCGAGTTGCTGCCCGTCCGTCTCCTCCACACGCCCTGCCGTCCCCGTGCCAGGACCTCCTCGCCCTTCTCCTTGCCCTGTGCGCCCGACGTCGCCCCGTCTCCGCTCGCCCGCATCTGCCTCTCTGCCCTGCGCCCCTTGCCGCCTCCTCCGCTGGTGGCGACCACCAGGAGCTCCACCAGGAGCCCGGAGTCCCCTGCCTCCTCGATCGCTTCAAGTCCCCGCTGTCAAGCTCCATGCCACTGCCCCTGCTTCCCTTCGAGCCCTCCTCTGTGTTGCTCGCTCAGGCTACCAGCAGCCTTAGCACGCCAAGGCCCAACCCAGCATCGCGTCTTCCTCAGCCTGTTGTTCCATCGCCTCCTTGCTGCTGCCAATCGAGGCCCTGGTGTTCCTTCGTTTTGGACCGACAAGACCCGGACTCCGAACGCCAAGTACAACTACGAACCCGAAGACCTTGGATGCATCAAGTTCCTCTATGACCTGAGTACAACTACCGTCGACATGCTTTTCGCCAAGTACCTCTCGGATCCGACAAGTACCCCTTCGGATATGCCGAGGTCGACTACGCTCGGCGATGCGACAAGTTCGTTGTGGTGACCCCGAACATCTACGGATCATGAACAACTACTTCATCTACGAAAACATGTACAACTACCGTCGCCGTGTACGACTACTTCCACTACCGTCGCAAGAACAACTACATCCACTACATCACGAGAACGTCTACTTCCCTCTACGAAACGCGTTCCGCCCCGAATGCACGCTTCAAAGGTATAACCCCGAGACGACTTCCGTGAACGAATACATGCTTGGTTGTATGAGATGCTCGAGTTTTGCACCGTGATCGAATCGTCCTTGCGATGCCGCTCCTTTGCCATGCCACCGTCCTGTGGGAACCCGGAATTCGGGAGCACCCCACCATCCTTGCATGACACGCTCACGCCCACTTTCTTTTGCACCGACATCTCGACGAATTGTCGGATCATCGAAATGTTACCGTGGCACCATTCCCGTTGTCATTGCCGTGGCACCCCTTTCGTCCCGCCATGGCGACAAATGCCTCGTATCATGCTCATGTTAACATTTTCATAAAATTGCATGAACTTGTGTATGTCATCCGCATCATGATAACAACCTTTAAAATGTTTAAAATTGTTGTTGCATTAAATTGCTAAATGACATATGGGGATTTCCGGAATTGTTGTTTGTTGTTCCGGCCTCATTTAAACTTGCTTAAATTGTTAGTTTAATTATGCTTCACCTCTTGCCATGTTTAACAACATTTAAAAATGTTGGGTACATAAATGAGAGGGAACTAAATAATTGTTGTGGTGTTCCGTCAATATGCAACTCGTTGCATATTGAGCTCCACTTAACTTCTAGTGTTGTTTGTGCATATTGCCATGTCATGCCTCATTAAACCGGACATGCATCATACTTGATTGTGCATCATGCCATGATTATGCTTGTGTGTTTACCATGTTGTTTGCTTCTTTCCGGTTTGCTTCTCTCGTTAGCTCCGGTTTCGTTCCGGAGTTGTGAGGATTCGTTCGACTACGTTCGTTTGTCTTCTTCTTGGACTCATTCTTCTTCCTTGCGGGATTTCAGGCAAGATGACCATTACCCTCGATATCACTTCTATATTTGCTTGCTAGTTCCTTCGTTCTATCGCTATGCTGCGCTACCTATCACTTGTTTACCCTGCCTCCCATATTGCCATGTCAGCCTCTAACCTTTTCACCCTTCCAGCAAACCATTGATTGGCTATGTTACCGCTTTGCTCAGCCCCTCTTATAGCATTGTTAGTTGTAGGTGAAGTTGAAGATTGCTCCATGATGGACAGGATTATGTTGGGATATAACAATATCTCTTATTTAATTAATGCATCTATATACTTGGTAAAGGGTGGAAGACTCGGCCTTATGCCTGGTGTTTTGTTCCACTCTTGCCGCCCTAGTTTCCGTCATACCGGTGTTATGTTCTCGGATTTTGCGTTCCTTACGCGGTTTGGTGATTTATGGGACCCCCTTGACAGTTCGCTTTGAATAAAACTCCTCCAGCAAGGCCCAACCTTGGTTTTACCATTTGCCTACCTAAGCCTTTTTCCCTTGGGTTCTGCAGACTCAAGGGTCATC
>NC_041391.1:374695084-374807497 GCF_002162155.2 Triticum dicoccoides | reverse complement strand
TCCAACCTGTCAACCGCCGGTGGCCACCAGGGGCAACTCTGGGCTGGCCTACCGGAAGTTTGGACAATCCGGTGTGCCCTGAGAACGAGATATGTGCAGCTCCTATCGGGATTTGTCAACACAGCGGGAGGCTTTGCTGGTCTTGTTTTACCATCGTCGAAATGTCTTGTAAACCAGGATTCCGAGTCTGATCGGGTCTTCCCGGGAGAAGGTATATCCTTCATTGACCGTGAGAGCTTGTGATGGGCTAAGTTGGGACACCGCTGCAGGGTATATTATCTTTCGAAAGCCATGCCCGCGGTTATGTGGCAGATGGGAATTTGTTAATGTCCGGTTGTAGATAACTTGACACCAGATCCGAATTAAAACGCATCAACCGCGTGTGTAGCCGTGATGGTCTCTTTTCGGCGGAGTCCGGGAAGTGAACACGGTTTTTGGGTTATGATTGACGTAAGTAGGAGTTCAGGATCACTTCTTGATCATTGCTAGCTTCACGACCGTTCCGTTTGCTCTCTTCTCGCTCTTATTTGCGTATGTCAGCGACCATATATGCTTAGGCGCTGCTGCAACCTCACCACTTTACCCCTTCCTACCCATATGCTTAAATAGTCTTGATCTCGCGGGTTTTGAGATTGCTGAGTCCTCGTGACTCACCAGATACTATCACAACAGTTGCAGGTGCCGATGATGCCAGTGCAGGTGATGCAACCGAGCTCAGATGGGAGCTCAACGAAGATATTGGTCGTTGCTATGTTTCATTTCATGTTGATCAGTAGTGGAGCCCAGTTGGGATGATCGGGGATCTAGTAGTTGGGTTATCTTCTTTTCTTTTGGCTTAGACAGTTGAGTCTCCTTGGTTGATTTATAGAAATCTTGGAGCGTCTTTTGCATTTAGTTTTCACTTTTCTTTTATGCACCATGGTAGTATGAGATAGTCCTTGGTTGATTTATAGAAATCTTCATGTGCTTCACTTCTATAATTTGAAGTTTGGATTGCCTGTTTCTCTTCACATAGAAAACCGCCATTTATAGAATGCTCTTTAGCTTCACTTATATTTGTTAGAGCGTGGGCATATCTTTTGTAGAAAGAATTAAAACTCTCTTGCTTCACTTATATCTATTTAGAGAGATGACAGGAATTGGTCATTCATATGGTTAGTCATAAAATCCTACATAAACTTGTAGATCGCTGAATATGATATGTTTGATTCCTTGCAATAGTTTTGCGATATAGAGATGACAATATGTGGGAAGTTCTAGTAGATGGTTGTGTATAGTAAGGATATTGGTGTTAAGGTTTGTGATTCCCGAAGCATGCATGTATGGTCTACTGACTATGTAACCAAATTGGCGCGCATTGTATATTGATTGTTTATCTTTGCGTGAAGGTCGGGGGCGCGCGATGGTTAACTCCTACTAACCTCCCCCCTAGGAGCATGCGTAGTAGTAATTGTCTTCGAGGGCTAATAAACTTTTGCAATAAGTATATGAGTTCTTTATGACAAATGTGAGTCCATGGATTGTACTAACTCTCACCATTCCATCATTGCTAGCCTCTTCGTTACCGTGCATTGCCCTTTCTCACCTCGAGAGTTGGTGCAGACTTTGCCGGTGCATCCAAACCCCGTGATACGATACGCTCTATCACACATAAACCTCCTTATAGCTTCCTCAAAACAGCCACCATACCTACCTATCATGGCCATTCCATAGCCATTCCGAGATATATTGCCATGCAACTTCCATCATCATCATATACATGACTTGAGCTTTCATTGTCATATTGCCTTGCATGATCGTAAGATAGCTAGAATGATGTTTTCATGGCTTGTCCATTTTTTGATATCTTTGCTATGCTAGATCATTGCACATCCCGGTACACCACCAGAGGCATTCATAGAGAGTCATAATTTTGTTCTAATATCGAGTTATAATATCGAGTTGTAAGTAAATAAAAGTGTGATGATCATCATTATTAGAGCATTGCCATGTATAAAAAAAAGAGGCCAAAGAAGCCTAAATAAAAAAGGGGGCCAAAGATGCCCGCCCAAAAAAAGAGAAAAGGGGCAATGTTACTATCCTTTTACCACACTTGTTCTTCAAAGTAGCACCATGTTCTTCATATAGAGAGTCTCTTGAGCTATCACTTTCATATACTAGTGGGAATTTTCATTATAGAACTTGGCTTGTATATTTCGATGATGGGCTTCCTCAAATGCCCGAGATCTTCATGAGCAAGCAAGTTGGATGCAAACCCACTTACTTTCAGTTTGAGATTTCATACACTTATAGCTCTAGTGCATCCGTTGCATGGCAATCCCTACTCCTCGCATTGACATCAATTGATGGGCATCACCATAGCCCGTTGATTAGCCGCGTTGATGTGAGACCTTCTCCCTTTTTGTCTTCTCCACATAAACCTCCAGCATCATATTCTATTCCACCTATAGTGGTATATCCATGGCTTGCGCTCATGTATTGCGTGAAGGTTGAAAAAGCTGAAGCGCATTAAAAAGTATGAACCAATTGTTTGGCTGACACCGGGATAGGATGAGGGGTACCTTGTGTTAAGAAAAGTGAGCATACAAGACTATATGACTTTGTAGGGATAGCGTTCTGAAGCGCTTATATTCTGAAAGGCATGATTGTTTGTTGGGATGCCCGAAGTATTATTGTTTTTATGTCAAATGATAGACTATCGCCTTGAATCACTCGTGTCTTCATATTCATGCAATGATTAGATATATGATCAAGATTATGCTAGGTAGCATTCCACATCAAAAATTATCTTTTTATCATTTACCTACTCGAGGAAAAGTAGGAATTAAGCTTGGGGATGCTGATACGTATCCGCCGTATCTATAATTTTTGATTGTTCCATGCCAATATTATTCAACTTTCATATAATTTTGGCAACTTTTTATACTATTTTTGGGACTAACATATTGATCCAGTGCACAGTGCCAGTTCCTGTTTGTTGCATGCTTTATGTTTCGCAGAAACCCCATATAAAACGGAGTCCAAATGGGATAAAAACGGACGGAGAATATTTCTGGAATATTTATGATTTTTGGGAAGAAAAATCAACGCGAGATGGTGCCCGAGGGGGCCACGAGGCAGGGGGGCGCCCCTGACCCTCATGGGCACCCCGTAAGGCGGTTACTGCTCTTCTTTCGCCGCAATAAAGCTAATTTTCAGAAAAAAAAATCTTGGCAAAGGTTTCAATCCAATCGGAGTTGATATATAAGAAATGGTGAAAGGGCAGAATACGGGAATGCAGAAACAGAGAGACACAGAGAGACAGATCCAATCTCGGGGGAGGGGGGGGGCTCGCCCCTCCCATGCCATGGAGACCATGGACCAGAGGGGAAACCCTTCTCCCATATAGGGAGGAGGTCAAGGTAGAAGAAGAAGAAGACGGGGGGCTCTCTCCCCCTTGCTTCCTGTGGCGCCGGAACGCCGCCGGGGGCCATCAACATCAATGCAATCTACACCACCACCTCCGCCATCTTCACCAACATCTCCATCACCTTCCCCCATCTATATTCAGCGGCCCACTCTGCCGCAACCCGTTGTACCCTCTACTTGAACATGGTGCTTTATCCTTCATATTATTATCCAATGATGTGTTGCCATCCTATGATGTCTGAGTAGATTTTTGTTGTCCTATCGGTAATTGGTTAATTTCTATGATTGATTTAATTTGCTTGTGGTTATGTCGCTTTCCTATGGTGCTCTCCGTGTCGCGCAAGCGTGAGGGATTCCCGCTGTAGGGTGTTGCAATACGTTCACGATTCGCTTCTAGTGGGTTGCTTGAGTGACAGAAGCATAAACCCGAGTAAGGGGGTTCTGGCGTATGAGATAAAGGGGACTTGATGCTTTAATGCTATGGTTGTGTTTTACCTTAATGATCGTTAGTAGTTGCGGATGCTTGCTAGAGTTCCAATCATAAGTGCATATGATCCAAGAATAGAAAGTATGTTAGCTTATGCCTCTCCCACATAAAGCTTGCTATTGGTCTAGTAAAGTAGTCAATTGCTTAGGGACAATTTTGCAACTCCTACCACCACTTTTCCACACTCACTATATTTACTTTATTGTTTCTTTATCGAAACAGCCCCTAGTTTATGTTTACGTGCTCTTTATATTCTTGCAAACCTACCCAACAACACCTACAAAGTACTTCTAGTTTTATACTTGTTTTAGGTAAAGCGAATGTTAAGCGTGGGTAGAGTTGTATCGATGGTCGATAGAACTTGAGGGAATATCTGTTCTACCTTTAGCTCCTCGTTGGGTTCGACACTCTTACTTATCGAAAGAGGCTACAATTGATCCCCTATACTTGTGGATTATCAGGGTGCTGCTTATTGCACCCACCAGAGAGCACCTCAAGTACGTGGTTCAAATATATTCCCCCTTTAGGAAGCTACCAACAATATTGTTGACTAAGAGGGATTACTTGCCGGCCTCAGAATTGTGGTAGAGTTGGGAATCAAAAAGCTGATCGTCCGTGGAGTTTCACAGCTAGTGGTAAAGCAATTAAACAATAAATAACAGAGCCCGTTGATGGAAGCGTATGTAGATGAAGTGAGGAAGTTGGAACAACACTTTGATGGCTTGCAAATAGAGCACATCCCTCGTGCAAAGTAGCATCGATGATGAGTTGTCAAAGTGTGTTGCCCAAAAGCTACCTGTGGAACTAGGCACTTTTGTAGTCCGCTTGACTCGACCCACGGTAACCTCGTCAGTGAGAGCCTAGAAGAGAAGGAAGATAAGCACTGGCAAATACATTCTGGCAGAGGTCCAAGAAGCCGCCGGGATAAAAGTTGTCAAAAGCAATGATGTGCCTGTCGGTGAGCACTGGTCTCAGGCAGCCCAGATTTTTGCTAATGAGATCAGTGCTCCCATAGCCACAGAAATGCCTTTAGTCCTTGTCGTCGAGCCCCAAGCTCTAACATGGGCACAACAAATAGTCCAGTTTCTCCAAACATGAGAACTTCCCGAAGAGCAAGAGCAAGCTGAGAAAGTAGCCTGTCAATCGAGTATGTAACAGTTTGTGGATAACATTCTGTGTAGAAAGAGACCAAACAGGATGAAATTGAAGTGCATTACCCGGGAATATGGACTGAAGTTGTTGGCGGAGATACATGGAGGTGTATGTAGATGTCACACTGGAGCAAGAACTCTTTTCGGGAAAGCTATGCGTCAAGGCTTTTGTTGGCCCACTGCCCTCCAGGATGCAACTGAGCTAGTACCAAGATGTGAAGCATGCCAGTTCTATACAAAGAACATACACCAACCAGCGCAAGCTCTCCAAATGATTCCTCTATCCTCGCCTTTTTTGGTCTGGGGGCTCGATATTTTAGGCACCTTCCCTCGTGCTACTGGGGGCTTTGAGTTCTTGTACGTTGTCGTCAACAAGTTCACAAAGTGGCCTGAAGTAGAGCTAGTGACAAAGGTTATAGCACAGTCAGCCGTCAAGTTCTTCAAAGGATTGGTTTGCTGGTTCGGGGTCCCAAATAGGTTCATCACTGAGAACGGCACACAATTCATGAACCACGCCTTCATGCAATACACTCAGAGCCTTGGAAGCAAGGTGTGCTAGCGTCGTTTAGACTTTGGGTTTTGTTTAGATTAAAGTTTGCCATAGCTGCAACTTCGCGTACTTCATTTGTGTTCAAGGACCAGACAAAGATGTCACAGAACCCCACGTTCATCAATAAATATTTCCTCTCATATTAGCAATATCCAGATTGCAATCTCAGTTTCTTGCTTGTTCTTTGTTTGCTTGCAGGAAATAGACCCTTGTAGTCAGGTTGATCGTGCTCCAGCATGGTCATTAACCTCTCGGAGTTGGTTTAGCGATTGCTAAGGCGCGACATCCTCGCACATTCGTAGTCAGATCGTCAAAGTCTACTCCACCCAAAACCATAGCCACCATCTCATCGAAAGATGGGACACCTTTGCCTGTATCACGTGGTATCAGATTTCCAGGTTGCTCGATGAGATTTTACAGTCTTTCATAGTTTAGATCAAGTCGGTTCTTCATGCCTACAGTCCATGAAAAAGCTAAAAAAAATAGGGTTAGTTCATCATATCCGAACCAGTCTAAGCCTTTGCATAGTCTTTTCAGTATTTTGCTTTGTTGAATTTGCGGTTGCATCATCAAGTCAAGTTGTTGGTCTTAGCGTCTAGTCTTTTAGAGTTTCATGTTCTGCTCATAAGCTGTCATGCCGCCGCCACACCATCATCATCACCCCTGCCATCTACCACCACCGCTGCCACTGCTCTGAATCCATATACCACCACCGATCTGTATCCATATACCACCACCGTTCCCTATCCATATACCACCACCGCTACCATATCCCACCACCGCCACCATATATATCCACCACCATTACCATATACCACCACCAATCCGAGTTCTTTTCATATTAGGTTTGTTTTCGAGATCCATCTATTTTCCGATTCATGTTTCCTTGCCTGAGTAGGCTTCAAAACAAAAAGTCTGGAGACCCCCGGGCAGTTTTTAGGCCAAAATTTCGGAGACCAAAAATATTTTTTTCCTATCCTGTTTTTAGGTCCCAAGGAGCATTTTGAAACACTCGCCGTCATAGTGATTTTTTGTCGCACTTTTTCCTCATCGCTACCCTGATTTATGGAAAAAAAATAGTCAAATTTTTTGTGCCTATCCTGTTACTTTGACTTGGGAGGAGTTTTGAGACACTCGCCATTATAATGAATTTTCGCAAAAAAAGAGCAAATATTTTTTTTACCTTGTTTCCGTGCCGCGCGGTGATTTTGTTAGTGTTCTAGGCTCGCGTCTTTAGCATGGTCTAGCCTAGGACCAGCACAGTACCATCGTTCAGCATGTATTCAAGTTTGCATATCTGAATTGATTATTGCTGGCATTTTTGCTACCATATCATAAGCCTTCCTAGCTCCACATACATATACGTCGTGCGTTTGACACCACCTGGCAATCGCTCTCTCCAAGCTTTGAGAGATTTGACTACAACGGTTGCCGATCACCACCTGCTGCTAGGTAAGAACTGGTAAGAATTTGAGATTTGCTTGACAGATTTGTGACACCCCACCACTTTCTAGTACTCTGTAGGATCATATTCTTCTGTGTTTCTATTCCTACTAACCATTCAGGACCACTAGCTGACAAGATTGACTGGGAGAACATGACGAACAAGGAGTTGCATGATAAATTTCATCAAATGATGAGTGGCCAGGTGGGAGATGTGCTAAACAGATTTGAAGAGGCCATGGAGAAGATAGATGGCATGGAGAAGTCGTTTGAGACAAAGCTGGATAACAAGTTTAATGAATTGCTCACACGTCTTCCACAACCAACACCGCCTGCACCTGTTGCACCTCAGCAACGACAACAACAACACCCCTTCCGAATCAGTTAGGACAAGTGAAGCGTGTTCCTATTGAGGATGGCCAAACTTCTGGTGCTGCTATACCTACTTTTGATTATTTTTTGCTCCTACTACTGCCGCTGGTGCCGAGGAGGATGACGGTTATGCGGGCGATTATGAGGATGACGGTTGATCAAAATCAGAACTACGTGCCACCACCAGCACCAGGTCGGCCACATGCAAATAATTGCAATGGTAGGGATGTACTACTAGCTCAGGTACGAGATTGTGACCATGTCCCCAAAATAAAATTGAATGTTCCACCATTTGAGGGTCGATACAATTCTGATGTGTATGTTACATGGGAGTTAGAAACTGAACAATGTTTCACATGCTTATAATATCCCGAGGATAGACGTGTTGCTACTACTATTTGTGAATTCACTAGCTTTCCTTCTGTTTGGTGGCCTGAAGATTGTAGATTATATCCTATTCTAGCTACTTGGGCTACTTTGAAAACTGCTATGCATACTCGTTGGGTTCCACCATGTTATCAACATGAATTGCTTCAAAATTTGCAGCGTTTAAGTCAAGGAAAAAATTCTGTAGAGGAATATTATCAGGAATTGCAAACTGGTATGATTAGATGTGGTATTGTTCACGATAATGAAGGTATGCTTGCATGTTTTATGGGTGGATTAAATAAAGAGATTCAGACAATTTTAGAGTATAAGGAATATCATAATATCACTAGTTTATTCCATCTTGCTTGTAAAGCTGAACGTGAAGTGCAGCATAGACACGCATTGGCACGAACTAACTTTTCTACGGGATCTTCATCATGTACACTGCGTGCATCCTCTACTTCCACTGCATCAACACCTCTTTCAGCTGCTGCCTCCAGCCGTGATACAAGAAAGCAGGCAAAACCACCACTATCTACCAAGAGCACACCTGCCGGGCCTGGACAGAGCTCTTCTTCTTCCATGGCATTAATAGGGCACACAAGTGATATTATTTGTCGTCGTTGTAATGGAAGAGGTCATTATGCAAGAGGATGGAAATCTCAGCGTGCGATGATTGCTACTAAGGATGGTGGGTGTCGGTGTCAAAACCGGCGGATCTCGGGTAGGGGGTCCCGAACTGTGCGTCTAAGGCTAATGGTAACAGGAAGCAGGGGACACGATGTTTTACCCAGGTTCGGGCCCTCTCGTTGGAGGTAATACCCTACTTCCTGCTTGATTGATCTTGATGATATGAGTATTACAAGAGTTGATCTACCACAAGATCGTAGATGCTAAACCCTAGAAGCTAGCCTATGATTATGATTGTTGTTGTCCTACGGACTAAACCCTCTGGACATCGAAGGGGGCTAGGGTTACATAGAGTCGGTTACAGAGAAGGAAATCTACATACCCAAATTGCCAAGCTTGCCTTCCATGCAAAGGGAGTCCCCTCCGGACATGGGACAAAGTCTTCAATCTTGTATCTTCATAGTCCAACAGTCCGGCCAAAGTATATAGTCCGGCTGTCCGAGGACCCCTTAATCCAGGACTCCCTAAGTAGCCCCCGAACCAGGCTTTAATGACTATGAGTCCAGCGCGCAGATTGTCTTGGGCATTGCAAGGCGGGTTCTTCTCCAAATTCTCCAGAGTATCTATTGTAGCGAGCAGTGTTCGGCTCCTCATCAATGTCGCACTCCTCGGCTTCTGTGCTTCAATAATGGCTATCCCCACGTGTCGAGCGAATGTGAGAAGTCGGGGCATTTTTTCATTTGCCACACTGACCATGCAAGTAAATCTTCTATTTAAAGAGTTGAGGATCCTCAGATCCAAATCGCACCATCTCCTCCCAGCGAGTATCCATTAGAGTGCGCCCAGAAGAAACCATCCCATCATGGCCGGCCGTCGTAGCTCCTCCTCTCGCTCCCATAGCACTAGGCTAGGCGATTGGTAGAAATGTTCTGTCCCCCACAGCCGATTAGTAGAGTTGCAGACCAAGGGGTTTCTCCCCCTGCATACATGGTCCCCGTCCGAGCTGGACTAGCCACTTATAATGGCGGCGAGCAAGCGGAGAGTTCTCCAAACCCATCCAAGGGGGAGCGAGTATGCTGTGTCCCCTATTTGCTGAGGGGACTCGGATTTCCAATCCATCCTTTCCTCCGCGGGCTCCTGGAGTTCTACGGCCTCTAGCTGAACAATTTTACCCCAGCCTCCATAATGCATATCACAGGCTATGTCACCTTCTGCGAGCTATTTCTGGGTTGCGAAGCTCATTTCGAGCTGTGGAAGAGGCTATTCTGCCTCATACCCCGCACTCAGGAGGGGTTGGTATATCAAGTGGGCGGAGCCGAAATATGGCGCATCGCTGGGACCGGATACCTGTCCGGTACCCCAAAGAAGACATTCAAAGACTGGCCTTAGGAGTGGTTCTATATGGAGGATGTCCCTCTTCCGGACCCTATTCGGAAGGGCCTTCCCGATTTTGTAAATGCCTCGTTGAAGAAATGCCACAATTGGCACCCTCGGAGCCCCCAGGAGGAAGATAACAGAGATATCCTTTCCCTAACGAATAAGATAAAGACGCTGGCCAAATATGGACTAACAATAATTGAGGTTATGTCCATATGTATAATTCGGGGAGTGCAGCCACTTCAATATTGGGGGAAACCCATGTGGCACTTCAATGGAGAAGACGATGCCACCCGCTGCGGCCGTAAAGGTCCGGACCCCGCCGCTGCTCTGGCGAAGATATTGTCCGATTTGTACAAAGGAGAAGAAGAGGAGTTCATCTGTATCAAACCACGGGACGGATTCTCCATGTACAACCCCCCCAAGCTGGGTGGGCTGTTATCTTTTATTCCAGCCTTTCTCTTATTTTTAGCACAAATGTTTACCTTGTCCATTCATAGCAGGAACTGCGAAAAGCTATGAGGGAGGTTCACAGCTCGTCTCCTCAGCCAGAGGACCCCCGACCCCGGACTCAAAGAAGATCCGGACACATTTGTGGAGCTCGTCGACAGGACATTTTATCAGTTAAGCTGCGATGGTGCGTTGGTGGCTATCATAGCTGATTATCCTGGCCTACTACCTGTATCAAATGTAAGTAAGACCGGAGTCCCGACTTCCAAAAAGGAATCCCTCTTTGCGCCTTACCCACCGCACATGTATTGTGTTTTACAGGGAAGGCCATCGGGACGCCATGCCGAACCCGCGGTGACTCGTCAATAAGGGGCACCGAAGCCGGGTAGGCTCAAAAGGAAGGCGGTCAGGACCGAGACGCCGTTACAAAGGTATGTTTAAAAACCTGCCATGAAATCATCGTCGTTAAAATATAATAATGACCATTGCCTCGTGGCAGAAAAAGCGGTCGCCGGACTATATTCGGAGAGCCTGCCGGCTGCGCCTCCACCAGCCGGACTCCAAGGCCGGACTCAGGGGCGGAGGTCGATGCGGGGACAACGCCGGACGATCCTCCTACAGTGGATACAGATAGATTCTCTGCTACAAACTCCAAAGTGGAGAGCGCCTTGAATCATAGGCGCCGACGGGCCACACTACACGACCCTAATTTCTCCGAAGAGGCGTTTAATGCCTTCAACTCAGGGGAAGCATACATCCGGGCTGCTCAAGATGGCCTCGCCAGAGCCACGGACCATTACGTAAAGGATATACGGGTAAGAAAATTTGATAAGTATGTATATCAGTAGCCCCTGAGACTTGAAACAGTTGGCACAACTAATTTAAGGATCCTCGTGTGCATAGGCTCTAACAGAGAAGAATACCCAGCTGTCTAAAGAGCTGGAGGAGTGCAAAGCCCAACTGCGGGCCGTGATCGCCGGAATGGAGGAGTCCACTAGGGCCCCATCTGGTAACACTTATTTTGATCGAAAATGATGTAATGACATGTACCAGTTAGTATTCGGCATGAGTGCAAATGTAACAATAGATTCTGCAGAGAATCCCGGAGGCGATCCGGAGATCGTACCAGAGGATGAGCAACATGCTCAACGACAGCTGAAGGCTGGCGAGCGTGTGCTTACAAAGGTTATACAGGAGAAAAATAATCTCTAGTAGGCGAACATCCGACTGGATGTCGAATTAAAGGATGTTCGAGCCCAGCTTGCTGACTCTGTGAAGGAGAATAAGAGGCTTCGACGCAACATATTTAGTAAGTGCTCTAACAAACCACTATAAATTTTGGCGAAGAAGCATGCTAAAATAATTATGTCTGTAGGTATGTTGACAGGTCGTCCAGAAGAAGAGATGCCCGAATCTGCCGGCGATCTTCTGCAGGAGCTCTCACAACTACACGAACAAGTTTGGCAGGTGATGCAAGGCATTGCCCAGGCCTTGTGGCCATCCGCCTCCCTGCCAGGAGGCATGGGGGAGATTGTGGAGATGCTCAAGGGAGCGCGGCGGCGCTTCCGATTATGGAAGATATCGGCCTACCGACAAGGCGCAAGGGAAGCCTGGGCCATGGTGAAGACGCGATACACCAAGGCTGACCCAAACCACATGGCCGAGGTCGGACCTGTAGGGTCAGATGGGAAAGAGATCCCTATAAATCTGGTGTATGACCAGTTAGCATTAGCCGCTAAGTAATTCCCAACAGGACTGTAGGCTAGACAGCCTGTTGGATGGTATAGAAGAAGAATTTAGTCAGTCTAAGTGACTTTTGTACTTCGAAGGACACATTTTGTCCCTAGCCGGATTGTAAATCATTTGTCTTGGTGGACCTTTTTGCTTCAACCTCTGGACCAGACAGTCCAGAGTGTATCCGAATGCCCGCTCGGTTATGTGAAAACCGGGGCACGCATGGAAACCAGGCGTAGGGGTCATAAGTGCTTGAACAGACAAGTACCCAACTAGTTATGTTATATTACGTAACATCTTCCAGGGAGAATAGTTCCGTTAAGGGTTCCTTTCCCTGGGTGTGCATGCGTAAATGTGCATGTCCGAACTGCAAAAAATTACACAGGATATAAGCCTCTGGGGGCATGTTTTGTAATAGGTAAAAGACATCTATTGTTCACCGACTGAATATTCCCTTAAGAATGCTAGCTTTCGGCTTCACCCAGTCTGAGGTACACATTTGGCTGACCCGGCAGTAACAATCGCGGAGGTGCTCCCCTTATGCCCTAGCCAAATTAACAGGAATGTTGGGAATAAACACAAGAGCCAGGCAACCCATCTTGGCCAAAACTTAAGTCATATCGATGCATATAGTGGTGAAAAAAAGGCACATATGTAGAAGTGAGGCATATGTGGTGGGCATAAAGCCAGAAAGACAATTATATTAAGCTTCTGTATAAGAAGCCCCCAGGTATATTGAGCACGCATAGCGCGGTAGGAGTGTGCGGCCAAAGGATACTTGAAGCTTTCAAGGCAATATATATAAAAAGGATAGAGAGGGTATACTGTAAAAAGGAATACGCAGGTAAGGAGACAAACACAGAGTTCAGCACTACGCGTAGAATCTTTGGAGTCTGGCCGCGTTCCATGGGTTTGGCTCGAGTCGATTATTGGATGCATCACGCAGACGGTACGCTCCTCCGGTGAGAACTTTATCAATGATGAAGGGACCTTCCCATTTGGGCTTGAGCTTGTCCTTTTTCTTCTCTGGTAGGCGTAGAACGAGTTCACCAATGTTGTAAGTTTTGGCCCGTACTTCTCTACTTTGATACCTTCGAGCCTGCTATTGATAAAATGCGGAATGGGCCTTTGCAACGTCACGCTCCTCCTCCAGGGCATCTAAGTCGTCCTGCCGATCCAGCTCGGCTTCTCTCTCTTCGTACATCCGCACTCGAGGTGAGTCATGGATGATATCGCAGGGTAACACTGCCTCTGCGCCGTACACCATAAAAATGGTGTGTATCCGGTTATGCGATTTGGCATTGTCCGCAGCCCCCATAGTACGGAGTCGAGCTCCTCGACCCAGTGCGTATCTGATTCCTTCAAGGATCGCACTAGCCTAGGCTTAATGCCGCTCATAATAAGACCGTTCGCTCGTTTGGCTTGACCGTTTGTTTGGGGGTGATAGACGGATGCATAATCGAGCTTTATGCCCATTTTGCTGCACCAAGTTTTCACCTCATCTGCTGTGAAGTTTGAGCTGTTATCAGTGATGATGCTGTGGCAGACACCGTAACGGTGTACAACCTCGGATATGAAGTCTATCACCGGTCCAGACTCGGCCATTTTAACTGTTTTGGCTTCTATCCATTTGGTGAATTTATCAACCATGACCAACAAGTATTTCTTCTTATGGCTTCCTCCTTTAAGGGGTCCAATCATATCAAGCCCTAGACCGAAAAGGCCCAAGTTATGGGGATTGTTTAGACAGCGGTAGGTGGCATATGGCTTTGATTTGCAAAAATCTGGCAACCGACACAATGTTGGACAAGGTCCTGTGCGTCTGCCCGGGCTGTCGGCCAGTAGAAACCTGTGCGGAAGGCCTTGCTTACAAGCGCCCGAGCTGCGGCGTGATGGCCGCCGAGTCCGGCATGAATTTCGGCCAAGAGCCGCCGCCCTTCCTCTTCGGAGATGCACCTTTGGAGCACTCCAGTAGTGCTTTTCTTATAAAGCTCTCCCTCATGGACCTTGTAGGCTTTAGAGCGCCGCACAATGCAGCGAGCCTCATTTTGGTCCTCAAGGAGTTCTTGCCTATTTAAGTAGGCTAAGAAGGGTTCTGTCCACGGGGCGATGACAGCCATAATCATGTGGGTCGATGGTGTTATTTCGGTGGCGGAGCCTCCGATTACGTCAGATTGTTTGGGATCTGGGGTTGTGTTCGGATCCAGACTGGTATTGTCGGTCTCCCCTTCCCATACCACGGATGGCTTGAACAGCCTTTCCAGAAAGATATTAGGTGGGACAGGGTCGCGCTTAGCGCCGATGTGGGCAAGGATATCCGCCGCTTGGTTGTTTTCTCGGACCACATGGTGGAATTGGAGCCCCTCGAACCGAGCTGACATTTTGAGGATGGCATTGCAGTAGGCCTCCATTTTTGGGTCCTTGGCATCAAAATCTCCATTTATTCGAGATATTGCAAGGTCTGGATCCCCACGCACTTCTAGGTGTTGAATGCCCATGGAGACTGCCATCCGAAGACCATGCAACAGGGCCTCGTATTCGGCTGCGTTGTTGGAATCTTTGTACAGTATTTGGAGCACGTATTGGACTGTATCTCCGGTGGGGGATGTCAGGACAACACCTGCCCCTAGACCAGCCAGCATCTTAGAGCCGTCAAAGTGCATGATCCAATTGGAGTACACGTCGTACTCTTTAGGGAGTTCAGCTTCTGTCCATTCGGCGACGAAGTCAGCCAGTACTTGCGACTTAATGGCTCTCCGTGGTTTATATGTTATGTCGAACGGGAGGAGCTCGATAGCCCATTTAGCAATCCGGCCCGTGGCATCGCGGTTGTTTATTATGTCATTGAGTGGTACTTCGGAGGCCACCATGATTGAAAACTCTTGAAAGTAGTGTCGTAATTTTTGGGATGCCATGAAGACCGCGTATGCTATCTTTTGATAATGTGGGTACCGTGACTTTCATGGAGTGAGGACAGTGGATACTTAGTATACCGGCTTTTGAAGCGGAACTTATGTCCATCTGTCTGTTGTTCGACGACGAGCACTGCTCTTACAACTTGGTGTGTTGAAGCTATATATAGCAGCATGGGTTCGCTGACATTTGGCACGGCCAGGATAGGATTGGTGGCCAAGAGGGCTTTTATTTCCTCCAGTCCGGCTGTGGCCACATCCGTCCACTCGAAGTGTTCGGTGCATCGAATAAGGCGATAAAGAGGTAGTGCCTTTTCTCCTAATCGGGAGATAAAGCGGCTTAAGGCGGCCACATATCCAGTTAATTTCTAGATTTGCTTAAGGTCTGTTGGGGTAGCCAACTTGTGACAGAGCTCGTATTTTAGCCGGGTTTGCTTCGATTCCTCTATTGGAAACGATAAAGCCCAAGAGCTTTCTAGCAGGTACGCCGAAAACGCATTTTTCCGAGTTGAGCTTGATTTCATATGTTCGGAGATTGTTGGAGATAAGCCTCAGGTCGTCTACACATACCTCCACATCGTCTATTAAAGATTCGACGTGTCTGGTTTTGACGACCACATCGTCTACACATACCTCCACTGTTTTGCCTATTTGTGTTTCCAGGCATGTCTGAATCATGCGTTGATAGGTTGCGCCGGCGTTTTTGAGCCCGAAGGGCATGGTGTTAAAACAGAAGGGGCCGTATGGAGTGATAAATGTTGTTGAGGCCTGATCGGACTCCGCCATCTTGATTTGATGGTATCCGGAGTATGCATCGAGGAAACACAATGAATCGTGTCCTGCGGTAGTGTTGATGATTTGGTCAATGCGGGGGAGGGGGAAGGGATCCTTGGGGCAAGCCTTATTGAGGTTCTTGAAATCGACGCATGGGCGCCAGAATTTGTCCTTCTTTGGTACCATCACCAGGTTTGCTAGCCAATCCGGATGTTTTATTTCTCGGATGAATCCGGCCTCGAGTAGTTTGGCTAGCTCTTATCCCATGGCTTGTCCAATTGATGGGGTCTATTGTGGGGTTTAGCTGTGCCCCAATTGATACTGTTTTTAAAGGGTTCGTTGGGTGGACCTAGAACTTGACTATTTTGTCTGCTAGTTTAAAAGAGGTGGACTTGGGTCGTTTGTCGAGTATCACGTCGTCCTGTCCACCGTGGAGCATAGCGCAGTTAAATCTTCGGCCGCGAGGGCTTCGGATAATGCTTCCAGGGCTAGTGCAGCGGTTTTATTTTCGGCGCGGAGTGCTATGTCCGGGTCACTGGCTAGAGTGATGATTCCATTGGGTCCAGGCATCTTGAGCTTCATGTACCCGTAATGGGGTATAGCTTGGAAGCTTGTGAATCCATACCGCCCTATAAGGGCGTGGTATCCACTGCTAAACGGGGCCACTTGGAATGTGATTTCTTCAGACCTATAATTCTCCGGAGTGCCGAGTACCACATCCAGTGTAATTTTTCCTGCGCATCGTGCCTCCCGACTAGGGATGATTCCTCCGAAGGTCGTACTGCTTTGCTTAATGCGACTCTAATCTATTTCCATTTTGTTAAGAGTTTCCTCATAGATGAGGTTTAATCCGCTGCCACTGTCCATGAGCACTTTAGTAAGCCGAAAGCCGTCCACAATTGGACTAAGGACCAAAGCGGCTGGTGCTCAGACTATTCGGAATTAAGGTTCGTCACTGGCATTGAAGGTTATGGCCGTATCGTTCCACAGATTTATAGCTGCGACGTGGCAGACTTCGGCAAGGCTGCGGAGTGCTCGCTTACGCCTATTGTTTGAGGCGAAAGTCTCGAAGACTGTCAGTACTGTATTGTTATTCTCCGCGGGATCGTGCTTTGCGGTATTGTTGATGAGAAGGTCCTTGCTGCTCTTGGCCACCTGCCGGAGTATCCAACATGCTCTAAGGCTGTGTGCTGGTATGATGCGCCGTGCGCTGTGAAATTTTCATGGCTTGTTGAGCCATCCCTCTAGTACAGTTCGACAGCCTGTAGAGGGCTTTGGCTTCTTTGTGATTGGATTGGGTGACTTGCGAGAGCGCACCCTTTTAGTTCGGACTAGGGGTTTAGTTAGAGCCGGAGGATCCCAGAATTCTTGGGTTTTCCAGGCGCTTTCCATCGCACAGTACTTCTGTACTATGGCCGCCAAGTCAGCGAACTGTGCTATGTCACGGCGACTTATGGCATTGAGAATTCCCTTGTCCGTGCAATTTTTGCAAAAGAATGAGATTGCGTCTTTCACATGACAGTCCTAAACCTTGCTCATTACAAGGAGGAATCTGGCCCAGAAGTGATGTACTGTCTCTTGGGGCTCTTGTCTAATGTGGGAAATATCACTTGTGTCTGGGTGGGTGGGTAGACTTAAGTCCAAATCCCGATCCAATATGAGACCCAGCGGCAAACGAGCTAGGCAGCTTGGGCTCCAGGATGTTGCCCAATATTTGTGGCCCGTTACCCGATTCTAAGTTTGGAGCCTGGGCCATGTCTTCCCGTAGACGGGTATCCGGCCGGTGAGCTCGGGAATCCGGACATAGTTCATCCTCAAAATAGAGGAAGAATCGTTGTTTTGTTCCTCCACCACCGCTATCTGATGGGTGACCGGTGGAGAGTTAATCTCCCTTTGGTCAGGTTTAAGCCCGATCCAATCCTAGTCCGTAGCGACTCCTAGGGCGGCGATGCGATCCAAGAGCTCGTTTAGGGAGGAGAGCTCCATTGGATCCATCTGCTCGGTGAATTCCGAGCTGACACAAAGGTTGTTCTTGATGACCTGAGAAGTCATCGTCGGCGTGGAAGCCGAACAGGCGGCCATGATGAAACCGCCCAGCCAGAGAGTCTGGCCTATAGCCAGGGTTCCTCCAGAGGTGATGTTGTCCTTGAAAACAAGGTGAACCATCGCGCCTTATCGGGACGACACAGTGGAACTCTCAATGAAAGCACCAATGTTGGTGTCAATACCGGCGGATCTCGGGTAGGCGGTCCTGAACTGTGGGTCTAAGGCTAATGGTAACAGGAGGCAGGGGACACGATGTTTTACCTAGGTGTGGGCCCTCTCGTTGGAGGTAATACCCTACTTCCTGCTTGATTGATCTTGATGATATGAGTATTACAAGAGTTGATTTACCACGAGCTCGTAGAGGCTAAACCCTAGAAGCTAGCCTATGATTATGATTGTTGTTGTCCTACGGACTAAACCCTCCGGTTTATATAGACACGGAAGGGCGCTAGGGTTACACCGAGTTGGTTACAGAGAAGGAAATCTACATATACGAATTGCCAAGCTTGCCTTCCACGCAAAGGAGAGTCCCCTCCGGACACGGGACGAAGTCTTCAATCTTGTATCTTCATAGTCCAACAGTCCGGCCAAAGTATATAGTCCGGCTGTCCGAGGACCCCTTACCCCAGGACTCCCTCAGTAGCCCCCGAACCACGCTTTAATGATGATGAGTCTGGCGCGCAGATTGTCTTGGGCATTGCAAGGCAGGTTCTTCTCCAAATTCTCCAGAGTATCTGTTGTAGCGAGCAGTGTCCGGCTCCTCATCAATGTCGCACTCCTCGGCTTCTGTGCTTCAATAATGGCTATCCCCACGTGTCGAGCGAATGTGAGAAGTCGGGGCATTTTTTCATATGCCACACTGACCATCCCTCAGTGGGTATGAGTCCGCTAGTGACTATGATGAGGAGACTTTGGCTCTTATTACAAGTCAAGATCACGGTGAAGATGATTCCGAACATGAAACGCAATACATGGCTGCTGAAGATGCTGACAGGTATCAAAGTTTAGTTTCTCAAAGTACTTTGAGTGTGTAGGTCACACAAGCTGAGAAAAATCAGAGGCATAATTTGTTCCATACAAAGGGAGTTGTGAAGGAACGTTATTTTTGTGTCATCATAGATGGAGGGAATGCAACAACTTATGCCAGGACCGGATTTTCGGGATATTAATTTCCCAGAAAATGGCCCTTGTGCTCACCAGGATTACTGTTAGCTGGAGAGACACCAACTTGATACAGAAACTCCAAGCAAGGTACATAATGTGTAGTACAAGACCATTCTGGCCTATGAGTAGAACAAATGGCTTCTAGTGGTTGATGGCGGAAGCGGTTTGCGGTTCATCAACTTCTATGGGACTCCATTTCCCACAGGAATAGCTGACCTGGATAACTCCTATCTTCGCGAGGCTGCTATCACCATTGTTTAGGTTCCGGGGCTGTCATCGCAATGCTCCTCTCCAAGCAAGAAATCTGGCCAAGACAATAGCCAGGGACAAGCCAGTGAGTACTTTGAATGTACTCAGAAACATTATGGACACGGGTATAACATAACAAATAATAATCGTGCACTGAAATATTCTATAATCACAATGTCAGTCACAAAATGAAATCCATGATGCACGTAAGCAAATTGTTCATATAAAACATGAATATGCAATCAGAGAGTAGAAATAGAATGCACCGTTTGGGTGTCTAAGGCGACGCCTCGAAAGGACAATAACATAAAGCACACCTCAGTCGGGCGTCTGAGCGACACCACATAAAGGGCTTATAAAGTAAATAAATAGCAAGCATGCCACAGTCGGGCGTCTGAGCGACACCACATAAAGGGCTTATAAGTGAAACGAGTAAGGAACATGCCATAGTCGGGCGTCTGTGAGACACCACATAAAGGGCTTATAATGTAAATAAATAACAAGCATGCCACAGTCGGGCGTTTCAGCGACACCACATAAAGGGCTTATAAAGTAAATAATAACAAGCATGCCACAGTCGGGCGTCTGAGTGACACCGCATAAAGGGCTTATAAGAGAATAATCACAGCGAATATCCAGGAGGTAGTACCGTCCCAGGGATACTCATTAATTCAATTAATATAAAGGGTTAGTCCATAATAATAATAATCATAACCATCATAAGTCACAAGTCAAAGTCCATCTTTTGGTTTAGCAGTTTCTCCTCCGAAGACCGACACTAAGACCGACACTTGACCCAACCCAGACTGTAGTCCTTAACCATGGACATGGCTATTCGAATAGAAATAACCTCTACATAGGGTGTACTCTTTACCCACGAGTAACCGATTCCTTTAGTCCATCGGGACTAATTCCATTTTACGGTCTTTTAATTGAAAACACACCTGACCCGCACACACCATCTTAACTTACCGGGGTCTGGAATCACCCACGACACTTGTCAAGCAAAAGTCTAAGTGGGGAGGCTTCAACCTCGATTAGCATGGGATCAAATTTATACCGCGCGCTACTAAGGGATGCCCCCTCTCGGTCCCAACCGGAAACACCCATGCCCCCAGACCAGGTGGCCAGCCTACCGGATACAGCCGGTATCTTCCACCGTGGCCTCTCTGTATGGTGTGTGCCAAGAAAGGGGTTGACAATTTACTGAAATCTACCCTACCTGCGGCAGGGACAAGTGGTAGTACGAAACAAGTATGGGGGTTACTGGAGCAAGACTCGATCTATGGTCGACTCAGGAGGTTTAGGTATTCCCTGCATGATTAGCATAACAAATGTATTTCAGACAACAGACAGAATCACCACTCATCATACCCCGTCATGCCATACTAGACACAATCGTCTCGACGAGGAACTAGGGACAAGCTCGTGTCTACCCAAGACAGCGACTTTCCTGGCTTCCTTCCGGTAGGCAGGAAAGGTATACGAGGATGATTACTATCACAAGCATATCCATTTACAATAGCAAACAATGTTCCTTATGCACTCATGCGTATTATCGAATCATCACATAAAATAACGAATGCTCCATGTCATGGTGGTGTTGTAACCATATCAAACAACACAAAAAAATATTATGCCAGAGTTCAGAATGCTTGCCTTCAAGTTGTGGAGAGGCAGGGTGCATTCCAAAACTTTTGAAAGTTGCCCTCTTCTTCAAAATCCCATTTTTGAAAATATTCAAATTAACACAAACTTTAAAAACATTACAAAAAGTTTTCCTAATTATTTTTTCAATAAATCTTAGAATAAACTAGGTGAAATTTGAGAGAGGTAGGAAAAAGAATCAACTCATTTGGAGTTATATTTAAAAAGTTATAGCCAGTCAAAGTTTAGTCAATTTTTTTTAATAAAACAGAAAAAGAAAAAATGTTTCGAATAAAAAAAACACGAGGAGACGTACTCTGGGATTACGCCTCCACTTATGCCAGTGTGGACCGACGCTGGGTCACTGACAGTGAGTCCATGGGACCCACTGGTCAGGTTTGACCAGTCGCCCCCACCTCCCTCCTCCTTTGTCCAAGCAGAGGCGGGGCTCCGGCGATCGACACCGGCGAACGGCGGCTCCCTGAGGGGTTCTGAGGGCGGGGATGGATCCGCCAGTCCAGGGCGGTCCTCTCGGTGGTCGAACGGCTGGCGAGGACAGAGGGAGTCGCCGGCGGCGAGCTCCGCGGCGGAGGTGGCTTCCGGAGGATTTGGGGGTTTGGGCTATGGTGGTTCTCGGTCGTGTTTGAGAGGTTGGGCGGCTCCGTAAGGTTGAGGGGAGTCGGGTGGTGGTGCTGGATCGACGAGGGAGGGCCTGCTCATGACAAACGAAGCCGAGAGTGGCGGCGGTCGAACTGGCCGGAGGCGAGGAAGACGGCCTCCCGCCGTCGACTGCTGGCTGTGGGGGCCCTAGGGGGATAGCAGGAGGTCGCCTGAGGGCCGGACGAGCTCGGGGGTTCCCTTTTTAGCGCGGCTAGGTCGGTTCCGACAGTGGCCGGCGATAAGATCGGTGAACCGCCGTTCTATAATTGCAGGGCGACATGGCGGCGACGTGCGCTAGCAAACAAGCTTGCGGATGAGCTCGAGCTGCTCCAGACGGCAGCTGGCGTGCGGCTGTGACTCGGGCGGCGCCGTCCAATGCAGGGGCCTACTGTGGTCGGCCGCTAGTTGCCACGACCGACTTGACGGCGGCGCTGTGGGGCTCCAGGGACGGCTCTACGGTGAGGGAGGGGGCGGGTGTGTTGGCTGCAAGTGGGAAGGGACCAGAACGGGCGCGGGGAGGCGGCAGTGACACGCGGCGGCTCGATGCGCGCACGTGCACAACGTGCGCTCTGGGCGCTCCCAGAGCACGCATGATGCATGTTCGGGAAAATGCCAAGGCATGCCAGAGGGCTTCAGTTCACATGAGCTTCAGCAGGTTGGGGCTATAGACTATGGTAGAGCCATTAGACATGCTAGTTAGGCAAAGCAAGCAGGTCCAATGTGCAAACCAGAAACTATGTCAAAACTGACCATGCACACAAGGTGCTTGACAGAATGCCATGTGCATCTAGGAAACTCTTGGGGTGGCCAAAAACTCCAGACTAGTGTCTCTTTAGATGTAAAAGGGGGTCGCAAGGTTAGTTTGTCAAAAACAAAAACTTGTTAGTGTAAGTTTTTGAGAAAGCCATTTCTGGACAGAAAGAAAAGGGCATAGTTTCATGGAACAAAAATACTTCAATGGGTCCATTCTCCTGGACTTAAGGGTTTGGTAGGGAGGACTATAAGCAGGAAAAAGCTCATGGGCACTAGAGCAAAATAAATTAGGGTTGCAGTAGAAAAAGCCAATATGGACCAGAGAGCAAAAGAGGATGATTTGCTCAAATTTTTCAAAGAACACCAGTGGATTTTTGCACAAAGTTGAATTATATACTCCTACTAACATCCCCTAATTTTTGTGGAAGTTTTAAAAGAATATTTAAATAGGTTGTAGTGCAAAAGTGCAACTGGACCAGATTTGAAAACTTGGGGTAAAGCTCAAAATCTCCAAAAGACTAAAGGATATTTTTGCATAAAAGTTATTTAGGGACATCACATGTCATCCCCAAATTTTGGTGGGATTTTTAAATAAATCTATAAAAGGGTTGTAGTGCAAAAGAGGCTCCAAAGCTTATAAAAATCATTTTTAAAGAAAGAGAGCTCAGGGGAAAATAATTATGCAAATAAATCCACTAGTAAAAGAATTGTTTTTCTTGAGAGGGTATACAAGTCCAATAATAATTTTGGAAAGTTTTTACTTGGGGTGAAAACTTCACAATATCAAAGAAAGGAAAGGTTCTGAAATCAAAAGATAAACCCAGAAAATAAAAATTTAATTTACCAAGGCAAAATTTTAATCAATAAATCATAGTTAAATTTCTGGGGTGTTACAACACTACCCCCTTAAGAAAAATCTCGTCCTCGAGATTTGCTAAGGTTTGTTTTGGAAATATTACTCCCATTAGCTGGAACCAAAGAGTTTATTCATAGCACAAACTTTGTGTCGTCGGGTTTGGTTTTTGGTAGCTACGCCCGGGAAAAAAAGTGCAATCATACACCAACATACTTATGCATGGCTACTATTTAAAATAGGGGCGCACAAGCAAACATCATTTAATTATGGTGATAGAGGATCACATAGTTATAGGGCGTGGACATACTAAGACTCGGTTCTACTCGAGGGACTCAGTCTACCTTGTTAATATATAAGCGGGCGTGCCTTGTGGACGTCGAGGCTTCTCCACGGGTTTCACCATCGGGATTAGCTGGAGGGGGTTGAGGGGCTACAGGCTCGGGGTAGCGATGATGACCATCCCGGGGATTGTTGGCCACAATCCCGTTGGAGCGTGTCCCCAAAAGGCGACGAAGCACTTCTGGGGACATCAAAGTATTTTGGTCGATGACTTGGGCAGACCTCAAGGACTCGGTCAGTTGTCCGAACAACACGATTGGGTTGTCGGCGTCGGGCTCATCTTCTCCTCTTGGCGGGGCTCGGCGTATCAGTTCTCCACGAGCTGCGATCAGATCAAGAGTGATTTGATCGAACAGATCCTCTAGTGCACTTACATAGCGCACCAGAAGCAACAATGCAGGATCCGTCTTGTGATTTCTGTTGGCAACCTGGGGTGGCCTACCATACCCGTCACGGCTGGGGTAGTAGTAGAACGAGCGACAGTTAACTCTGGGCGACAATTGCCGGAGTTGAACTATAGCCTCTCGGGCAGCTAGTTGGATGGCTTGTGGCTCAAAGGAAGTTGTCCTTCCGGTGAACCAGTAGGGGCGTTCTGGAGATAGACCCCTACCATAGACATGCACGGTGGCCCAGAATTGACGGCTCTCACCGCTCATGGGTCCTTGGTACACAACATATTCTGGGGGCTCTTCTAATGCAAAGGCACGGCGGGTGAGGTTTGCTAGCACGGTCACAAAACCTCCAAGGTTGGTTGCTGTGGTCTCATTGTGAATAATGGGGCCAGGCATTATAGCTCGGTTTGGGGAAGAGGTTGTGCTGTGCTGTGTTGAGGCTAGCGTGCCCTTTTTATAGAAAAAGGGGACGGAGTCTTCCTTCGCACGCTTGCGAAAGAGAATATTTAGGTGTTGACAGGCTAGGCTGATAGGTTTGGCACCGACTGCCAAAAGGTGTCGGGGTCACTCTGTGGCTATCTTACACGAGAAGCTTGGCTGGGGTTAGGTTAAGGTCTGGTGGGTTGGTTAACCTAGGTTTTTCGACCTGGCTAAGATAGGATTAGCCAATGGTCAGCCTGGCTCTGATACCAAGTTTGTCAGGACCAGATTTTCGGGATATTAATTTCCCAGAAAATGGCCCTTGTGCTCACCAGCCCTAGGAGTACTGTTAGCTGGCGAGACACCAACTTGATACAGAAACTCCAAGCAAGGTACATAATGTGTAGTACAAGACCATTCTGGCCTATGAGTACAACAAATGGCTACTAGTGGTTGATGGCGGAAGCAGTTTGCGGTTCATCAGCGTCTATGAGACTCCATTTCCCACAGGAACAACTGACCTCGATAACTCCTATCTTCACAAGGCTGCTATCACCATTGCTTAGGTTCCAGGGATGTCATCGCAACCCTCCTCTCCAAGCAAGAAATCTGGCCAAGACAATAGCTAGGGACACGACAGTGAGTACTTTGAATGTACTCGCAAACATTATGGACACGGGTATAACATAACAAATAATAATCATGCACTGAAATATTCTATGATCACAACGTCAGTCACAAAATGAAATCCATGATGCACGTAAGCAAATTGTTCATATAAAACATGAATATGAAATCAGAGAGTAGAAATAGAATGCACCGTTCGGGTGTCCGAAGCGACGCCTTGAAAGGACAATAACATAAAGCATGCCTCAGTTGGGCGTCTAAGCGACACCACATAAAGGGCTTATAAAGTAAATAAATAGAAAGCATGCCATAGTCGGGCGTCTGAGCGACACCACATAAAGGGCTTATAAGTGAAACAAGTAATGAACATGCCACAGTCGGGCATTTGTGCGACACCACATAAAGGGCTTATAATGAAATAAATAACAAGCATGCCATAGTCAGGCGTCTCAGCGACACCACATAAAGGGCTTATAAAGTAAATAAATAACAAGCATGCCACAGTCGGGCGTCTGAGCGACACCGCATAAAGGGCTTATAAGAGAATAATCACAGCGAATATCCAGGAGGTAGTACCGTCCCAGGGATACTCCATAATTCAATTAATATAAAGGGTTAGTCCATAATAATAATAATCATAACCATCATAAGTCACAAGTCAAGGTCCATGTTTTGGTTTAGCAGTTTCTCCTCCGAAGACCGACACTAAGACCCGACACTTGACCCAACCTAGATTGTAGTCCTTAACCATGGACACGGCTATTCGAATAGAAATAACCTCTGTAGAGGGTGTACTCTTTACCCACGAGTAACGGATTCCTTTAATCCATCGGGACTAATTCCATTTACGGTATTTTTATTGAAAACACACCTGACCCGCACACACCAGCTTAACTTACCGGTGTCTAGAATCACCCACGACACCTATCAAGAAAAACTCTAAGTGGGGAGGCTACAACCTCGAGTAGCATGGGATCAAATTTATACCGCGCTCTACTAAGGGGTGCCCCTCTCTCGGTCCCAACCGGAAACACCAATGCCCCCGGACCAGGTGGCCTGCCTACTGGATGCAGCCGGTATCTTCCACCATGGCCTCTCTGTACGGTGTGTGCCAGGAAAGGGGTTGACAATTATTGAACTATACCCTACCTGCGGCAGGGACAAGTGGTAGTACGAAACAAGTATGGGGGTTACTGGAACAAGACTCGATCTATGGTCGACTCAGGAGGTTTAAGTATTCCCTGCATGATTAGCATAACAAATGTATTTCAGACAACAGACAGAATCACCACTCGTCATACCCCGTCATGCCAGACCAGACACAATCGTCTCGATGAGGAACTAGGGACAACCTCGTGTCTACCCAAGACAGCGACTTTCTCGGCTTCCTTTCGGTAGGCAGGAAAGGTATACGAGGATGATTACTATCACAAGCATATCCATTTCCAACAGCAAAGAATCTTCCTTATGCACTCATGCATATGATCGAATCATCACATAAAATAACGAATGCTCCATGTCAAGGTGGTGTTGTAACCGTATCAAACAACACACAGAAATATTATGCCAGAGTTCAGAATGCTTGCCTTCAAGTTGTGGAGAGGCAGGGTGCATTCGAAAACTTTTGAAAGTTGCCCTCCTCTTCAAAATCCTATTTTTGAAAATATTCAAATTAACACAAACTTTAAAAATAGTACACAAAGTTTTCCTAATTATTTTGAAATAAATCTTAAAATAAACTAGGTGAAATTTGAGAGAGGTAGGAAAAAGAATCAACTCATTTGGAGTTATATTTAAAAAGTTATAGCCAGTCAAAGTTTAGTCAAAATTCTGTTTTTTAATAAAACAGAAAAAGAAAAAACGTTTCGAATAAAAAAACACGTAGGAGACATACTCTGGGATTACGCCTCCACTTACGCCTGCGTGGACCAGCGCTGGGTCACTGACAGTGGGTCCATGGGGCCCACTGCTCAGGTTTGACCAGTCGCCCTGCCTCCCTCCTCCTCTGTCCGGGCAGAGGTGGGGCTCCGGCGATCGACGCCAGCGAACGGCGGCTCCCCGCGGGGTTCTGAGTGCGGGGATGGATCCACCAGTCCTGGGCGGTCCTCCCGATGGTCGAAAGGCTGGTGGGGACGGAGGGAGTCGCCGGCGGCGAGCTCCATGGCGTAGGTGGCTTCGGGAGGATTTGGGGGTTTGGGCTACGGTGGTTCTCGGTCGTGTTTGAGAGGTTGGGAGGCTCCGCAAGGTTGAGGGGAGTCGGATGGTGGTGCTGGATGGACGGGGGAGGGCCTACTCGTGACGAATGGAGCCGTAGAGTGGTGGCGGCCGAACTGGCCGGAGGCAAGGAAGATGGCCTCCCGCCATCAACTGCTGGCTGTGGGGGCCCTAGGGGGATGGCAGGAGGTCGCGTGAGGTTCGGACGAGCTCGGGGGTTCCTTTTATAGCACGACTAGGTCGGTTCCGACGGCGACCGGGGATAAGATCGACGAACCGCCGTTCTTTAGTTGCAGGGTGACGTGGCGGAGACGTGCACTAGCAAACGAGCTTGCAGATGAGCTCGAGCTGCTCCAGAGGGCAGCTGGCGTGCGGCTGTGGCTCGGGCGGCGCCGTCCAGGGCAGGGGCCTGCTGTGGTCGGCCGCTAGTTGCCACGGTCGACCTGACGGCGGTGCTGTGGGGCTCCAGGGACGGCTTTGAGGTGAGGGAGGGGGCGGGCGTGTTGGCTGCGAGTGGGAAGGGAAACAAACGGGCGCGGGGAGGCGGCAGTGAGACGCTGCGGCTCGGTGCGCGCACGTGCAAAACGTGCGCTCTGGACGCGCCCAGAGCATGCACACTGCATGTTCGGCAAAATGCCAAGGCATGCCAGAGGATTCCAATTCACATGAGCTTTAGCAGGTTGGGGCTATAGACAATGGTAGATCCATTAGACATGCTGGTTAGGCAAAGCAAGCAGGTCCAATGTGCAAACCAGAAACTATGTCAAAACTGACCATGCACACAAGGTGCTTGACAGAATGCCATGTGCATCCAGGCAACTCTTGTGGTGGCCAAAAACTCCAGACCAATGTCTCTTTAGATGTAAAAGTGGGTCGCAAGGTTAGTTTGTCATAAACAAAAACTTGTTAGTGTAAGTTTTTGAGAAAACCATTTCTGGACAGAAAGAAAAGGGCATAGTTTCATGGACCAAAAATACTCCAATGGGTCCATTCTCCTGGACTTAAGGGTTTGGTAGGGAGGACTATAAGCAGGAAAAAGCTCATGGGCACTAGAGCAAAATAAATTAGGGTTGCAGTAGAAAAAGCCAATCTGGACCAGAGAGTAAAAGAGGATGATTTGCTCAAATTTTTCAGACAACACCAGTGGATTTTTGCACAAAGTTGAATTATATACTCCTACTGACATCCCCTAATTTTGGTGGAAATTTTAAAAGAATATTTAAATAGGTTGTAGTGCAAAAGTGCAACTGGACCAGATTTGAAAACTTGTGGTAAAGCTCAAAATCTCCAAAAGACTAAAGGATATTTTTGCATAAAAGTTATTTAGGGACATCACATGTCATCCCCAAATTTTGGTGGGATTTTTAAATAAATCTATCAAAGGGTTGTAGTGCAAAAGAGGCTCCAAAGCTTATAAAAATCATTTTTAAAGAAATAGAGCTCAGGGGAAAATAATTATGCAAATAAATCCATTGATAAAAAAATTGATTTTCTTGAGAGGGTATACAAGTCCAATAATAATTTTGGAAAGTTTTTACTTGGGGTGAAAGCTTCACAATATCAAAGAAAGGAAAGGTTCTGAAATCAAAAGATAAACCCAGTAAATAAAAATTTAATTTACCAAGGCAAAATTTTAATCAATAAATCATAGTTAAATTTTTGGGATGTTACAACTTGCCTACCATGGAGAGGGTGGAGAAGCTATCTCTCACCACAAGACCACATCCACATCCTGACTACATCCAATGGTTCAATAACACCGACGAGGTTAAGGTAACACGTATTGTTCGTGTGCATTTTAGTATCTCTACATATGCTAATTATGCTAATTGTGATGTGGTACCCAGGCAAGCTTGTTCCTTATTACTTGGTAGACCATGGAAATTTGATACAAATTCTATACACCATGGTAGAAACAATCAGTATACTCTTGTTCATAAGGATAAACATATTACTTTGCTTCCTATGACTCTTGATTCCATTTTGAAAGATGATATTAATAGATCTAATAAAGTAAAACAGGAGAAAACTAAGAGTGAAAATCAGATTGTGGCAAAAGAATTTGAGCAACAAGTGAAGCCTAATAATAAACCATCTAGTGTTGCTTCAAAAATCAAATTGAAAAGTGCATGTTTACTTGCCACCAAATCTGATATTGATGAGCTAGATTTCAGCAAATTTGTTTCCTATGCTTTTGTGTGCAAGGAGGCATTATTTTGATTTGAGGACGTGCCTTCCTCTTTGCCTCCTACTGTCACTAACATTTTGTAGGAGTTCACTGACGTATTTCCACAAGATGTGCCACTGGAATTACCGCCTATTAGATAGATTGAGCATCAGATTGACTTATTCCTGGTGCTTCGCTGCCAAACCGTGCGCCATACCATACTAATCCAGTGGAGACGAAGGAGATTATTTGTCAAGTACAGGAGCTTCTCGACAAACGTTATATACGCGAATATCTTAGTCCTTGCGATGTTCCTATTATACTAGTGCCAAAAAAGAATGGTACATCGCGTATGTGTCTTGATTGTAGAGGCATTAATAATATTACTATTCGTTGTCGTCATCCAATTCCTAAGCTAGATGATATGCTTGATGAACTGAGTGGCTCTACAATATTCTCCAAATATGATTTGCGTAGTGGATACCATCAAATTCGTATGAAATTGGGAGATAAATGGAAAACAACATTTAAAACTCAGTTTGAATTATATGAGTGGTTGGTCATGCCTTTTGGGTTAACTAATGCACCTAGTACTTTCATGAGATTAATGAAAAAAGTTTTACGTGCTTTCATTGGACGATTTGTGGTAGTCTATTTTGATGATATACTGATTTATAGCAAATCTTTGGAGTAACATTTGGAACATTTACGTGTTGTTTTTATTGCTCTACGTGATGCACATTTGTTTGGTAACCTCGAGAAGTGCACCTTTTGCACCGACTGAGTATCTTTTCGCTATGTTGTTACTCCACAGGGAATTGAAGTATAAAGCCAAGATTGAAGCTATTGAGAATTGGCCACAGGCCAGAACGGTCACACAAGTGAGGAGTTTTCTTGGCCTTGCTGGTTTTTACAGGCGTTTTGTGAGAGATTTTAGCACCATTGGTTCACCTCTCAATGAGATTACAAAGAAAGATGTGTCTTTTGTTTGGGGTACCGCATAGGAAGAAGCCTTCACGGTATTGAAAGATAAGTTGACACATGCTCCTTTACTCCAACTTCCTGATTTTAATAAGACTTTTGAGCTTGAATGTGATGCTAGTGGAATTGGATTAGGAGGTGTGTTATTACAAGATGGCAGACCTATTGCATACTTTTCTCAAAAATTGAGTGGGCCTAGTCTGAATTATTTTACTTATGATAAAGAATTATATGCTCTTGTTCAGACTTTAGAAACATGGAAACATTATTTATGGCCCAAATAATTTGTTATAAATTCTGATCATGAATCTCTGAAACAAATTAAAACTCAAGCTAAATGGGTTGAATTCACTGAGACTTTCCCCTATGTCATTAAACAGCAGAAGGTTAAAGAAAATGTTATTGCTAATGCATTGTATCGTCGCTATACTATGCTTTCAACTTGACTTCAAAATAATTGGTTTGGAGACCATCAAAGATCAATATGTGCATGATGCTAATTTGAAAGATGTATTGCAGAATTGTAAAGAAGGAAGAATATGGAACAATCTCGTCGTTAATGATGGATTTGTGTTCCATGCTAACAAGCTATACATTCTAGCTAGCTTCGTTCATCTTTTGTTGTTGCAGGAGGCACATGGAGGAGGATTAATGGGACACTTTGGAGTGAAGAAGACGGAGGACGTACTTGCTACACATTTCTTTTGGCCAAAGATGAGACGAGATGTTGAGTGTTTTGTTACTCGCTGCACTACATGTCAAAAAGCTAAGTCACGACTCAATCCTCATGGTTATTGTATGCCTTTGCCTGTACCTAGTGTTCCTTGGGAGGATATATTTTTTGACTTTGTTTTAGGTTTACCTAGAACAAAGAAGGGGAGGTATAGCATATTTGTTATCGTAGATAGATTCTCGAAAATGGCACACTTTAAACCATGTCATCAAAGTGATGGTGTTGTTAGTGTTGTTCATTCTTTCGTGAAATTATTCGCTTGCATGATGTGCCAAATACTATTGTTTCAGATCGTGATAATAAATTTCTTTGCCACTTTTGGAGATGTTTATGGGCTAAGTTGGGGACTAAACTACTTTTTAGTACTGCTTTTCACCCCCAAACCGAGGGACAAACTGAAGTAGTAAATAGAACATTATCTACTATGCTTAGGGCTGTTTTGAAGAATGATAAGAAAATGTGAGAAGAATGATCGCCTCATATTGAATTTGCTTATAATCGTTCATTGCATTCTACTACTTAGATGTGCCCTTTCGGAATTGTGTATGGTTTCCAACCTCGTGCACCTATTGATTTGTTGCCTCTTCCATCTTTGGAGAAGGTTAATTTTGATGCTAAACAACGTGCTAAATTGATTTTCAAAATGCATGAGTTAAGTAAGGAAAACATTGAGCATATGAATGCTAAATATAGACTTGCTGGAGATAAGGGTAGAAAACATGTTGTGTTTACGCTCGGAGATCTTGTTTGGTTACATTTGTGTAAGGATAGATTTCCTGATTTGTGCAAATCAAAGCTAATGCCATGTGATGATGGTCCTTTTAAGGTGTTAGAGAAAATAAATGATAATGCATATAAACTTAGGCTGCCTGCAGATTTTGGGGTTAGTCCCACTTTTAACATTGCAGATTTGAAGCCTTATTTGGGTGAGGAAGATGAGCTTCCGTCGAGGACGACTTCATTTCAAGAAGGGGAGGATGATGAGGACATCAATACCATTGTTACACGCACAACCACTACTGCTACATATATTGAACCAATTACCAGAGCTCGCGCACGCCAATTAAATTATCACTTACTTCCGTTTCTTAGTAATGATTCTAATGTTCATGGGAATATCATGCTACATAAACTGGATACGTTTGTTTTTCTTACAAATGAAGGGCCTAGCATGGACAAGAGGGATGATCATTTGAGCAAGATCAAGCATGGAGATAATGGCATGCGCAAGGGAAATAAGACTGGAGTTTCAAGTGGTGATTTCAGGACTTTGAAGCCACCATAATGAGTGTATGAAGGCTTGGACGAAATATACAAGATGCCACTTCCTAAATTTCGTCTAGAGGCTATTATAGGTGATGTGTCGCCTTATTATTGGGACAGGCCCATGTAATTTCGAAATACGAGAGTATAGGCTATTTTTAGAGTCCGTATGTCTGGGGAAACAAGAGATAGGGTTGGTTTCGGACCCCTTCACTACTAGGGAAAACCCTAGTAGTAGCGCGGGTTTTGAGGCTATCAGCAGCGCGAGCAGCCGCGCTACCAATAAGGCGCTACAACTAACTGTTAGTAGTAGCACGGTTTGTACCCGCACTACTACTATTGACTATATCAATAGCGCTTTTCCGTAACGCGCTACTATTAATTAGCTGTAGCGATTTCCTAGCCCTGCGCTACTGCTATATCTTTCATCATTTTCCCCCGGCTTCCTACCCCGTTTCAGCTTCAATAAACTGCAATTTCCAGATACTAGGTACTACTAGATATCAATTTCATAAAGCATTATAGGTACTAGGTAGTACTCCCTCGGTTCCAAATTACTCTTCGTAGTTTCAGTTCAAATTTGAACTAAAACCACAACGAGTAATTTGGAATGGAGGGACTACTAGATAACAATTTCATATATACTCAACATGCATCCTCAAGCAGTACTAGGTAATATCGACGACGATCATCATATGTTGTTCTAGATGATATCGACGACGATCATCATATGTAGTTCTACATGATATCGACGACAATCATCATATGTAGTTCTAGATGATATAGCCACACACACACATATGTAGTTCTAGATGATATCGAGGACGATCATCATCCTCAAGCTTGGGCGGTGGGTGTTCCTGATAGTAATTAAGATGGCATGTCCAACACGAAGATGCTTGCCAACGAGGAATCTCTTCCACCCAACCGAGTTTAAGTGTGTGTGACCGCCTGTGTCCATGCGGTAAGTACATGTGGTGACAGAGCCCCTTGCAGTAAGGTGTAGTCCAGCTGAACCTTCTTCATCAGGATCAACACCACAACTCACAGATATGTTCTTTCGCAATTTCTGAATAAGAAAAACATATCAATTAATAAATAGCCTCGCACATAATAAGTATATATGGATTCTACTAATTAATCACGAATTCTACTAATAAGTATATATGGATTATCTACACTATTAATAGTTCCTTGGAGTCTACACTAATAAGCATGTGATCAGACTCTACACTAAAGCATATCATCGACTAGATTCCACAAAGCATATCATTTTGGACTATACACTAAGCATATCATCGGATTCACTAAGCATATCATCGGATAATTTGCATTTGTAAGTGTAACAATAAAGCATATATATATCATCAAATTACTACAGTCAGTATAACATACCATTTCATGCAGATCACGATGGTACTTGTCAGGCGGGTCACGAATGGCACCCCGACAAAGTCATCACATGGCGAATTATGTCCCATAGGTTGCACACCTCCTCCTCACTCAGCCTCATTCTTTGAGCTACGATGGCTTCATGAAGTGGGTTCTCATCATCTTCATCGAGTGGGCCCTCATTATCTTCATCATCTTCGTCATCTTCATCATCTTCGTCATCTTCATCATCTTCCACTTGGTTGAGATAAATGACAGCCACCTTGGGTCTTTCTGCTCTAAAGGAGAATCTGATCAACTCACCACCAGTAAGAAGCATGCGGGCGAGGAAATGGGCCCATCCATCTCCTCCAATCTGTGAGATATTGCGTCCTTTCTCGACCTCCATAGTGTACGGCCCCCGAGGAGCCTCAAATGTCACAGTGTCTCCTGTCAGCTTGTTGAATTTCAACCTCACATTGCATAGGACGATCTGTGTAAAAAAAGCAAAATGACACAATGCAGTAATGCCAACACTAGAAATAAAATAGTTGTTACATTTCATCTAATTTCTTACCGCCGCATGACGAAAACTCGGCTGGAAGTAGATGCCGAATAGCTTGCCAGTTGCAAGGCTGCTGGCGCACCTTGACTTGCACAGTCGACATAGTGGTGGTGGTGGTGGTGGCGCCATTTTTCCTAAAGCAATATGAGCAAAGGATTAACGATCCACTTCACAAGAAAGAAAAACAGTAGCATGTGATTTTTTTGGTTCTTCCGCGAGAAGCAATTTGATGGACAATTATAATCCTAAGATCTAGTAACATATTAGATGACAAGGTACCACCTGCATTTTGCCAAAAAATAACTTATTACAAAAAAACAAAAGCATCTACCTATCCATGTATGAAAAAAATAACAATAAAATGGTGCATACTAAATCAATTAGCCTACTAAATCAACTAAATAAAAATGTTCTAAATCAACTAAATCAACTAAATCAAAATGTTGCATTTGAACTAGCCTACTAAATCAAAATGTAGCAGGGAGGAGGGAGAAGGAGGGGCGACTCGAGGAGGGAGAAGAGAGTAGGACGGAGGAGGAAGGCAATGTTAGCAATGCTTCATGTTACTAAAAGCATTACGATCAACAATGACATTCATCAAATACGGGATTACTTTAATGGTGGCATTGCTTGTTTACCAGATACAGTAGATCAACAACAGCTAAAGAGTTGGTTTAAGGGCATGGGACCGTGCAGACACCAGGACACTCAGCAGTGTAAAGAAGCAACTTACTTATCATACAGGGGAAAACAGTAGGAGTACCATTTTTTACACAATTTAATTGCATCATATCACTGGAGGCATTAGATTAACAATAACACTGGTTAGGCATGTCCTTAAGGTAATAGTGTGATATCTTCATTTTACATGCGCTCTTACTTTAACAACAACAAATAGTTGGTATAAGGACATGCGATAGTGGACGCATCAGCACAATGTACCTACAAGGAGGCATAAAGTGGTGATGCCGAGTTTGTTCATACTCTGTGAGGGCAACAAATATAATCCTGGAGACCTTTTACTATGTGAGGGAAGCAAATCTAATCCTGGACATACTCTATTGACTTGTCCACCAGCCGCCACTTTCTATCCTTTTTTCAACCAATAATAGATTTGTTCCTTATCCAATTTGTATTGTCTTTTCCCTTTATTTCCCTTTTCAACCAAGAGACCGGTTGGGTATCCAGTCTCTACTACTTTCCCCCTGTTATTTCCTCTTTGAATCAAGGCCTAGATTCATGCTACGACTTTCCCCCCTTTCTTCATTGTTTGAACCAAGTCCTAGATTCTACTTCATGAAGTACCTTTACCTCCAATAATACTAAAAATTTAGGTGGCTTTGGATGACCTGATGGAACTACAAAAAGATGCGGGTGAGGCGACACGTCAATCGGTTGACTTTCTCATCTCTAGTCAGTCGATTTTCCAACCGTTGGATACGAAATCAAGGGCCTGCAGTTCATCTTCAACCTCCACCCACTGAGCCGCCAGCCACCACTGGCCGAACCACCGGCCCCTGCCTCCCACGCCGACCCACCTATCGGTGTCAAAACCGGCAGATCTCGGGTAGGGGGGGCAAGCTGTGCTCTAAGGATCAATGGTAACATTGGACAAAGGGACACAATGTTTACCCAGGTCTGGGCCCTCTTAAAGGAGGTAAAACCCTACGTTCTGCTTGAATGTATTAAATGATTATAGGGGTTACAAGAGTTGATCTACCTTGATATCGTAGTGGCTAAACCCTAGTTGTCTAGCCTATGAATATTATCCTTGTCCATACGGACTAAACCCTTCGGTTTATATAGACACGGTGGGGCCTAGGGTTGTATAGAGTCGGTTTACAGGGAAAGGAAACTGAATATCCGGACACCTATCTTGCCATTCACGCATATAGGAGTCCTACCCGGACACGAGGGATGGGCTTCTGCCTTTATCTTCACAACCCATTAGTCCGGCCGATATTGAATAGAACGGATGCCCGAGGACGCCTTGGTCCAGGACTCCCTCAGTAGCCCTTGAACCAGTCTTCAATGATGATGTGTTCGGCACGTGGATTGTCTTCGGCATTGCAAGGCGGGTTCCTCCACTTGAATATCATACGTTAGCTTCCCTTATAAAAGAACTGTATCCGCCTCTGCATTGTCAATACAACCCTTAGCCACGAAGGCAAGATGTTAAAATAGGAATAGTGTCTTTACTGACAAGTTTTCCCGGCGAAGCGTCACACTTGACTCCTTAGCATTTTGAATCATTTTCACACTTCCCGTTTCGCATTTGAGGTCGAGCCTCCATTGGCATGTCTTATCGAAACAGAGATCGTGCCCGCTTATTGCGGGATTCTCATCAATGGGATTTGGGTAACCCAAACTGCACCTTACACACAATTTCATTGGGAATAGGCGAGGTTTAAGGCTTAAGAGAGGGACGAT
The DNA here is from genome assembly GCF_002162155.2 of Triticum dicoccoides. Lineage (NCBI taxonomy): Eukaryota > Viridiplantae > Streptophyta > Magnoliopsida > Poales > Poaceae > Triticum > Triticum dicoccoides. The sequence goes on along the minus strand of NC_041391.1, from coordinate 374,770,963 downwards.
TGGCATTTTCACCGCCTATAAGAGGACAAAGATTCCTCCTTTCCTCCCCACGCCTTCCACTAGCCTCTACTTTGCACTCCCCCGAGCTCTAGCACCCAAAAATATTCAATCTTCCCCACCGCCACTACCCTCCCCAGCTATGGCCGGGTCCGGCTCCAAGGGCAAGTGGGAGGCCTCCTCCATCACTAAGAAAGACGTGAAGGATCCCTGGAGCGTGGAATATCTGTCTGTGAACATCGTGCATAGGCTCCCTGACAAGGACCAAGTCATCCCCACTCCAGGGCTCGGCGAAAGGGTTGTGTTCCTCCCCCACTTCCTCAGGGGACTAGGGTTTCCCCTCCACCCCTTCGTCCGCAGCCTTATGTTCTACTAAAGGCTAGATTTCCATGATCTAGCTCCGTATTCCTTTCTCCACATATTAGTGTTTATCGTCATGTGTGAGGCTTAGCTCTGCATCCCGCCACACTTCGACTTGTGGCTTAAGGTCTTCAGTCTGAAGCCAAAGGTGGTCGACGGACAGCATGCGGACTATGGTAGGGCCATGGTAAGTAAGTTTACCAACGCCACATGGCCTAAAGGGGCGTTCAACGAGACCGTCAAGGTGTGGCCATAGGAGTGGTTCTACATCACTGAACCCCACTGCGCTAATTGGGCTGCCATTCCTGAGTTCAGATCTAGACCCCCTATGAGACTCACCTCATGGGCTGCCAAGGGCCTTGACTGGGTGTCATAGACGAAGGTGAAGATGCCGCAGAAACGCATCACCAACGTGCTGGGCACGAACATCTGCCTCACCAACGTGGTTCAGATAATGCTGTTATGTTGCGTCCTCCCCTGCCAAAGCCGGGCCTCCCCTCTGTGGGAGTTCAATCCGGAGGATCCGTGGACCCTGAAGCGCTTCTTCGGCATTGCGCATGAAGATATATGCAAGCTGCTCTTCAATGTCCAAAAGAGCTGTCCCATGGACACCGAGGACATCGGGCTCGACATTGAGAATCTGGCCTCAGAGGTAATTATCAGTTTTTCCAAAGACCTATTCGGATGATGTTTTAATCAATAGAGATCTTATCACCTGCCCTTCGCACATGGCTAGACAGCAAAGGAGGAGCGGATCGACTGTCCGGCTCCACTGCCCAAAGACCCAGCCACTCCCCGGCTGACCGAGATGCTGGCCCCAGAGCCCTATCAGGTGCTAGAGAAGAAGGGTAAGAAGATGGGCAAGGAAGCCAAGGGCGGCCCTCACCACAGAGGTCCTTCGGACTCTTGTGTCTGGGGAGACTGAAATCATCTCCTGTCATGAGGGAGACGCGGAAGAAGTGGAGGAGCAGGATGAGGTGGAAAGCGAATCCCCCCACAAGTTGAGGAGGAAGAAGAGGACTGCCTCTGAATACCCACAGGGGGTGGTGCCGAAGAGGGGGAAGATAACCCTTTCGGACAGTTCGGACTCAGATTCCAAACACATCCCTAAGAGACCTCCCAAGATGAAGCCCCTGGCCGAATCGTAAGTATTGATAATCTTACTGTTCTTTTTTAGCTTACCAGCATCTGTTATGTAAGTTATATTATTTTTTGCCTTTCAGCCCTCCCTGTGAGATTTCGAACACCCCCTCTTCGAAGGTGAACTCCTTGCCGCCTGAGAAGGAGGAGAGCGACACACCGTCGCGATCCCCCTTGCCTACTACCATGGAGGACACCGAAGTGTTGTCCCGAAGGACTTCTCCTGGCCGAGGAGGGGTGGACGAGGCCGTCGAGAAGGTGCCTGAGGTTAACACCTTGGTCGCTGAAGACCTGGGGGAGGCGACCCCCCTGACAACCAATGGTGGGGAGCCCCATCAGTCCGGGCCCCTGTCGCACAAAGCTCCGGAGACCAACGCGGCTCTGGGACTGGATAGGCACCCCCCTTCGAGAGAGGGTGAGAAGCAACAGCTCCATCAGTGGCCTCCACTAACCCGAAGGCGGCTCATGCTCTGGAGGAAGCACTGCAAAGTGCCTCCATTGTGGAGGAGCACCGCACCCTGATGGGTATGGTTATAGAAAAGGTTTGGTGTACAAAAAGCAAACTGAACGAAGCCTTCTACAGCCTACTGACATGCTTTGAGGTATGCGACGTAATGCTATAAAAATGTTTTGCTATGAAAGGGTGAACTTGTGTATAGACAGTAGCCCCTGATACTCTGTTCGGATTAGAACAATCCAGACAAAGGATCCCTATGATAATTCAGACATTGATATATTGTACTGAATGTTTAACATGCATCCATGTTGGCAGCTACCACCCATGCCGCAGAGGTTTGCGAGCTCAATTGGAAGCTTCGAGAGGCCGATGAGGAGCTTGACCGCATTAACAAGTGGTTCGAGGAGACGCAAGGTATGTGTAAGTTTGGAAGAAGGAATTTATGTTTATATCAGAAGTGATATGTATAGTGAGTATTTTAACTCACATAATTCTTTTGATTATGATCATAGTTGGCGCAGCAGAGGTCGAATCCCTCAAAGGCGCTTGCCCAGGCCAAGAAGGATGCGAAGGAGAACAAGGCTATGGAGTTGAGGCAGAGCAGACCGACCGCCGCTAACATGAGGCTCGAGTGGCCGAAGTCGAACAAGAGCTGAAGGACGCAATCTAAACATGCGAGACCTTGGAGCAGAAGACTTCAGACCAAGCGTCCGAGCTTGCCAAGGTTCCCCAGGATGCCACAGTGGCCCGGGTCGAGTACAAGAGATCTCGCGAGGAGATCCAGCAGCCGAGGCAGATAGCGGTTGGTAAGGCCTTTCTTCTGCAGAGTAAATTTGGAAGTAAGAGGTATATCTTTTTTACCCGAGTTTGGAGTTCTCCAGGCGCGCTTTCAGATCTTCGAAGGAGCATCGCAGATGCCTCACTGTTTTTCCGAGCTCAGGAGGGGAGCTCGATCGAGAAGTTGTTCTGGTCGCAGTATCTCGTGCCGGAGCATTTGACGCATCTAAGCGACCAGCTGAAGCAGCTGACATAGCTGCATATGGTGGCCGGCTTGGCCATGAAGGATCTAATAGTAAAACTTTGGCCAGCCGAGCCCATTCCTAGCAGCTACTTCGGCCTTGTAAAGCGGTTGGTCAATGCGCGTCCTCGGATTGATGGTATAAAGCGTTCGGCTTGCATAGAAGGTGCCCGGATGGCCTTCGCCCGTGTCAAGATGCAATGGGAGAAGATGAGGGCCACTGAAGTGGCAACCGCAGGCCCGCCCGAAGGCAAAGATTATCGGAAGCCGGAGAGGTACTTTGAAGATGTCCTAGAAGGGGCCCGAATAGTAGAAGGCCAGTGCTCAAAGGACGTTATGTTCGATTAGATGTATCCAGGTTGTAAAAACTATGTTATGAATCCATGCTATGCTTGTGCCTTTTGTGTTAATTTATCCTCCCATGCGGTCATTTATTGTTTATATTTCTGAAAGTGGCCAGTCGCCGCTTCTGCCCCCATGTAAATGTTATAGGGGTGTTCTATGTAACGCGTGACCGCACTTTATCCAACGTCTTGGTCCATAAAGGAGGCATCTCCAGGGTGAACCAGGCAATTGGACTATGCACCTTTATTAGCTTCACTTAGCCATAGGAGTCTATTGGTGGGGAGCCATCATCTGAGTTGATCATAAGAGGTAATGACAAAGGTACTAATCTTCCACCTCCACATGAGTATGATGAATGTCTTGTCAATTTAAATGCACCATGCGGTGAGCTACCCACTACTTTGATCACACAAGCTATTTTAGAGGACTATGTTGATGATTTGACTTTGCCATGTGATCAAACAATTTTGAGTGAACCCATTGAATTAACTATCGATGCAAAAGAATCAAGTGAATCAGGGAATAAATCAGATTTGGATCAAATACGTTTGAAAATAATTGTGCCAATGTTTAATCATTTTGATATGACCTCTAATCTTGGTGATGGTTCATCAATGTTGGGATGGTTTAATGATAAGCATTGTCAATCTTTTGATATGAATAAGAGCTTCACTTATATGTGCAAACTAGGTTGCAATTTTTTCATGCCTTTGACTTCTTGTGATAATATATTGGCTTTATATTTCATGACTTTTGAAGGGTGCTCTTGTATAACTGTGTCACATGTGCCCCAACTGAGATCATTGAAAATGGATGACATATACATATACAACGTGTACACCTTGTCTCTTTTGTTAGCCAGATTTCAGATTAAGCAACGCCGAGGACGGCTTTGTTTTCAAGAGGGGGAGGATGATGAGGACATGGCTACCATACTTACACCCATATCCCCTACTGTTTTACCTCTTGGAACAGTTGCTAGAGCTCAGATACGCCAATTAAATTATTAGGTACTTTCGTTTCTTGGTAATGTTTCTAATGTTCATGAGAATATGATGCTGCCTAACTTAGATACATTTGTGTTGCTTGCAATTGAAGGGCCTAGCACGGAAAAGAAGGTTGAACATTGGAGCATGGTCAAGGACGGAGATGAAGGTGCGTGCGAAGAGAACAAGAACGGAGGTTCAAGTGGAGATTTCCGAACTTTGAAGCCACCATGATGACATACAAGATGGTGGACGAAATATACAAGATGGCCTTTCATAAATTTCGTCCATAGCTTATTATTGTGTTGTGCCACCTTATTTTGGGCCATGCCCATGTAATCTATTTTTAGAGTCCATATTGTAGGGAAAACGATTTAGGAGGTGTTTTAGTCCCACCTTGCCAAGGGTGGACAAAATCCCCTCTCTTTTCCCTATAAATATAGCCCTTAAGGCATCGTTTAGGCTTGGGTTTTATTTAGTTAAAAGTTAGCCATCGCTGCAACTTCGTGTACTTCATTTGTGTCCAACGACCATACCAAGACCGCTTATGAAACCCCACTTTTATCAATACTTCATCCATACTCACAATATTCAGATTGCTTAATCATATTCTTGCTTGTTCTTCGATTGCTTGCTGGAATAGACCTTCGTGGTCAGGTTGATCGTGCTCCAGCATGGTCAATAACCTCTCGGAGTTGGTTTAGCGATTGCTAACGCGCAACATCGTGCATGTTTGTAGTCGGATCGTCAAAGTCGTCTCCACCAAATCGATACTTATCATCTCATCGAAAGATCGGGACCCTCGCCTCTATCAAGAGGCAAAGGTGTCTCGTCTTTCGATGAGAGGATGGATATCCCTCTGGTGGAAGTCGACTTTGACGATCCGACTACGAACATGCGAGGACGTCGCGCCTTAGCAATCGCTAAACCAACTCCGAGAGGTTATTGACCATGTCGGAGCATGATCAACCTGACCATGAGGGTCTGTTTCCTGCGAGCAAACGAAGAACAAGCAAGAAGCTAAAATTGCAATCTGGATATTGCGAATATAAGATGAAAGCTTCATTTATCAAGGTGGGGTTCTGTGACGCCTTTGTCTGGTCGTTCAACACAAACGAAGTACGCGAAGTTGCAGCTATGGCGAACTTTTAATCTAAACAAAACCCAAAGTCTAAATGGTGCGCTAAGGGCTATATATGGAGGAAGAGGGGGTGAATTTAGTGGCCCTTGATGGAGGGGTCCGAAACTAACCCTATCTCTTGTTTCCCCACACATACGGACTCTAAAAATAGCCTATACTTATGTATTTCGAAATTACATGGGCTTGGCCCAATAATAAGGTGACGCAACACGATATTTATGAAGTGGCATCTTGTATATTTCGTCCAAGGCTTCATGCACTCATTATGGTGGCTTCAAAGTCCTGAAATCATCACTTGTAACTCCGATCTTGTTCCCCTTGCGCATGCCATCATCACCATGCTTGTTCTTGCTCCAATGTTCATCCTTCTCCAAGCTAGGCCCTTCATTTGTAAGCAAAACAAATGTATCCAATTTAGGCAGCATCATATTCTCATGAACATTAGAATCATTACCAAGAAACGAAAGTTCTAGATAATTTAATTGGCATGCACGAGCTCTAGTAATTGGTCCAGTATATGTAGCAGTAGGGGCTGTGGGTGTAACAATGGTATTGATGTCTTCATCATCCTCCCCTTCTTGAAATGAAGTCGTCCTCGACGGAATCTCATCTTCCTCACCCAAATAAGGCTTCAAATCTGCAATGTTAAAAGTGGGACTAAGCCCAAAATCTGCAGGCAGCTCAAGTTTATATGCATTCTCATTTATTTTCTCCAACACCTTAAAAGGACCATCAGCACGTGGCATTAACATTGATTTGCGCAAATCAGGAAATCTATCCTTACGCAAATGTAACCAAACAAGATCTCCAGGTGCAAACACAAGATGTTTTCTACCCTTATCTCCAGCAAGTTTATATTTAGCATTCATACGCTCAATGTTTTCCTTAGTTAACTCATGCATTTTTAAAATCAATTCAGCATGTTGTTTAGCATCAAAATTAACCTTCTCCGAAGATGGAAGAGGCAACAAATCAATAGGTGCATGAGGTAGGAAACCATACACAAAATGTCGAAAGGGCACATCTTAGTAGTAGAATGCAATGAACGATTATAAGAAAATTCAATATGAGGCAAGCATTCTTCCCACATTTTCTTATTATTCTTCAAAACAGCCCTAAGCATAGTAGACAATGTTCTACTGACTACTTCAGTTTGTCCATCAGTTTGGGGGTGACAAGTAGTACTAAAAAGCAGTTTAGTCCCCAATTTAGCCCATAAACATCTCCAAAAGTGGCTAAGAAATTTAGTTTCACGATCTGAAATAGTAGTATTGGGCACACCATGCAAGCGAATAATTTCACGTAAGAACAAATCAGCAAAATTAATGGCATCATCGCTTTTATGACATGGTATAAAGTGTGCCATTTTCAAGAATCTATCCACGACAAAAAATATGCTATCCCTCCCCTTATTTGTTCGAGGTAAACCTAAAACAAAGTCCATGGATATATCCTCCCAAGGAACACTAGGTACAGGCAAAGGCATATATAAACCATGAGGATTGAGTCGTGACTTAGCTTTTTGACATGTAGTGCAGCGAGCAATAAAACGCTCAATATCCCGTCTCATCTTTGGCCAAAAGAAATGTGTAGCAAGTACGTCCTTCGTATTCTTCACGCCAAAGTGTCCCATTAATCCCCCTCCATGCGGCTCCTGCAACAACAAAAGACGAATAGGGCTAGCTGGAATGCATAGCTTGTTAGCACGAAACACAAATCCATCATTAACGACGAACTTGTTCCATGTTCTCCCTTCTTTACAATTCTGCAATACATCTTTAAAATCAGCATCATGCACATATTGATCTTTGATGGTCTCCAAACCAAATATTTTGAAGTCAAGTTGTGAAAGCATAGTATAGCGACGAGACAATGCATCAGCAATAACATTTTCTTTACCCTTCTTGTGTTTAATAACATAAGGGAAAGTCTCAATGAATTCAACCCATTTAGCATGTCTACAATTTAGTTTAGCTTGACTTTTAATATGTTTCAAAGATTCATGATCAGAATGTATAACAAATTCTTTGGGCCATAAGTAATGTTGCCATGTCTCTAAAGTCCGAACAAGAGCATATAATTCTTTATCATAAGTAGAATAATTCAGACTAGGCCCACTCAATTTTTCAGAAAAATATGCAACAGGTTTGCCATCTTGTAATAACACACCTCCTAATCCAATTCCGCTAGCATCACATTCAAGCTCAAAAGTCTTACTAAAATCAGGAAGTTGGAGTAAAGGAGCATGTGTCAACTTATCTTTCAATACCGTGAAGGCTTCTTCCTATGCGGTACCCCAAACAAAAGGCACATCCTTCTTTGTAAGCTCATTGAGAGGTGCAGCAATGGTGCTGAAATATCCCACAAAACACCTATAGAATCCAGCAAGGCCAAGAAAACTCCTCACTTGTGTGATCGTTTTGGGCTGCGGCCAACTCTCAATAGCTTCAATCTTGGCTTTATCAACTTCAATTCCCTGTGGAGTAACAACATAGCCAAGAAATGACACTCAGTCGGTGCAAAAGGTGCACTTCCCGAGGTTACCAAACAAACGTGCATCACGTAGAGCAGTAAAAACAGCACGTAAATGTTCCAAATGTTCCTCCAAAGTTCTGCTATAAATAAATATGTCATCAAAGTAAACTACCACAAATCGTCCAATGAAAGCACGTAAAACTTCATTCATTAATCTCATGAAAGTACTAGGTGCATTAGTTACCCCACAAGGCATGACTAAGCACTCATATAATCCAAACTTAGTTTTAAATGTTGTTTTCCATTCATCCCCCAATTTCATATGAATTTGATGGTATCCACTACGCAAATAACCTTTGGAGAATATTGTAGAGCCACTCAATTCATCCAGCATATCATCTAGCCTAGGAATAGGATTACGATAACGAATAGTAATATTATTAGTGCCTCTACAATCAACACACATACGCAATGTACCATCCTTTTTCTGCACTAAAATAATAGGAACAACACAAGGACTAAGGGATTCGCGTATATAACCTTTGTCGAGAAGCTCTTGTACTTGACGCATAATCTCCTTCGTCTCCTCTGGATTGGTACGGTATGGTGCACGGTTGGGTAGCAATGCACCGGGAATTAAGTCAATTTGATGTTCAATCCCTCGAATAGGTGGTAATCCCGGTGGCACGTCTTGTGGTAAGACGTCAGCGAACTCTTGCAAAATGTTAGTGACAGCAAGGGGCAAAGAGGAAGGCACGTCCTCGAATGAAAATAATGCCTCTTTGCACACAAAAGCATAGCAAACAAATTTGCTAAAATCTAGCTCATAAATATCAGATTAGTGGCAAGTAAACATGCAGTTTTCAATTTAATTTCAGAAGCAACACTAGATGGTTTATTATAAGGCTTCATTTGTTGCTCAAATTCTTTTCCCACAATCTGATTTTCACTCTTATTCTTCTCCTGTTTTGCTTTATTAGCTCTATTAATATCATCTTTCAAAATGGAATCAGGGGTCATAGGAAGCAAAGTAATATTTTTATCCTTATGAACAAGAGTATACTGATTGTTTCTACCATGGTGGACAAAATTTTTATCAAATTGCCATGGCCGACCAAGTAATAAGGAACATGCTTGCATAGGTACCACATCACAATCAACATAATTAGCATATGTAGTGATACTAAAATGCACACGAACAGTACGTGTTACCTTAACCTTGCCGCTGTTGTTGAACCGTTGGATGTAGTAAGGACGTGGATGTGGTGTTGTGGTGAGAGAGAGCTTCTCCACCGTCTCCATGCTAGCCAAGTTGTTGCAGCTCCCTCCGTCTATGATGACGCGCACATAACGTTCCTTCACAACTCCCTTTGTATGGAACAAATTATGCCTCTGATTTTGCTCAGCTTGTGTGACCTGCAGACTCAAAACACGTTGAGAAACTAAACATTCATACCTGTCAGCGTCTTCATGAGCCATGTATTGCGTCTCATGATCAGAATCATCTCCACCGTGTTCTTCATGTGTAATAAGAGCCAACGTCTCCTCATCATAGTCACTAGCGGACTCATACCCACCATCCTCAGTAGCAATCATCACACGCTGAGATTTGCATTCTCTCGCATAATGACCTCTTCCCTTACAACGACGACAAACAATATGACTTGTGTGCCCAGTTGATGCCATGGAAGAAGAAGAGCTCTGTGTAGGCCCGACAGGTGCGCTCTTGGCAGATAGTGGTGGTTGTGCCTGCTTTCTTGTATCACGGCTGGAGGTGGCACCTAATGGAGGTGCTGGTGCAGTGGAAGTAGAAGATGCACGCGGTGTCCATGATGAAGGTCGACCTGCAGAAAAGTTAGTTCGCGCCAATGCTTGTCGATCCTGCACTTCACGTTCAACTTTACAAGCAAGATGGAATAAACGAGTGATATTAGTATACTCCTTATACTCTAGAATGGTCTGAATCTCTCTATTTAATCCACCCATAAAACGTGCAAGCATAGGTTCATTCTCCTCAACAATACCACATCTAATCATGCCAGTTTGTAATTCCTAATAATATTCTTCTACAGAATTTTTTCCTTGTCTCAAACGCTGCAATTTTTGAAGCAATTCACGTTGATAATATGGTGGAACCCAACGAGTACGCCTAGCGGTTTTCAAAGCAGCCCAAGTAGCTGGAATAGGATATAATCTACAATGTTTAGACCACCAAACACATGCAAAGCTAGTGAAAGCACAAACAGCAGCAGGAACACGTCTCTCCTCAGGATATTGTAAACATGTAAATCGTTGTTCAGTTTCTAACTCCCAAGTAAGATATATATCAGGAACATATCTACCCTCAAATGGTGGAATATTCAATTTCGGTTTAGGAAGATGGTCATGATCTCGTACCTAAGGGAGAGCCCTACCATTGTGATTATTTCCATGTGGATGACCTGGTGGTTGTGGTGCTGGTGGTTGCACGTAGTTCTGATTTTGATCAACCTCATCCTCGTAATCTCCCACATAATCAGCAGCAGGAGCCACAGAAGTATCACCAACAGTTTGGCCAGGCTGAAGAAGGACACGGCTCGCTCGGCAGAGGGTTGTTTCGCGACATGGAGGTAGTAGTTGTTGTTGTTGTTGCAGAGGTGCGGCAGGTAGCCGGTGGAAGACACGCAAGCAGTTCATTAAATCTGTTATCGAGCTTTGTTTCAAACGTCTTTTCAAGGCCAATGATCTTCTCCATGGCCTCTTCAAAATTGTTCAGCACATCTTGCACCTGTTTAGTCATCATTTGCTGAAACTTATCATGAAGCTCCTTGTTCGTTAAGTTCTCCCAGTCAATCTCGTCGGCTTGTGATCTTGGCATGGTTAGCAGCAATAGAAACACACAAGACTATGATCCTACAGACTACTAACAAGTGTTGGTGGTGGGTGTTGCAAATCCGTCAAGCAAAACTCAAATTCTTACCAGTTCTTACCCAGCAGCAGGCGGTGATCGGCAACCGTTGTAGTCGAAACTCTCAAAGCTTGGATAGAGCGATTACCAGGGAGAGTCAAACACACGACGTAGATGTATGTGGAGCTGGGAAGGATTATAATATGGTAGCAAAAAGGATCAACAATAATCAATTCAGACATGCAAAGGTGAATAAACGCTCAACGACGGTACTGTGCTGGTCCTAGGCTAGACCGTGCTAGAGACGGGAGCCTAGAACACTAACAAAATCACAGCGCTGCACTTAAACAAGGGAAAAGCACACTTTAGAATTTTTTTCATTCTTTTTTTGTGCTTCTCTTTTTTTGCGCTGCTTTTTTTTGCGAAAAATCACTATAATGGCGAGTGTCTCAAAACTCTTCCCAGCTCAAACTGACAAGATGGGCACAAAATTTTTTTTGACATTTTTTTTTGGAAATCAGGGCAGCGACGACGAAAAAGTGCGACAAAAAATCACTATGATGGCGAATGTCTCAAAACACTCCTGGGGACCGAAAAATAAGATAGGGAAAAAATATTTTCGGTCACCGAAATTTCGGCCTAAAAACTGCCCGGGGGTCTCCAGACTAAAAATTTTGGCCTAAAAAGTTCAACAATTTTTTTCCCAAAACCTACTCAGGCAAGGAAACACGAATCGGAAATTAGATGGATCTCGGAAACAAACCTACTACGAAAAGAACTCGGATTGGTGATGGATATATGGTGGTAGGATATGGCAGCGGTGGTGGTATATAGATATGGATCGGTGGTATATGGCAGTGTTGGTGGGATATGGCAGCGGCGGTGGAATATGGCAGCGGTGGTGGTATAAGGTAGCGTTGCTGGGATATGGCAGCGGTGGTGGTATATGGCAACAACGATGAAGATGGTGCGGCGGCGGCGTGACAAACTGTGACAGAACTCGAAACTCTAAAGGACTAGACGCTAAGACCAGCAACTAGACACGACGATGCAACCGCAAATTCAACAAAGCAAAACCCTAAAAAGATTATGCAAAGGCTCAGATTGGTTCGGATATGATGAACTAACCCTAACTTTTTTTGTGGCTTTTTCATGGACTGTAGGTATGAAGAACCGACTCGATCTAAATTATGAAAAACTGTAAAATCTCACCGAGCAACCTGGAAATCTAATACCACTTGATAGAGGCAAAGGTGTCCCGTCTTTCGATGAGAGGATGGATATCGCTTTGGTGGAAGTCGACTTTGACGATCGGACTACGAACGTGCGAGGACGTCACGCCTTAGCAATCGCTAAACCAACTCCGAGAGGTTATTGACCACGCCGGAGCACGATGAACCTGACCACGAGGGTCTGTTTCCTGCGAGCAAACAAAGAACAAGCAAGAAACTGAGATTGCAATCTAGATATTGCGAATATAAGATGAAAGCTTTATTGATCAAGATGGGGTTCTGTGACGCCTTTGTCTGGTCGTTGAACACAAACGAAGTACGCGAAGTTGCAGCTATGGCGAACTTTTAATCTAAACAAAACCCATAGTCTAAACGATGCGCTAAGGGCTGTATATATGGAGGAAGAGGGGGTGAATTTCGTGGCCCTTGGTGGAGGGGTCCGAAACTAACCCTATCTCTTGTTTCCCCACACATACGGACTCTAAAAATAGCCTATACTTATGTATTTCGAAATTACATGGGCCTGGCCCAATAATAAGGTGACGCAGCACCTAGAATAGCCTTTGGATGATATTTATGAAGTGGCATCTTGTATATTTCGTCCAAGGCTTCATGCACTCATTATGGTGGCTTCAAAGTCCTGAAATCATCACTCTTAACTCCGTTCTTGTTCCCCTTGCGCATGACATCATCTCCATGCTTGTTCTTGCTCCAAATTTCATCCTTCTCCAAGCTAGGCCCTTCATTTGTAAGCAAAACAAATGTATCCAATTTAGGCAGCATCATATTCTCATGAACATTAGAATCATTACCAAGAAACGGAAGTACCTGATAATTTAATTGGCGTGCGCGAGCTCTAGTAATTGATCCACTATATGTAGCAGTAGGGGCTGTGGGTGTAATAATGGTATTGATGTCCTCATCAGGCTAAGTACTAGCCCTGTTGCATTATGCAACTATCCGGATTACGGTGCATCTGCAACGTGGCTAGTCGACACCCAGCCCCTCATATGACACAGCAAAAATCCCTAACGATTTGTAGTATACCACTAAGTCAACGGATCACTGGCCAGCTCTCTCTTATCATGACAGCCAATTTTTGGCTTTCTCTACTCAGGTACTTAACTGGACAAACCAAAAATATAATCACAATAGTTCTCCCTTTACTACCTTAGCCGAATTGGCGGAACATAAGGTGGTAAGCACAGGAGCCTGGCAACCCAACTATAGACCAAAGACATGATACGGAGACGATGTAATATCCAGGACGCCCGAGAGCTCCCTGTAGGTGTTCGGACTTTAGAAATGTGCAAGGCCAAATACTGCCCCCGTCGTTAAGGCCGGACTAAAGCACATATGGCAGTTGGAAATAGGGAGGGAATACAGATGATGATATAACATAAGTACTGACCAAAAAGTGAATATCTGCTTCCTTTATATCTTGATTAATACGTCGAGACGTGTTCCAACAGATAATGCCATGAATATTGTGGTCATGTCAGATGCCAAAAATTTACATAAGGGAAAGGTTTACACAGGGTCTAAAAGTTGTTGTTTGAAGATCCCAGTGCTGCCCTACCGCATGTCTGCGCCGTTTCTCCTTGGTAGTGAATCCTTTGAGAGGAGGATTAGACGGTTGTCTGCAAAAAAGAGAGAGAGGGGCCTGGGAAGGAGCCCCCATACAACCGTACAACTGGTAGGTTTCGAATGAACCTGAAGTGAGAAAAAATATGTGAGGTCCGGATAGGGTTGAACCGTACTGTGGACCTTTTCCATAGTGTATCTCTGGAGTTGCCCAAGGTATTTTAAGTGCATAGTTATGTACGCGCGGTACATATACCGCAACTTATGGGGCAGTCGACGGAGGCCGTACAGCTATTCAAGGTCCGGATCCATCGAGCTATTGCAATGAGATGCGAACCAGACTCGTTTAGCGATGTCATTGGTCTTGATGACCGATGAATTGTTCGGCTTGATGACGCCGCCATGCACCTTGGCTGCTAGGGCCACAGTGTGCTCTTCAATACAGCAGGAGCATTCCATATTCCCATTGACTATGATGACGCCATGCGGTCTAGGCATTTTAAGCTTCAAATAAGCATAGTGCGGGACTGCATTAAAGCGAGCGAAAGTAGTTCATCTAAGCAATGCGTGATAACCACTTCGGAATGGGATGATGTCGAAGATCAATTCTTCGCTGTGGAAGTTGTCTGGAGGGCCGAATACCACTACCAGTCTTAAGGAACTCGTGCAACAGGCCTCCACACCGGGTATCACTCCTTTAAAGGTAGTGTTACTAGGATTGATTCTTGATGGGTCGATACCCATTTTTACGGATAGTGTCTTGATAGATCAAGTTAAGACTGTTGTCGCAGTTGATAAGGACTCTAGTGAGATTATATCCGTCGATGATAGGATCGAGTACCAGGGCAGCCAAACTTCCCTGACGGATACTGGTTGGGTGATCCCTACGATCAAAGGTGACCGGACAAGCCAACCATGGGTTGAATTTTGGGGCGATAGGCTCTACGGCGTAGACGTCCCTTAGTGCTCGCTTGCGCTCCCTCTTGGGGATGTGGGTGACATAGATCATGTTCACCGATTTCACCTCGGGGGGAAATTGCTTCTGACCCTAATGTTTGGCTGACGGGGCTCATCATCGTCCTTGCTTGGAGGTCCTTTCCACTTATGTTTGGTATTTAACTTACTGGCCTGTTTGAAAACCCAGCAGTTTCTATTGGTGTGATTGGCAGGCTTGTCGGGGGTGCCATGAATCTGACAAGGACTCTCGAGGATATTGTCCAAATTGGATGGACCGTCCATGTTGCCCTTAAAAGGTTTCTTCCACTGACCGAGTATGGTACCACTGAATCTGGCATTGACTGCCATATCTTCTGTGTCGTCGTTATTATTCCGACACTTGTTTTTCTCGCAGTGTGGTCTGCTAGAGCCGTCCCTAGCCTTAGAAGGGTCTAGGTCATTGGAACTATTGCTTCTACGAGCTAGCCAGCTATCTTCGCCCACACAGAAGCGGTGCATAAGTGTTGTAAGAGCTGCCATGGTTTCTAGCTTTTCCTGCCCGAGATGTCGGGCGAGCCGTTCGTCATGAAAGTTGTGTTTGAAGGCTACTAAGGCTTATGCTTCTGGACAATCCACAATCTGGTTCTTTCTAATAAGGAACCGATTCCACAGTTTGTGAGCTGACTCTTGGGGCTGTTGGACTATGCGACTTAAGTGATTAGCATCCGGTGGCCGGACATAAGTGCCCTGAAACTTGGCCTGGAAAGCATCTTCTAAATCTTCCTGGCTCCCAATGGAGTTCTTTGGGAGGCTATTCAACCAGTGTCGTGCTGGTCCCTTCAACTTCAGGGGAAGGTATTTAATGGCATGGAGGTCATCTCCGTGAGTAATGTGAATGTGTGGAGAAGAAAATC
Source organism: Triticum dicoccoides (assembly GCF_002162155.2). Lineage (NCBI taxonomy): Eukaryota > Viridiplantae > Streptophyta > Magnoliopsida > Poales > Poaceae > Triticum > Triticum dicoccoides. Next base: position 374,755,491 of record NC_041391.1, on the reverse strand, counting down.
CTCATCTCCGCGAGCAGGGTCTGTCATTTCATCGTACTGCTCGATGTTCACGGGTTTAAACCTTCCGGAAATTTGTGCTGCAATACTTCATCAGTAAAGCACACGGGGTGTGCGGCACCTCTATACCAGCGACATCGCGATGGAGTTCGAATGACATCTATGTTCGGTGCTGACCCTGAACTTGATGATGCTCATCATGCCAGGTTCGGTGGCCGTCATCGCGTGCTGGAGCACGTCCTCTGGATCTGTAGATTGATCTAGTCTGGCCGGCTTTATTGGCCAGGTCCTGATGTAAGTTGGATGTATAGTCCGGAGCCGCTGTCTCCTTGACTCTACGGCGAGGGGGTGCGGGCTGTTGTTCGGCGTGATGAGCCGTTTTGCATCGTCCATGTGGTGTCGGTCTGGTTGCTTAGCATAATTGTATTTTGACGGAATTGGCTCGAGGGCTTCATCGTCAAATTGTGGCAGCAGCCTGCCCTTGGGTAACTTTTTACTGGTCGCTCAAGGCCGTATTCTTCGGCGGCTAGGACCTTAGTCATCTGTCTTTGAGCGTGTCCTGTTCAGCTTGAAGCTGCTGCTTTTTCTTTTTCAGGCTCCGCGCGGTGGCAATGATCTATCGCGTAAAGCGTTCTTGTTCGAGGGGTTGCTCTGGGACGATGAAATCTTTGTCACCGAAGTTAAAATCTCCTTCGGAAGTAGGCAAATAGTTATTGTCTTCCGATTCTTCGTGATCAGCGTGTTAGGGGCTGTATTGACCGTCCACCCTTTTCTCCTGTTTGGACGTGGGTGCAACGGGGTGGTCGGGGTCTTCGGCATTATCCAGAGTGTCATTATCTCCGGTGTCGGTATTGCTATCCTTTGCCCAACGCGGTCGTGAGTGGCGCCGCTGACGCCGGTGCTTTGGTGGTTCATCGACGGGCTTGTCCTTGCCTGGATATTGAGTGTCATCGTCGTCCTTCTTCTCGGGCGTGTCCACCATGTATATATTGTAGGTAGAAGTGGCCGCTATGTTAGAATCTGAAGGTTTACAAACTAGGTCTTTGCAAAAGATCCAAATTCCGGGATATAATAAGCCAACTCCATTTTTCATAGATACTGCTCCAGCACAGAGAAACCCAACTCCCACTGATAATAAGCAGATTCTAGTGGCCAAAGAACTAGTCCGCTCCAGTCCAGCAAAAGAATGTCAACCCCATTCTAAGAAGCTTGTGCGTATCCTCGCATCATGAAATTTTATAGCATTCTGATCATATTTTCTACATGTTTCTTACCCATCTCTCTTTTAGAAAATATGGTTAAACGATTGAAGACTTCCTCCATTGGGATCGTATTCCAGGAAAATATCTTGCGGGAATTCTCTGTGCTCCAATACTGATGTAAGTACCTATTGTATATCACTATATTTTTACATCAGCATGTATTTTGTTAATCGGCATGAATCTAACCTTTATCTGATCTAAAATTAGTTGTACCAAAATGTTAAAGGCGCCAATGTTGATTTTTGTAAGGAAAACTTCCTGGTAGTTTTGCATACTGAGCTGCATGAGTGTACTATCTCATATCATGCACATTAATGAATTGTGGTGCATCTCTGGTTGCCCATTCATTCATTGTGTCAATGTTGCTTTCGTATTACCTTACCTGGCTGATTATAGCTATAACATATAGTGTTAATTTGGTGTAGGCTAGTTGCCCAAACATTCGTTGTGTCAATATTGCTTTCCTATTATCTAACTTGGCCAATGATAGCAATGCTAGTGTGTTAATTTGGTGCAGGTTGCTGAAGATAAGAAGACAAATTATCTAATTTGGCCTAAAGACATGTACGAACTTTAGTGGGCCCATTAAGTTAATGGGTCGTTACTAGGCCGAAAGTTAATGGTCGGCCCTCTTACCTCCCGGGTCGTTAACAGGCCGACATCGAAGCGAGCAACAGGTGGGCCCAATTGATTTCACGAGCCATTAACAGGCCGTTACTAAGTTTGGGCTACATATGGCCCAACTATACTGTAGGCCTTTAGCATGCCGAAAGAAACAGCGGGCTTGTACTGGACCATGAAGAGAATGGGCCGCTAAGAGGCCGAAAGTCAGGTTGTATTGTAAATGGCCCAACTTTGCTGTAGGCCTTTAGCAGGCCGAAACAGAAACGGGGCTAGTATTGGACCATGAAGGGCATGGGCCGTTAAAAGGCCAAAACTAAGGTCCGACTACAAATGGCCCAACTCATTTATGGTCCGTTAACAGGCTGAATGGCACACAGGGTCGGGAATTGGCCCAACACTTAAATGGGTCGCTAAAAGGCCAAACTTAGGTCCGACTACAAATGGCCCAACTGATTTATGGGCCGTCAACAGGCTGAAAGAGACACCGGGCCGGAAATTGGCCCAACACTTAAATGGGCCGCTAAAAGGCGGAAACTCAGGTCCGACTACAAATGGACCATCTGATTTATGGGCCGTCAATAGGCTGAAAGACACACCTGGCCGGAAATTAGCCCAACATTTAAATGGGTCGATAAAAGGCCGAAAGATGTACATCCTGAAAATTGGCCCATCCATTGAATGGGTCGTTAACAGGCCGAAATCTCATCGAGCCGATATTGAGCCCAAATATATAGCGGGTTGTTAACGGGCTCGAACTGACGATGGGATGCAATGGTGTGAAATCTTTAACGGGCCGATGACGGGCCGAATTGGCACATCTTGTATGGGTCGTGGGCTTAAATGGACCTGACACAAGTAGGCCTTATATGGGCCGGCCTGCTAATTTTTACTGGGCCGACCTTTTTCACCGGAATGGGCCACTGTTGAGCCATGCCACGTGTCGACCTTTCATAGGCGCCTCCTGTCCAATGAGTGGATGACCTCTGTCCCAACGGTGACGCAACACGTGTTTCCCGCGGCCAGTGACGATTTTACACGTGGAAAATCCCCATTGTTCTGGGCTGTTAACGGGTTATTGTATCCAAAACCGGACCCGATAGCTTAACGGTGTTCTGTTACGGTGGATGCCACGTGTCGGTCACCCTTGACGAACGTACTTCTGTGACGCGTGATTTATCGTCATGGAAGTGGACACTTCCATGATGATAATTTTGGTAATGTCATGGTACACTTCTACGACAGCACATGTATGACTGTATTGATTCTGTCATAAAATCGTCATAGATGTTCATGCATGACAAAAAACGCGACCTACTGTGACAAACACGTATCATAACGGAAGTGTATTATTTGTAGTGAATCAAAAATTATAGATACATTAGAGACATATCAAGCATCCCCAAGCTTAATTCCTTCTCATCCTCGAGTAGGTAAATGATAAAAATAGAATTTTTGATATGGAATGCTACCTAGCATAATTCTCAATGTAACTTTCTTTATTGTGGCATGAATGTTCAGATCCAAATGATCCAAGATAAAAGTCCATATTGACATAAGAGTAATAATACTTCAAGCATACTAACAAAGTAATGATGTCTTCTCAAAATAACATGGTTAAAGAAAGCTATCCCTACAAAATCGTATAGACTGGCTATGCTCTATCTTCATCACACAAAATATTTAAATCATGCACAACCCCGATGACAAGCCAAGCAATTGTTTCATACTTTTGATGCTCTCAAACTTTTTCAACTTTCACGCAATAAATGAGTGTGAGCCGTGGACATAGCACTATATGTGGAATAGAATGGTGGTTGTGGAGAAGACAAAAAAAGAGAAGATAGTCTCATATCAACTAGGCGTATCAACGGTCTACGGAGATGCCCATTAATAGATATCAATGTGAGTGAGTAGGGATTGCCATGCAACGGATGCACTAGAGCTATAAGTGTATGAAAGCTCAACAAAAGAAACTAAGTGGGTGTCCATCCAACTTGCTTGCTCACGAAGACATAGGGCAATTTGAGGAAGCCCATCATTGGAATATACAAGCCAAGTTCTATAATGTAAAATTCCCACTAGTATATGAAAGTGACAACATAGCAGACTCACTATCATGAAGATCATGGCGCTACTTTGAAGAACAAGTGTGGAAAAGGATAGTAACATTGTCCCTTCTCTCATTTTTCTCTCATTTTTTTATTTTTTTATTTTTTATTTTTTTATTTTGGTGGGCTTCTTTGGCCTCTTTTTCTATTTGGGCTTCTTTGGCCTCTTTTATTTTTCATAAAGTTTGGAGTCTCATCCCGACTTGTGGGGGAATCATAGTCACGGTCATCCTTACCACACTTGGAACAATGCCCTAATAATGAAGATCATCAAACTTTTATTCACTTACAACTCAAGAATTACAACTCAATACTTAGAATAAAATATGACTCTATGTGAATGCCTCCAGCGGTGTACCGGGATATGCAATGAATCAAGGGTGACATGTATGAAAGAATTATCAAGGTGGCTTTGCCACAAATATGATGTCAACTACATGATCATGCAAAAAGCAATATGACAATGATGGAGCGTGTCATAATAAACGGAACGGTGGAAAGTTGCATGGCAATATATCTCGGTGGCTGTTTTAACGAAGGTATATGGTGGGTGTATGGTACCGGCGAAAGTTGTGCGGCACAAGAGAGGCTAGCAATGGTGGAAGGGTGAGAGTGCGTATAATCCATGGACTCAACATTAGTCATAAAGAACTCATATATTTATTGCAAAAATCTATTAGTCATCGAAACGAAGTACTACGCGCATGCTCCTTGGGGGATATATTGGTAGGAAAAGACCATCACTCGTCCCCGACCGCCACTCATAAGGAAGACAATCAATAAATAAATCATGCTCCAACTTCATCACATAACGGTTCACCATACGTGCATGCTATGGGAATCACAAACTTTTAACACAAGTATTCCTCAAATTCACAACTACTCTACTAGCATGACTCTAATATCACCATCCTCATATCTCAAAACAATTATCAAGCATCAAACTTCTCATAGTATTCAATGCACTTTCTATGATAGTTTTTATTATACCCAACTTGGATGCCCATCATATTAGGACCAATTTTATAACCATAACAAATACTGTTTTGTTCTAAAAGACTCTCAAAATAATGTAAGTGAAGCATGAGAGATCAATAATTTCTATAAAATAAAACCACCGCCGTGCTCTAAAAATATATAAGTGAAGCACTAGAGCAAAATTGTATAGCTCAAAAGATATAAGTGAAGCACATAGAGTATTCTAATAAATTATGAATCATGTGTGTCTCTCCAAAAAGGTGTGTACAGCAAGGATTATTGTTCTAAACTAAAAAGCAAAGACTCATATCGTACAAGATGCTCCAAGCAAAACACATATCATGTGGTGAATAAAAATATAGCTCCAAGTAAAGTTACCGATAGACGAAGACGAAAGAGGGGATGCCTTCCGGGGCATCCCCAAGCTTAGGCTTTTGGTTGTACTTGAATTATCTTGGGGTGCCATGGGCATCCCCAAGATTAGGCTCTTGCCACTCCTTATTCCATAGTCCATCAAATCTTTACCCAAAACTTGAAAACCTCACAACACAAAACTCAACAGGAAATCTCATAATCTCCGTTAGTGCAATAAAGCAAACCACTACTTTAAGGTACTGTAATGAAATCATTCCTTATTTATATTGGTGTTAAACCTAATGTATTCCAACTTCCCTATGGTTCATACCCCCTGATACTAGCCATAGATTCATCAAAATAAGCAAACAATACACGAAAAACAGAATCTGTCAAAAACAGAACAGTCTGTAGCAATCTGTAACTTTCAAATACTTCTGGAACTCTAAAACTCCTACCAAAATAGGACGTCCTAGTAAATTTGTCTATTGATCTACTTCAAAAAGAATCAACTAAAAATCACGTTTCTGTGATTTATTAGAATTATTCTTGTGCGTGCAAAAGTTTCTGTTTTTCAGCAAGATCAAATTAACTATCACCCAAGATGATCCTATAGGTTCTACTTGGCACAAACACTAATTAAAACATAAAACCACATCTAAACAGAGGCTAGATGAATAACTTATTACTAACGAGGAACAAAAAGCAAGGAACAAAAATAAAATTGGGTTGCCTCCCAACAATCGCTATCGTTTAACGCCCCTAGCTAGGCATACAAGCAAGAATAGATCTAAGTATCAACATCTTTAGTATTCAATTCATAAGTGGATCGCATAATAGATTAATAAGGTAATTTGATTTTCTTTCTAGGAAACTTTTCCATGCCTTTCCTTAATGGAAATTGGAATCTAATATTTCCTTCCTTCATATCAATAATGGCACCAATCGTTCTAAGGAAAGGTCTACCAAGAATAATATGACATGAAAAATTGCAATCTATATCAAGAACGATAAAATCTATGGGCACATAATTCATTTTTGCAACAATAAGAACATCATTAATCGTTCCCATAGGTTTCTTAATGGTGGAATCCGCAAGGTGCAAGTTTTTAGAGCAATCATCAAATTCACGGAAACCTAGCACATCACATAAAGTTTTTGGAATCGTGGAAACACTAGCACCCAAATCTCACAAAGCATAGCATTCATGATATTTAATTTTAATTTTAATAGTAGGTTCCCACTCATCATAAATTTTTCTAGGGATAGAAACTTCCAATTCAAGTTTTTTTTCATAAGATTGCATCAAAGCATCAACGATATGTTTGGTAAAAGCTTTATTTTGACTATAAGCATGAGGAGAATTCAACACGGATTGCAACAAGGAAATACAATCTATTAAAGAACAATTATCATAATTAAATTCCTTGAAATCCAAAATAGTAAGTTCATTGCTATGTAAAGTTTTGATCTCTCCAATCCCACTTTTACAAATTTTAGCATCAAGATCTGAAAACTCCGAATCGTTGGGACGCCTTTTAAGTAAAGTTGACTCATCTCCAGTCCCATTATTATAAGGATTCATATTGCAAAACAAAGATTTAATAGGGGACACATCAATCACTTTTAGATCTTCATCATTATTATCATGAAAACTAGAAGAACATGCTCTTACAAAGCAATCTTTCCTAGCACGCATCCTAGCGGTTCTTTCCTTGCACTAATCAATGGAAATTCTCATGGCTTTGAGAGACTCATTGATATCATGCTTAGGTGGAATAGATCTAAGTTTCAAAGAATCAACATCAATAGAAATTCTATCCATGTTCCTAGCCAATTCATCAACTTTAAGCAATTTTTCTTCAAGCAAAGCATTGAAATTCTTTTGAGAGATCATAAATTCTTTAACACTATTCTCAAAATCATAGGGCATCTTATTAAAATTTCCATAGGATTTGTTGAAGGAATTACCATAATTATTAGAGGAATTACTAGGAAACGGCTTAGGATTAAAGTTTCCTCTATACGTGTTGTTACCAAAATTATTCCTACCAACAAAATTCGCATCCATAGATTCATTATTATTCTCAATCAAAGTAGACAACGGCATATCATTAGGATCAATAGGAGCACTCCTATTAATTTCATAAGTTCATCCATCTTTCCACTCAAAATATTAATCTCTTCTATCGCATGAACCTTTTTACTAGTAAATCTTTCGGTGTGCCATTGAGAATAATTAACCATACTATTATCTAAGAGTTTAGTAGCTTCCCCTAAAGTGATTTCCATAAAAGTGCCTCCCGTGGCCGAATCTAAAAGATTTCTAGAAGTAAAATTCAATCCGTCGTAAAAAATTTGTATGATCATCCATAAATCTTAACCATGTGTCAGGCAATTGCGAATCATTAATTTCATCCTCTCCCAAGATTGTGCAACATGTTCATGATCAAGTTGCTTAAAATTCATAATATCATTTCTAAGAGAGATGATCTTAGCAGGAGGCACTTAGAGATAAAAGCATCTTTGCACTTATTCCAAGAATCAATACTATTTTTAGGAAAAGACGAAAACCAAGTTTTAGCACGCTCTCTAAGCAAAAAAGGAAATAACTTCAATTTAACAATATCATTATCCATGTATTTCTTCTTTTTCATATCACACAAATCAACAAAGTTGTTTAGATGAGTAGCGACATCTTCACTAGGAAGGCCGGAGAATTGATCTTTCATAACAAGATTCAACAAAGCAGCATTAATTTCACAAGATTCAACATCGTTAAGAGGAGCAATCGGAGTGCTAAGAAAATCATTATTGTTGGTATTGGAAAAGTCACACAATTTAGTATTATCTTGAGCCATCGTGACAAGAAATCCAACACACAAGCACACAAGAGGCAAGCAAAAAAGAGAGGCGAACGGAAAAGAGAGGGCGAGTAAAACGGCAAGGGTGAAGTGGGGGAGAGGAAAATGAGAGGCAAATGGTAAATAATGTAATGCGAGGGAGAAGAGTTTGTGATGGGTAGTTGGTATGTCTTGACTTGAGCGAAGACCTTATCGGCAACGGCGCTAGAAATACTTCTTGCTACCTCTTGAGCACTGCGTTGGTTTTCCCTTGAAGAGGAAAGGGTGATGCAGCAAAGTAGCGTAAGTATTTCCCTCAGTTTTTGAGAACCAAGGTATCAATCCAGTAGGAGGCTCCACGCAAGTCCCTCGTACCTACACAAACAAACAAGAACCTCGCAACCAACACGGTAAAGGGGTTGTCAATCCCTTCACCGCCACTTGCGGAAGTGAGATCTGATAGAGATAATAAGATAAGATAAATATTTTTGGTATTTTTATGATATAGATTGGAAAGTAAAGATTGCAAAATAAAGTAGATCAGAATCTTATATGATAGAAAATAAACCCGGGGGCCATAGGTTTAACTAGTGGCTTCTCTCAAGATAGCATAAGTATTACGGTGGGTGAACAAATTACTGTCGACCAATTGATAGAAAAGTGCATAGTTATGAGAATATCTAGGCATGATCATGTATATAGGCATCCCGTCCGCAATAAGTAGATCGAAACAATTCTGCATCTACTACTATTACTGCACACATCGACCGCTATCCAGCATGCATCTAGAGTATTAAGTTCATAAGAACAGGGTAATGCATTAGGCAAGATGACATGATATAGAAGGATAAACCCAAGAAATATAATATAAACCCCATATTTTTATCCTCGATGGAAACAATACAATACGTGCCTTGCTGCCCATGCTATCACTGGGAAAGGACACCGCAAGATTGAACCCAAAGCTAGGCACTTCTCCCATTGCAAGAAAGATCAATCTAGTAGGCCAAACCAAACTGATAATTCGAAGAGACTTGCAAAGATAACCAATCATACATGAAAGAATTCAGAGGAGATTCAAATATTTCTCATAGATAAACTTGATCATAAACCCACAATTCATCGGATCTCGACAAACACACTGCAAAAAGAGTCACATCGATTAGATCTCCAAGAAGATCGAGGAGAACATTGTATTGAAATTCAAAGAGAGAGAAGAAGTCATCTAGCTAATAACTATGGACCCGAAGGTCTGTGGTAAACTACTCACAACTCATCGGAGAGGCTATGGTGTTGATATAGAAGCCCTCCATGATCGATCCCCCCTCCGGCGGAGCGCCAGAAAAGGCTCCAAGGTGGGATCTCACGGGTATAGAAGGTTGCGGCGGTGGAAATAGGTTTCCGTGGTGCTCCTCGGTGTTTTCAGGGTATGCAAGTATATATAGGTGAAGGAGGTCAGTCAGGGGAGCCACGAGGGTGGGGTGCGCGCCCACCCCCTAGGGCGCGCCCTCCTGCCTCGTGGCCGCCTAGGCTGCTTCTTGACGTCCACTCCAAGTCTCCTGTATTGTGTTTGTTCCAAAAAGATCGCTCCCGAGGGTTTCATTCCGTTTGGACTCCGTTTGATATTCCTTTTCTTCGAAACACTGAAATAGGCAAAAAATAGTAATTTGGGCTGGGCCTCCGGTTAATAGGTTAGTCCCAAAAATGATATAAAAGTGTATAGTAAAGCCCATAAACATCCAAAACGGGTAATTTAATAGCATGGAACAATCAAAAATTATAGATACGTTGGAGACGTATCACCCACGTCTTGTCAAGCGCCATGCATTGCCACGGCCTGTTGGCGATTGGGGCCCGCGGCATTCCACACTTGCCCGTTGGCTTTGCCTCGAAGCCAAGTGCGAGTGTGCCTTGGGCCCGGGGGCTTCTGCCGGTGTTCTGGGAACTAGGGTACCCAAACCTGCCTGCTTGTAGCCCACAACGTTGGTTCATCAACGGACTGGTACGGCCCAGCTTCAATTACAACAAGTTAAGACCCTCGCGAGGGGACAAGCCTCGCAAGGCGAATGACATCAAGATCTCCCGAGGGAGCGGCCTCCTTAGGCAGCCTCTTGAGCGGAGCGGAGATTCCTATGGAAGACCCAGCCTCATGAGGCTAAAATAACATCAGCCATGACGAGAAAGGCCAGGCGCGCGCCAGCGGGCGCAGTACAGCAGGTTTCGTCTTTGGTACAAAGGAGGCAAGCACAGGTGTGGACTCCCAAGGAATCAACCAAAGGTTGCCATTTGCGTGAAATGAGACCAAGACCGCCAGAACAGCTCAATGGATGTCATCGCCGAGCCCAACAGAACGTCACACTCAGAGGCTTTGCAGGCAAAGACCACCTTTCGTCAGGATTAGATGTACTTCTTGTTCCCCTTCAAATTTGGCCATTGTGGGGTCCCTTCCCGCCTAAGTTTTGGAGGAAGAGGACCTAGCCACCACCATAGAGAGTGGTCGGGGGGGGGGGTCGATCGATCAACTCACCAGGTGATCAACTCATAGATCCACCAAGAGCTCATCACAAGAACTCGCCTCCTGAGGCTGTTCGTCCACTTGTACTAGTTCATCCTCAGCCCATCGCGAGGCCAATCCACCACCACACAGGAGTAGGATATTACATCGCAAGGTGGCCCGAACCTGGGTAAACTGTTGTGTCTTTCTCTGTCGTGTTCATCAAACTATGTTGTGAGAGCAGCAGATCGAGAGGTTTGGGAGGATGAGTTCTTCGCACACGCCCCTGAGTTCGACAGACACAAGTCGTCGATCGGTGCGGTGTCAAGCCACCAAGTGACTAAGTGGCTGTTTGTTGCCACATGGCAGCCACTTCCAATGGAAAACACCTCCAAATGATACCCGTCCAGTGACGTGTCGAGCAGACAGGCAAGAAGGTGGAAGAACAGCCCGGCAAGGCTTGCCGGGCATACCATGATGTGACACTAAGCGGCACATTTAATGCGCTCTGCCCTGTGTCCAGAGTTAGGTATGATAGCACTATTCGTTATCTAATCAGCGACTAATTTGCCACTTTGGAGACCCGGTGATCTATAAAAGGAAGCCCATGGCAACCATAGAAGGGATTCGGACCCCTGTACACTAATACGCGTGTAGCTGCTCTCGCCCCAAGGCAACCCTGTCGAGCAAGATCATTGCGTTCTCCACCACAGTCCACCATCTATCCACCAAAGCAGGAGTACAGTTTTACGCCTTGCGACGGCTAGAACCTGGGTAAAACTACCCGTGTGATCTCTGGCGTGATGCCCGACGTTCTCTGCTCCTTGTGTAACAAGCTCTTTCCCCCTTCCGACCAAAAGGGCCTGAAGGCCCAATAGGTGGTCGTGGTTTCCCACGACATACTACTAGAAAAAAATCTCCAAAAAGTTCTGTGGCATTTGGTCTTCATTTGGTATTGATATTCTACAAAGTAAAAAAAGCAAAAGACAACAACTAGCACTTGGCACTAAGTAAATAGGTTAGTCCCAAAAAATGATATAAAGTTGCTAATAAATGTATATAAAACATCCAATATTGATAATATAACAACATGGAACAATAAAAAATTATAGATATGGTGGAGATGTATCATCATCCCCAAGCTAAATTCCTGCTTGCCATCGAGTAGGTAAATGACAAAAACAGAATTTTTGATTTGGAATGTTGCCTATCATGTTCAACACAGATTATTTTCTTTTGTAGCCTGGACATTTGGACTTTAAATGATTCAAGGCAATAGTATATAATTTTACATGAAGACATCAATACTCAAGCATATCAACAAACAACCTTGTCTTTGAAAATATCAACACTAATGAAAGCTATTTATCACCCATTATGCTCAGTCATTGATCCATTCATGAAACACACTCGAATATTAGCTACATCCAATGCAAAAGTATGATAATAGTGTTCCCTAGTTGGTGCTTTATAAGAGAAGATGGAGACTCAATAAAAATAAGAATTGCACAAAAGTAAATAGATAAGCTCTTTGTAGAGGGAGGCAGAGATTTCTGGAGGTGCCAGAGCTCATAGCTTAAATTGAGAGATAAAATTGTTTTGACACGCATGCTTTTCCTGTCAATGAAAACGACCGAGAATTCTCAATATCTTCCATGCTAGATAAATAATAGGAGGTTCCCAAACATAAAATAAAGCTTATTTCCTTTTCCACCATTCTTTCACAATCCGTGGCTACCCGTATCCACGAGTGCCTTCCATACCAACACTTCCAATGAATTTATTATTGACAACATATATTTTTTTTCATCCTATTACCTGCACATTCTCGTGCAATGACAAGTGAATAAACACTCATATTGAAAATAATATACCTAGCATGGAAAATTTTGGCCACCCCCTACCACTTCATGTGTGGTACAGGCACACAAAAAGGAAATTCATTTTGAAAATTAGAATTGGCAGACAAATTTACTTGGAATGACATGGAAATAGCGCATATAGGTAGGTATGGTGGACTCATTTGGCACAACTTTGGGTGTAAGGATTTGGATGCACAAGAAGTATTCCCGTTAGTACAAATGAAGACTAGCAAATAGATTGAGTAGCGACCAACAAAGAAATAAAAACAATCATAAACGAGCAGTACACATAACTAACACTGAATAATGCACCACAAGTAGGATGTCACTTCCTTGCATAACTATTGACTTTCATGCTTGCATAGGGAATCACAAACCTTAACACCAATATTCGTACTAAAGCATAAGTACTGACCAAGATGACTCACATATTACTGTGTCCACATTGCAAAGCTATTGCAAGGAATCAAGTTTATAATATCCAATCATCTTCATGAAAGTTTTTATTATCTCACCCTTGAATATCTATCACTATGGGACCAAAATCGTATATTACCATTGCTACTAACAAGCTCTCAAACAAATTTAAGTGAAGCACAAGAGCGTAAATTTCTTCAAAACAATTTCTCTTTTCAACTCTCAAAATAATATAAGTGAGGCATGAGAGTATTTCTTAAAAAATTAATAACTCTCAAAATAATCTAAGTGAAGCATGATAGTGTTTCTTCAAAATTTTACTAACTCTCAAAATAATCTAAGTGAAGCATTAGGGTATTTCTTCAAAATTTTCTAACTCTCAAAATAATATAAGTGAAGCATGAGAGCATTTCTTCAAAAATCAAACCACCAGAGTTCTAAAAAAGATTTAAGTGAAGCACATAGAGCAATTGCCTAGCTAAAAAATTTTAGGTGAAGAACATGGAGCAATTCTAACAAATCATAGTATCATTATGACTCTTTCAAATAGGTGTGTCCAGCAAGGATGAGTGTGACAAAGTAAAAAGCAAAACAAGCAAAGACTCATATAATACAAGATGCTCCAAGCAAAACTCATGATATGTGACGAATAAAAATATAGCTCCAAGTAAAATTACCGATGGTCGTTAGAAGCAAGAGGGGATGCCTTCCGGGGCATCCCCAAGCTTAGTTGCTTGGTTGTCCTTGAATATTACCTTGGGGTGCCATGGGCATTCCCAAGCTTAGGCTCTTGCCACTCCTTATTCCTTCATCGATCGTGATCTCACCCATAACTTGAAAAATTCAATCACACAAAACTTAACAAAACCTTCATGAGATCCGCAGTGTAATAAAGCGAATCACCACTTTAAGTACTATTGTAAACCCATTCATAGTTTATTATTGCATTATACCTACTATATTCTATGTTACCATGGCTTATGCCCCCGATACAATCCATAGATTCATCAAAATAAGCACACAATGCAATGAAAACAGAATCTGTCAAAAACACAACAATCTATAGTAATCTCAACTTTAACCATACTTCTGTAACTCCCAAAATTCCAAAAAAATTAGGACAACATGGGCAATTTGTATATCAATCATGTGTAGAAAATTCAGAATTTTTCATCACTCCAGTGATTTTTTAAAATTTTTGCTACTGGACGTAAAAGTTTTTGTTAATGCATAGAATCGAATCAACTTTCACCCAAACTATCCTAAAAGATTTACTTGGCACAAACTCTAATAAAAACATAAAAAGCACAATCATAACAGAAGCATAATTGTGTATTTATTGAAAAACAGAAAAGATACAAAAATTTAAAGGATGACTATTGGGTTGCCTCCCAACAAGCACTATTGTTTTATGGCCCTAGCTAGGCATAATCAAAAGATTCAAGTGTAATAATAAAACTGAGGGAGATCATCCATGCTCATCTCATACTCCCTCCTTTCAGCAGCAAGTTTCCTTTGTGGCAAGCAAAATAATCAAAAGTTCTAAATTTAATTGGATACGGATCTATAAGATCATGTTTGGGGGGAGGAGGTTCTTCCCTTGGCCCTTTATATGTGATAACTATCTCTTCATTATAAATTTTCCTTTGATTATGCTCCCTAAGCTTTTTCTTAAGAACAAGTCCTAACCCATTATTCTTTATAGCAAAGTTATCATTTTGTTCGGAAATTTTATCAATCAAAACAGATGGGGGAACCTTTTTCCATAGATTTTCATTATAAGCAGCATAATCTGGAGATTGTGATCTCCTTATTTCTACTTGATTAAAAAGGATCTCCTCTATAGGAGGGCAACAATGATTTATATTGTAATGAGAAAATATTTCATGTGTTTCTTTCATAATATTTCCAAATTCATAAGCTAGAAATATAGCGGTAACACACTTAACAGAACAATCATGAATGTTAGAAAATTTTAGAAGGATCCATTGTATAGAGGGATGCATGTGAACAAATTGTCTTTCAAGTTCAACTATAAGCAAAGATATTGCATCAGCAAGACTAGAACTTTTATTAAGGATTGACCCTGCTAGCATAGGTAATGTAGCGGGACAAGTAAACAAATCTTGAATAATACCTTTTCCAATAAAATTACCACTACCTACGTGTGCAAATACTAATGGCGCACCACATCCCACGGTGCGCCATTAGTAAAAAACTTTTTTTTTAATTTTTTCAAAACTACCCATTACTATGTCAAATACTAATGGCGCACCACATCCCACGGTGCGCCATTAGTAAAAAACTTTTTTTAAAATTTTTTCAAAACTACTAATGGCGCACCGTGGGAGTGGTGCGCCATTACTAGTTGACATAGTAATGGCGCACCACACCCACTGTGCGCCATTAGTAGTTTCGAAAAAAATAAAAAAAATAAAAAAAAATTGTTAGTAATGGCGCACCTGTGGACAGTGCGCCATTACTAGTTCCACTGGTGCGCCATTACTAAGTTTTTTTCAAAAAAAATTCAAAAAAACTTTCAACTTTTTTTAATTTTTTTTCGAAACTAGTAATGGCGCACCGTGGGGTGGTGCGCCATTACTAGTTTAACTAGTAATGGCGCACCACCCCACGGTGCGCCATTACTAACTTGGCCCAACACCGAATGCACCCCCCCCTGTGGACCGCCTTTTTAGTTTTGAAAAAACTAAAAGAAAATGATGGAAATGTCAAAAAAATAAAAGAAAATAAGTTTCCCATGTGATATGTGGTCTAGTTGTTGGGAAAATTTACAAATATGAATTTCGACTTTATTTGCAAAAACTCTTCGGAAATTTGTAAAATGGGCATAACTTTTGCATACAAACTCGGATTAAAAAGTTTTTTATATGAAAAATCATCTACTCGAAAAGTTACATCCAAATTTAACGGGGGGATCCCCGTTAAACATTTTCAAAATCCGCAAAAACCTAACAGAAAAAAAGTTACGGGGCTTTCAAGATCTAGAGGCAAAAAAATTCAAAAAATTTCATACTTACTAGTGGCGCACTGTGGATGTGGTGCGCCACTAGTAACAGAAAAAAAAATATGAATTTTTTTTGAAGTTTTTTCAAAAAATGATACGTAATATGACCGGGAAGTTTGAAATATTTTTCAAAGTTTCATCATAGTCATGAACATGAACAAAGTCCTAATCATCAACAAAGTATAATAGGATTGATATGCTAGATATATCAACAAGTGCCTGTGAAGTGAGCTGTTGCTGGGGTTGGATAGAACTCTGAAGTTAAGCGTGCTTGGGCTGGAGTAGTGTGAGGATGGTTCGTGCTTGGGCTGGAGTAGTGTGAGGATGGGTGACCTTTCGGGAAGTTTGACCACGGAGTGCGATTTGACCCGAGATTAAGCATACTGACCCGAGATTAAGCCATAGTGACCTGAGATTAAGAAAAAATGAAAAAAAATTGAAAGAAAAAAATTTAAAGAAAATTCTGAAAAAAATTAAAAAAAATTGTTACTAATGGCGCACTTCTATGTGGTGCGCCATTAGTATACCAGATACTAATGGCGCACCGTGGGCTCTTCTAATGGCACACCAGCGGTGCGCCATTAGTATACCAGATACTAATGGCGCACCACTGGTGCACCATTAGTAAAAAATACTAGTGGCGTGATACTAATGGCGCACCAGTAGTGCGCCATTAGTAGGCAAAACTGGTGCGCCATTAGTAGGCCTTTTTCTATTAGTGTGGTTTCTTTTTCATGAGGATCTTCATTAATACAATCATCAAATTTTTCTTTAGCAACCACACGATTGCATGAGTTTCAAAAGCGCGGATGGATTGTCAAAAGAATTCGCACTAGTGGCGAAGGCATCACTACCCTTTTTAGCATAAGAGATGATAACAAGAGCAAAGAAGATAACACACAAAAAGCAAACAAAAAATATTTTTGTACTAAAAAAATAGAAGTGGGGGAGATGAAACCAAGAGGTAAATGGCAAATAAAGTAATTGCAAGGAGATGAGAGTTTATGCGTTGGTACTTGATAGATGTTGATGATGTCTCTCCAGCAACGACGCAAGAAATTCTTCCTACTACTTGCGATCCGCATTAATATTTCCCTGAAGATGAGGGGATGATGCAGTACAGTAGAGATAAGTATTTCCCTCAATTATGAAACCAAGGTTATCAATCTATTAGGAGAACCAAGCAACACTATGTAAACAACACATGTACACAAACAACAAATACTCGCAACCCAACGCGTAGAGGGGTTGTCAATCTCTAAATGGTCAAGAGAAAGATTAAATTGTATAGGTTTTAGTAAATAAATCTAAAAAATACAAAATAATATAAATAAAAGAAAATTGCATAAAGGTATTTTCGGTTTTAATTTGTGATAGAAGATAGACCCGGGGGCCATAGTTTCCACTAGAGGATTTTCTCGAGAAAATAATATACGGTGGGTAAATAAATTACTATTAGGCAATTGGTAGAAAATCAAATAATCATGATGATATTCAAGGCAATGATCATGTATATAGGCATCACGTCCAAGATTAGTAGACCAACTCCTGCCTGCATCTACTACTATTACTCCACACATTGACTACTATCCAGCATGCATCTAGTGTATTAAGTTCATGGAAAATTTAGTTATGCATTAAGAATGATGACATGATGTAGACAATATAAAATCACATATGAATAAACCCCATCTTGTTACCCTTAATAGCAATGATACGTGCATGTCATGTATCATTCTGTCACTGAGATTAAGCAGCGCAAGATCAAACCAATCAAAAAGCACCTTTCCCATGGCAAGATAAATCAATCTAGTTCGCCAAACCAAACCAATAAATCGGAGAATAAATACAAGGCTATAACAATCATGCGTAAAAGAGTTCAGACAAAAGTCAAATAATATTCATGGATAGATCTGATCATAAACTCACAATTCATTTAAGTATAGAGGCATTCCACCTCTCCATGGCCATATACATGCATGAGTCCCCGACAAGGTTTATCTTTTTCATTAATATGCTTCAAACAAGTACAAACCTTACAAAACACAAACATGGATTCAAGGGATTACATTATTTGAACTAAAATTTGGCAAGTGCCTACAAGTTTAAGATTGAAAATAGATAAGTGCCCCGTAAACTCCACTCCCTATTCCTCTCACCCCAGGTAGTACGAAGGGAAGAGAACAAGGCAATAGAACCACCCAAGTGGGAGTCCATCCCGATCTCGTCATGGCCTGCCGGACACAGCCTGACAAGATCAGTAGTGGCGAGGCTACAAAGGAGGAGGGCGGGAAGAGGAGCCCGATGCCGCCCTGGTCACCACCTGCAGGACCAGCAAGAAGCCCCAGCTCGAGTGACAATGGAGTCATCCATCAAAGCTCAGCTAGAAGACTGCTGGAGGAGGCGAAGGCACCAAGAGAGTGACCCCCTCCCCGATGATCAGGAGGCTGGTGGTGATGGCGCCGGGAAGGGGGGAGAACGGAAAGACGAGGCGGCAGGTCACCAGTCCAAGACGAACGTGTGGGTGCGATCGTACTCGGACCTGATGCCCTGCCTCCCACCTTCTCCGTCTTCCCTGTCTTCATCTTCATCAACATCTCCCCAGGAAAACGCCAGCCTCGCGGTCCGGCACTCCTCTTGAAGAGACGGCCTGTGGCCAAGATGGCCAAGGCGATCAGGGCATGCCGCACCCCATCTTGGCGGGTAGGAAGGCGCCCTCCTCATCAACATCAAACCAGTTCCTAGGAAAGGGGCAGTATTGGGATTTCTAATGATCCCAAGCCCTTTGCTTTCGACTTGGACCAGACTCACTCCCCGAGCGCCAGCAGCATTGCTTGGCATTGTGGGCTCCAAGCTAAGGCCCAGGGCCCGGCCCCGAGCTCTCCCTTCAAGCATACTCAAGACGAAGCAAGGCGGAGGAAGAGAGGGATATGGATGAATGCCTCTGCTCCTCCCCCGCTCCTCCTTTTATAGGTGAGCTAGGGGCTAGGGGCTGGTTCTCCAACAAGTAACCATCGCCCTCTTCCACCAATCCTAGAAGACCGGGCCCCTGCCTTGACGCCCCTGCGCACCACGCACCTCCATTACCTACTCCAATCGATGCATGCAACATACATGGTTGAGGATAAGGGCGTGGTGGGAATAGTGACAGTTACCCTCCCGTGCGTTAAAGTCATTCACGGGCCATTACAAGAATGGTCCCACCACCATTGGCGTTATGCGAAGTGTGAAAAAACTGGAAACTGGCCCGAACTCAAGATAATGAAGAAGCAAAGAAGATCTCAAGAGGCGAAGCCACCTCGGCACTCCTGCCTATGCACTAATTAGGGACCGCCCCGACGACGCCCAACGGCGTGATCATTGACGGTGTCCTGGACTAGGGGGTACTCACCAGGTCGTCTCCCGATCAGTTGGATTGGGCCGAGGACCCCCATGGCCGTATGCTCATGGGCCAGTTCGGACAACCCCTACCGCATACAAGGAAGACTCCACAAGACTTGGCGCCAAAGACAAGGACTCTCCTAAACCCTAGGCCTCCAGTGTCTTATATAAACCGAGGACAGGCTAGTCAATAGACAATCTCATATTCATTACTACAATCTCGTGGTAGACATATGTACTCTGTACTACACCCATATGAATACAATCAAAAGCAGGACGTAGGGTTTTACCTCCATCAAGAGGACCCGAACCTGGGTAAAATCCCGTGTCCACGTTACCATCCTTCCAAGACGCCTAGCTTAGGACCCCTACTACAAGATACGCCGGATATTGAACCGACATTGGTGCTTTCATTGAGAGCCTGCTGGGTGTCGTCGCGGTGCAATGGGATCTCAAAGCGACGTTGAATCAGGTGTTGTCCTATTAGTTTTTTACCTATTCGGTGTAATCAATTATTTTCGGTTTGTCCCGTCTACTCTTTCGTGTTGTTCTGTTTGCAGGAGCGAGTAGGTTGAAATCAATCTACCTGCTGCTGCAATCAAGTTATCAGATTGCATGTGGGCGTAGGTTGACTATCGCCGCCCACAAGCCCTGCAGGCCGCAGCCGTACTCAATTGGACGCCGACCAATCACACATCAGGCGCCAAATCAGTCCGGATCAAGCCGGCTGCTCCGCTTTGATTCAAGAAAAAGTGACGCGCATGGAGTTCCAGGGAAACATGCTATGTTCGGCGGCCGACAAGGGTATCAAATCTGCTTCACGTGGACAGATTATTTAATGCCTTCGCTCTCTCCAAAATTACTATGGGGAAGATAATCAGGAAGATTCCCTGTCTTCTTTCCCTCTTTCTTCCTTATTTAAAGGCATAGACTACCTTGTTTTCCATGTAGTACGTACTTAAAGGCATGCATGGTACTAATTGTTCACGATTTTGTGAGGTTTGAACACAACTTGATTTTAGGTGTCTCTCATGATTAAGAATCTCCTCCTCGCGGCCTCAACTTGACTGTCTTCCCATTAGTCTGGTTTTCTGTGCACCGACCAATGGACACCTCATGCGCGATGTGGTTGCTCTATGCCGCCAGCTCGGCAATCCGATGCCATCGCCCCAACTGGCTCCAATTCGGATGCATCATGACCTAATTGGTCCAACTACCATGCCAACCTTCTCGTCGCATTAGTCAACTCTGGGGCTTCAATAATCGACTTCCAGTAATCCACTTTGACTGCGTCATGCAGTTACTTCGGCAAGCCGACGTCATCATCCCAATTGGCATTAATAGGCCCGCACAATCATCTTGTTGGTCGAATTGCCACACCAACATGTTCGGTTGCCTCGGGGACTTTGGCATCGCTGAGGGAGCTCTACCTCATCGAGTGTTCGGCACACAGGCCATATTTCTTTTATTATTCACTTGGCATAAATTATTAATTATGCAACCTTTTTTTAATTTATTATTATTACTATTATCTCCGGCTTGCACTATTTTTCTTGCGCAGATAAATGATCCATGTCCGGCAGCGCAGTCACCTAAGCGTACCAACATACCACGTCACCAACGCTGGACCCGAGCTTCATCATCACTTCATAATGGGGACTTCAGCGTCATACTGCCGGCCTGCTCCTTCACCTCGGCTAGACCGAGGGCTTCGGCGTCATACTGCCGGCCTGCTCCTTCACCTCCGCTAGACCGAGGGCTTCACCTCTTCGGAGTGCCGAGCTCTTCGCTCGGCCACATCAGGCTGGGGGGCTGAGACCTCCTCCCGCACCAAGCTCGGACCATGTCATCAATGCTGAACACATTAACCAGCTAAGTCGCTTTCATGCTCACAAACTTTACGTTTTAAATTTTGTTTGGTCCGACCAAGCATTATACTTTTTTTAGCAAAAAGTTGTTTGTGAAAAACTTCCTTGTCCAAACTTTGATTGTGACACAGAAATTCAAATACCCGTTTACTTGGGGGCTCCCTTGTTGGAGCTTTTCCTCTTGCATATGATTATACTTGTATGACTTCATTCCTTGTTCGTGTATTACGCCACAATATGCACCATATTGACCTAAGTGATTTGCAAGCTGGGTTGCCTTGCTCCTGTGTTTACCCCTACATTCACGATTGTTCGACTAGGGAGTAAAGGGAGCACCTCTGCGATTAGCACGATCGGGTCACCCGAGCCGGACCTCAGACTGGGTGAAGCCGAAAGCTAGCGCTCTTACTGTTTTCAATTATGGTCGGCACACAACGGAACTCAGGAGTACAAAAAATCTATTGCATAAGTCTCATATTAACAATGAGCACCGAAGAAAGGTATTGGTGGGGGTACTATTTTCTTCGAAGATGCTTCTTACACTTTGTCAGTTATATAGCATAAGTCCCCTGAGCGCACTTTGTCTGTTACAGCCTTATGACCTGATTGCCTGGTTATCAGAAACACCATCGATATTCTCGACAGGTGGAGTACATAACACTTTTCAGTCCTTGACCGAAGAGGGAGAAGCCAACGGTCGGTTAAGACACGTTTAAAGTTCGGGTGAACATAGATATGATATAAGTACTTCATTACATACAATCATTATACATAAAATTCTTTTACCCAAGTCACTCAGGGGCTCTTAAATTTATGTGAGCTATTTTACAATAAGTGTTCTTCTTCTTAGTCGTTGCAAAGTCTTTTTTCTATCACTCCTTTTTTCGACGCGAGTGTGTGGTCAATAGTCGGGGAGCCTAATTTCTCTCTCAAAGCCGCTAAAGTTTGCTAAACTGGCCAAATGAGAAGTACTCCGCCTTCAGGATAGGAGGTTGAAGCCGTAGGCTGACCCGCTTGAAGTCTTGAGATAGGGTGTGTCATGTCAAAGCACGACAGAAGCACAATTTTTTAAGACCAATTTTCTGATTGGCACCGAACAATTTATCTAGTTCGGACGTTGAGTTTTTACTGAAGTTTTTGGTTTTCCAAGCCTATGGCACTTTTTCAACTATTTGTGTGTTTTCCGCATAAGTCTCGCAGTGCAACGCCGGACACCTTTAGAGATTTGGCAAAAATTCTCGGATATTGCTCTATAGGCATCAGTTTCGAATTGTGTCTTCGGTGAATAGTTGGGTTGCCCGGCTCCTGTGCTTGCCTCCTACGCTCCGCTTTGTTCGGCTAGGTGTGCAAAGGGAGAACCACTGCGATTGTGCTTCCAGCTCGCCTGGTTAAGCACCTCAGTGGAGAAAGCCGAAAACTGACTGTCACAATAAGCGTAAAGTGGTCAGCGATCCGATGACTGTATTAAATGACGGGCCATTCATAACATTGGCCGAACTATTTACGGCTTGACCTCGGCTGTCGCCGAACACTAACCGGGGGGCTACTTGCTGGCCTCCCAACTTTAAGCTCCTGTGACTAAGTGAAAGTTATAAAGCCCGCATATCTGATTGCCTCGTTTCCGCTAAACACAACCGCCTTCGGGCACCGAGACGTCGGCTAAGGGTTGTTTTGTTATTGCGGAAACACCCTTCATAGCATCTACAAGGGGGTAGAAGCTAACGATGGGCCACTTTCTGATTATAAACGGTCGCAACGGAGGTAAAAATTTGGGTTCATTTAGACCATAGAGTTTGGAAGCTTTCCCCGAACTAAATCCTCAGTATTTTCCTCCCACATTGATCGGAGCTGAGGTTTCATGATCATGCTTAGCATGACAACCCAAAGAAAGGAACCGATAGCGGGACTATTTTCTTTGGACGATGTTTCTTATGTTAAACAATAATATAACATGTCTCTCTGCGTACCTTTGTTTATAAAACCGTATGGCCGGATAGCCTTGTTTGCCATAAATCTTTGCCCTCATAAAAGCTTTATAAAGTAGGACAAACACTCCTCGGCTGCTGGCCGAGGAGGTTGGAGCCGATGGTCGGTCAACAAAGTTTTGTACAATGCGGATCCGAGCATTAATGATGTAAAGTACTTGTGTACATAGAGTCATTTTGCTATGGATATCGATCCTTAATTCGGCCTCCCGTGCCCGCATTAAGGCTGGGGGGCTACTGGGCTTCGGGCTTATTATTTACAAATATTAAAGGGGTACATCGATCCCCTCATCTGGTGTTGCCACCCGACCAGAGTCTCGGGGGCTACTGCATTGACAATCCAATGCATAAAATTTAAAGTGCAATATAGTTTTCGAGGAGATTATTGTCCTCAGGCTGGTCGGCCGCACCCAACCCAAGTCTCAAGGACTTTGCACACCACATTTCTATCCCTAAGTATGTTGCCGAGCTGGGAATTGATCCTCAGACTGATTTTATGAATCGACCAGAGTCTCAGGGGCTACTAGGGTCAACGGTTTGATTTTTTCCTTCAGGTGCATCCCGGATATTTGGCCAACACGCACCTTGAGGGCATTTTCGGCATTAAGCTCGGCTAAAATCCTTCAACTTTTTTGAACCAAGGTGATCTATGACACCTCGAATATAGTCCGGCGTTGGAGCTTGGACATAGTCCGGCAGTGGACCTTGGACATAGTCCGGCATTGGAGCTTGGACATAGTCCGGTGTTGGAGCTTGGACATAGTCCGACGTTGGAACTCGGATATAGTCCGACGTTGGAGCTTGGACATAGTCCGGCATTGGATCTTGGACATAGTCCGGTGTTGGAGCTCGGATACATTCCGGTGTTGGAGCTCGGAAGCGGTCTGGCTTTGGTGCTCGGCTGCAAAGATACCTTGAATGCAGTCCAGCGTTGGAGCTCGGACGCAAGAGGACGTTGCCGCTCGGGAACAACTCCAAACCCGAGGTGCGTCATAAAAATAACAAGGCATTGATAAAGGCCGAAAACTTAAAGGGGCTCCTCGGATACCCGACGTGTAAACTCTTCGGATGTACTTAGGCAATCCTCAAGATCGAAGATGGGAAGATTTGTTGAACCAGTTTTCAAGACCGATGACCGAAGATGAAGAATAGTTCGGAAGAATCGAGGAGAGTTCCCAACTTGAAGACCGATTCAGGGGGCTACTGACGGTGTCCTGGACTAAGGGGTACTCACCACGTCGTCTCCCGATCAGTTGGATTGGGCCGAGGACCCCCATGGCTGTATGCTCATGGGCCAGTTCGGACAACACCTGCCGCATACAAGGAAGACTCCACAAGACTTGGCGCCCAAGACAAGGACTCTCCTAAACCCTAGGCCTCTGGTGTCTTATATAAACCGAGGCCAGGCTAGTCAATAGACAATCTCATATTCATTACTACAATCTCATGGTAGACATATGTACTCTGTACTACACCCATATGAATACAATCAAAAGCAGGACATAGGGTTTTACCTCCATCAAGAGGGCTCGAACCTGGGTAAAATCCCGTGTCCACATTACCATCGTTCCAAGACACCTAGCTTAGGACCCCTACTACAAGATATGCCGGATATTGAACCCACAATCATGCTAGGCCCGGGGGCTTCTGTCAGTACAACAGACCCTGGGTCCGTTGCCCGGACTGTGCACAAGCACAAGGACAAGTTCACAACACCATGATCAACCCAAGCAAGATGGATTGATCCCCTTGAAGGACCCAAGCAGAGATCAAGAAGACCAAGACTAGCTAGAAGGGCAAGACACCACTAAGGGGAAAACCTCCCTTGCCGGGCAGGCGAGCCTGGCGAAGGCAAGGTTATTCCCAGAAGTGAGCCCCCTCGAGTCATCCCGGAAGGCTTTCGGGACCTTTCGAGTCATCCCACACCACCTCACTACGACGTACATCGTCGACCAGTGCAGTGTCAAGCTGCAAGGTGACTAAGTGGCTGCTATATAGCACATGGCAGCCACCTCCTGCAGAAAATACCTACAAGAGACACCCGTCCTGCGACGTGTTGAGCGAGTAGGTGCCAAGCTGGTGAATCAGCCTGACAGGGCCTGCCGAGCGAGCTATGATGTGAAATTGAGTGGTGCATTTAATGCGCTCTGTCAGCCTGCAGAGTTAGGTATGATAGCACAGTTTGCTATCTAATCAGTGCATAATGACTGATTTGCCACGAGCAAGCAGGCGCCAAGCTGGCGAATCAGCCCGGCAGGGACTGCCAAGCAAGCTATGATGTGACATTGAGCAGCGCATTTAATGCACTCTGACAGCCTGCAGAGTTAGGTATGATAGCACTGTTTGCTATCTAATCAGTGCATAATGACTGATTTACCACTCTGGTGACCTACCTATAAAAGGAGGCCCATGGCAACCATAGAAAGGATCCAGACCCTTGTACACTCATACTCGTGTAGCCGTTCTCGTCCCAAGGCAACCCTGCCTGGCAAGAGCGCTGCGTTTTCCACCACCATCCACCATCAATCTACCAAAGCAGGAGTAGGGTTTTACGCCTCGCGGCGGCCCGAACCTAGGTAAAAGTTGCCTGCGTGAGCTCTGTCGTGCTGCCTCACGCTCCTCCACTCTTTGTGCAATGTGCCATCCCGCGACTGAACCAGAAAGGGGCTCGTAGCCCCATAGGTGGCCGTGGTTCCCCCATGACATAGTACCTGTGGGTGGGAAACCAATCTTTAGTGAAATCAGAGGTGAGCACGCTAGAGACTACTTGCGGGCACGTGCAAGGAGGCATGAGGACAAAACTTATTACTTTGAAAACTCACATGACGAAAAATTGTATCGCGCGATGTTAAACACTTCTGAGATCCCTGGAAGGTTCTACTGGAACTCAGGGCCATGTGACATTCTGTCTGATGCTCTGTAAACAAGAGAGACCCCCTGGCCGTGCAAGGGGTATAGTGTTAATGTCCCGCACAAGAGGGCATTCACACTCAGCAAAGAAGAGATGCTCGACATGAAAAAAAGTGAGTAGTGAAATGAAAAAAAATGAATTGTATGGAAGGTTGAGGAATGACACGTGTCTGACTCTTCGAAAGGAAATTGAGGAGTCAATGATGATGCAGAAGACTCTAACACTGAGAAATAGCCAGCAGATGGGAGGGGAGGCGGGCATGGAGGATGTTGGTTATTGCGCGACAACACCGCACAAGAGTAGCTGTGCATCAGTTGACCCCAGTGACATTGAGACTGCAACTGCTCATGATGATGCTATATATGATCTATATGTAATAAAGATAGACTGAAGGGCGTGCTTACACATTATGAAGGTACATTAAAATGTGCAACAACCTGGGTTTGCCCACCCTTCTTGGAAGAGGGCCTCTTGTTGGACAATGTGCCATTGAAGCCTGGTTGTGTGAAGTGCTACATGACTGAAGTAAAGCTTGGATTCAATGAATTTTCCCTGAAGACTAACCTAGGGGACTTTGATGAGAATAGGACCTTGGGAGAAACACTACTACATCACATCAAGTGCCCACGAAAGGAAATATACTTCATGGATGAGATCCCTGAAGCCCTGCCAAGAGCAACCAATGTGGCCCCTCAACCGGTGACGCGCTCCTTGCCACAATAGCTCTCGCGTGCTTCCCCCAAGGAACCTAATACTCGTAATCCGGCAGTTGATGCATCAACCTGTGATCAGCCTGCCTGACTTTGTGTTGTACATGCCATGTCATCGTCCGCCCTAGAGCAGCCATTGGCAAGGCCTACAACTGCTGAAGATGCACAATCGGTTTAGATGTTGGCCACTGAAGCAGCAGGGGGAGGCCAAGTTGCACCACATACTCAGCGGACCATCCTGATGGAACGGACTGCTGAGTAGTCTGATGCTTTGGAACCACCTGCTAAGAAATCTATAGGTCCAAAACTGACTGCTCATTAGTTAGTCGGTCCGTAGCCATGTGATCAGCATACCAATGCGTCAGCACTGCCTGCTCAGCACACCAACACGTTGGCACGACCTCCTCAGCACACTGACAAGTTGGCACCACCTGCGCAGAAACCCAACATAGCTTCATCGCATGGTCAGCAGATCGAGGCCTCTGCTCCTACAACCTAGCAGTCCATAATAGCAGCACCGCCAGCTCAGCAGCCCGGCATAGCTAAACCATCTACTAAGCAGTCCGTTGAAGCTTTACCGCTTGCTCGGCAGTCTGCGCTTCAGCCCTCCAGACCTTGGACCAGAAGTTCTTCAAGTACCAAGAAGGAAGCGGGCAAAAAGGCTGCACCCGTTAGGAAGCGTGCCCAGAGAGTGAAGAGGAAAGAAAATGATTGCCTATTACTTAAAAAACTCATTGCCCAGAACCAAATTAACAACAAGTTGTTCGAATCAGAGAGTAATATTTTTTCTGACGACATGAATGATGTAGAAATAGATTTGATGCTTGCTAAAAATAAAGCAGACATACTTGAAGCACGCAATTACATCCATGGGCCAGCCATTTCTTGTTGGCGAATACTTTGATTAGTGCAGCTCCAGTTGCCGCGAGTTACATAAATATTGCATGGATCAAATGTTAGCAGGTCATCATGTTCTGCTAGTCTGCTACAATAGAGATCATTTCCGACATGATCTTGGTTCCATCAGTGTGAACTTCGAGGACTTACATCTCTTCTTCAACTTCAATGAGCAAGATGCCACTCTTGTTAGGTGCCTGATTTTGTAAGTACTTAACAAACTCTAATCAACTTCTCCATAAAAGGTTGTAATTGATAAAAAACTAACTGCATTTTATTCCTCTCAGGGGATTGAACGCGCAGAGAAGAAAAAGGGAGAGTGTGTATTTCATAGATCCTTCGTTAGCAAATGGTACCACATTACATGGTAAGGATGAACATGAGTGGGCCATTAACACAGTCGCCCCTATCTTCAAAAACACATCCCATGCAAAATCATTTCTCGGGCCATATCATGAATGGTAATTCAAATAAACAACCACGCATACACTGTTTTTCTTTCAGATTTTGACATAATTTGTAAGTTCATGGCTTTCTAAATATGTAGCAATCACTGGATCTTGGTATTCATTGTTCCAAACAAGAATATAGTTTACTACATGGATTCTCTTAGAGAGTCAATAAATGCTCAGGATTTGATGCATCTTCGGCAATTCATGGATAGATATTGAACTCTATGATGTTGAAATAGTTTACATTCATATCTGGTTCAATAATTGATGTTGTCAAAATTCATCTTCATTTGCAGTGTGCTCGCATTGTGGAAAAATAAACCAATGAACATGTTCAAGAGGGAACTACCTCTACAGCACGAGATCATTTCTCCAGTAACACACCGAAATCAGTTATTTTCGGAAAATGTAGCCAATAGTCTGCAAATACCTTTTCTTACGCTAGTCAAATGTTCAACCTTGTAAATAAACCTATTTCTATTTCTTTCCAAAGAAAAAAATACATCTAACACCGGTTAGGTTGTTCCTAACATGACAAATACATGACTACAAATATTTCAGTGACCTCAGCAACAAGCAGGGACCAACCTTTGTGGGTACTATGTTTCCAGACACATGATCTCCATCTGCAAATCTGCTGATAGTTCTGAAGATGCACGCGAATTAGTACCAGCAAGTCTATCTTAAGTAATATCTTCTACCCCTCTCATAAGGCACATTCTGATCTTAAAAATACTGCAGCTCATCTTAGAACCGACGACCCCTGAACCGCTCCCCGCTGGTGAATTGCTGATGGTTCGGAGATTTATCGGGGACTTCTTCCTGAATCACTACATCAATCTCACTGGTGATAATGAAGATTTAGCATGCCTTCTCCTGAAACATTGAGTAAGAGTTAGCCGCTAAACATATATGCATGGATCCATTGTTTTCCATCTGATGAGTTCTTCATATTTCGTAAACTATGATTAATTATGTATTGCATATATATATGTCAACATATCTTTCAAATTTAGCTACCATATGTTCAATTGCAATTGTTGCAAATTCTGATGAATGTTCTTCCTATGGACACTATTTGTTCAATTGCATATTGTGGCGAATTTGCTTTTTGCATGCCGATTCAAATGGGATTTTTTTCTTTAACCTGGCAATTGCTCCGCACACGGTTCAACTAAATGAGAGTATGCGATCCACATCAGAAACCATATGTCAATCGTAGCAGAACCGTTGGTGACACACAGCAGATCGCAGACGATTTGCAGCACTACTACGTGTGCGTAAGGCTCTGGAACCATTTGTGATACCACATTATCGCACACGAGAGCTCAGAGTAAACCATGCCCAATGTAAAATACAATCTCAGTCATAAATTTTTCAGGAAACATGTGGTATCCCAAATGAAAAGCACACGTCGCTCTTACCGCAACTATCGGTGATGCACAACAATTCACAAACGGTTTGTAGCACTTGTATGTCTGCGAAGGGGCTCTTGAACCATTTGTGATAGAACATTATCGCACACGGTAATTGTTTAGAAATGTGTGCGATGGATTCATGCATGGCAGCCGAGTTCCGCAGAAAACTCGTGTGCTATGGGGCACATATCACACACAGTTCATATGTTGGCCCATGTGTCTTACCTACTATTTCCCAAACAGTTCATTACAACACACCGTTTTCTTTCACTACGTCATTAGAAATGTTTAATCACCGATCCCACATGTGTGATAGAATTTAGTGTGTGTTGCATCGCATATGATTGCATTTCACAAGGCCTCTGCATCATGGCTCCCTATCCCCCGACAGTTTCTGGGTCGTGTGGGAAGGACCCCCCTATCACACACACTCACTTTGAGACGGTTCACAATGCCATTGTGGAAAGGGGTTAAAAACCATTTGTATAGTAGCTCGCTGTACCACTGTGGCCATTGTCATCACAAATATGTCTCCATCGTAACTACTTTTTCTAATGCTTTTCCTCTTGTTTTGGACTCTAATTTGCATGCTTTGAATGAAACTAACCTAGAGTGATGTGGTTTTCGGCAGAACTACCATGGTGTTGGTTTTGTGCAGAAATAAAGTTCTTGGATTGGAACGAAACTTTTTGGAGAATTATTTTAGAATAAAACAAAAATACTAGAGCCAAAAACCATCGGAGGGGGGCCCTGGGTGAGCACAACCCACCAGGGCTCCCCTCCCTCAGGCACGCCCAGGTGGGTTGTGCCCACCTGGTGGGCCCGTAGACCCTGATTCCAACTCCATAAATACCTAATTTACCAGAAAAAATCAAGGAGGAAGAATTATCTCATTTTGCGATACGGAGCCGCCGCCACCTCCTATTCTTCATCGGGAGGCTAGATCTAGAGTCCGTATTGGGCTTCGGAGAGGGGGATCTTCAATCTTCGTCATCACCTACCCTCCTTCATCGCCAATTCCATGATGCTCCCCACTGGGAGTGAGTAAGTCCTTCGTAGGCTTGCTGGTCGGTGAGGAGTTGGATGAGATTCATCATGTAATTGAGTTAGTTTTGTTAGGGCTTGATCCCTAGTATCCACTATGTTTTGAGATTGATGTTGATATGACTTTGCCATGCTTAATGCTTGTCACTTTGGGACCGGGTGCCATGATTTCAGATCTGAACCGTTTTTGTTATCACCATTATATCTATGATCTAGGTCCAATCTTCCAAGTGATATTCACCTATTATGTGTTATGATCTGTAAAGCCTGGAGTGACAGTATGCGGGATACTTTCCGGTGATGACCGTAGTTTGAGGAATTCATGTATTCATTATGTGTTAATGCTTTGTTCCGGTTCTCCATTAAAAGGAGGCCTTAATATCCCTTAGTTTCCATATGGACCATGTTGCCACGGGAGGGTAGGACAAATGATGTCATGCAAGTTCTTTCCATAAGCACGTATGAGTATTTATGGAATACATGCCTACATTATATTTATGAACTGGAGGTAGTTTTGTACCGCCCTAGGTTATGACTGTTATATGATGAATATCATCCAATGAATTCACCGATCCAATGCCTTCAAATTTCTCTTATATTGTTCTTGCTAAGTTACTACTGCTATTGTTACTGTTACACTTGCTACAAAATCATTGCTATCACTGTTACCATTAATATTGCTATTGCCACTAATATTAAAACTACCATATTACTTTGCTACTGATCACGTGATGTAGATAATTAATCTCTAGGTGTGGTTGAATTGGCAACTTAGCTGCTAATACTTGCAAATATTCTTTGGCTCCCCTTGTGCCTAATCAATAAATTTGGGTTGAATACTCTACCCTCGAAAACTGTTGCAACCCCCTATACTTGTGGGTTATCAATCGCCAACAACCCTCTCATCATGGGAGGACCAATCTTCTTCAACATCTTCACCAGCACCATCTCATCTCAAACCCTAGTTCTGAAACCTCAAATTGGTACCTGTGGGTTGCTAGTAGTGTTGATTACCTCTTGTAGTTGATGCTAGTTGGGTTATTTGGTGGAAGATTGTATGTTCAGATCCATTATGATATTTAACACCCCTCTGATCTTGGACATGAATGTGATGCGGATGTAGTCACCTTTTTTCTTCACGACATGGGAGGAGTCTTGTCATAAGTATCGTGTGAATTTGGTATTCATTCGAAATTTTGATGAAATGTATGTTGTTGATTCCCTTAGTTGTGTTATATGAACGTCGACTACTTGACACTTCACCATCTTTGGACCTAAGGGAATGCATTGTGGAGTAGTAATTATATGATGGGTTGCTACAGTGATAGAAGCTTAAACCCTAGTTTATACACTATTTTGTAAGGGGCTGATTTGGATCCATATGTTTAATGCTATGGTTAGATTTATCTTAATTCTTCTTTCGTAGTTGCGGATACTTTTGAGAGGGGTTAATCATAAGTGGGAGGCTTGTTCAACTAAAAACAGCACCCAAGCACTAGTCCACCCACATACCAAATTATCATAGTAGTGAACGCGAATCAAACAAACATGATGAAAGTGACTAGATGAAATTTGCATGTGTCCTCAAGAACGCTTAGCTTATTATAGGAGATCGTTCTGGCCTATACTTTCCAACAAAAAGGATTGTGCTACTTTGCTACACCTTAGTTATTATTGCTACTTTTCACTTGTTACAAATTATCTTGCTATCAAACTACTCGTTACCGATAATTCTAGTGCTCGTAGAAAATACGTTGCTAAAAACCGCTTGTCATTTCCTTCTGTTCCTCGTTGGGTTCGACACTTACTTATTGAAAGGACTGTGATTGGTCCCCTATACTTGTGGGTCATCAGGTAGCACGTCACCAGCTATCGGCCCAACAATAATTTGGCCATCAGGGGCCCACTAGCCTAAGGCCTAATGCTGGCCACCAACGAGTGATCTGGTCCGACTCAACGAAAGGGAAGGATTGAACCACCCTCGGGGCTTGAGGCAAGCGCCGCTCAAGGGCAGTGCGGAGTACTTCTATAAACATCCCACCTTCGGGAAGCACTCCCAAAGCCCGGGAAGATTTGTTCTTGTATGCCCTATCTCTGGGAAGGGGGCAGGAATCCTGCTGTCAAAAGCTTTGAACGCATCTCGTTCCTCTTTCAAGAGCTGCTTACGCCAGCCGTCATAGGGGAAGCCTCTGGATCACCCAAGGCGCATGGGCACCAATGAGACGGGTCATGAACAGTGGCTCCTGAAGATTCACCTACTCCACACACTGCTATAGGGGTAGTACATTGATGATACCTACTCTGTATAAGGAGGGAGGCAACAGAATATTCATGGTGCAATACACTACTCCAAGAGTGATCATCACTGCACGTACAAGCGTGCCATGAGCAACGATGCCACACTTGTACATGCTAAGCTAGCCTACCCTATGTTGTATTCGACCAATGAGGGTCTCTAGAGAGCTGTATAAACAAGGGAAGGCTACGGACTCATGGGGGTTGAATTCATTCACAACAAGAGACACATATTGTAGCCAACTACTAGAGAAATAACATGCAGAGCCAAAGTAGGGTATTACACCGACATGGTGTCCAGAAGTTAATATGTTCTACTCATTGTTCTTCCTCCTCCGATTGTCCAGGACATAGGAAGCTAGACGCGTTCAGTCCTTGATCGAACTCTCAAAGGGTTGTAGCTAACAACCCAATGTTCGGTTCTGAGACATCGACATTTTGCTCGCCAGTTAGGGGGTTGAGGTGTATCCATCTTCCTTCACTCGCAGGAACTCCGTCGTTGGGTTTCTTTATCATGTGTCGTGGCCGTCGCAATGACTTCGCGGACGTCTGAAACATCTCATGGTCCGACTAACGGCCGGGGCATGGACTTCCAAGTGCATCGCCAACATTAGGTTGCTCCGATAGGCAGGCAACCAACGACGTCATTTCCACCCCCGACCCTCTCAGGAGGTTGAATGACATAGCCACCCTTTTTGCTCATGATGAGAAAATTCGCTATTATTATATTCTCAAGTTATTTCTGTTCTAATTAAAGGGTGATGCTAAGACTTTGTATAATACTCTTGATCGTGGTTGTGTGCATAGTCCCCAGGATATGATTTACTACTTCTCTGAAAATATTTTCCTGCTCATAAGAAACAAGCTGCCTTATAGGAAATATTTAACTTTGTGCAAATTGAAAAAGAGAGTCTCCCACAAGCTTGGGGGAGGCTTCTTCAATTGCCGGTTGTGTTTTCAGGGAACGAACCATTGAACAAGCTTGGGAATTATTGAATAACATACTGAAAAATTATGATGACTGGACTCTTCCTGAACCACCGCCTAAACCCACTTAGAAGAAGAGGGGTATCTTATATCTCAGTCCTGAAGATATGCAAGAAGCAAAGAAATGTATGAAGGAAAAAAGGTATTAAATCTGAGGATGTCAAAAATTTACCTCCTATTGAAGAAACACATGGGCTTGATAGACCACAAACCCAAGGTGGTAGAGGTAAATTCTTTAATGAAATTTGATGAAAAGGACAATCCTTATAATATGTATCCTAGTCAGTGCCTTTATGAGTTTGATAACTATACTACATAACATTATCACTTCAATGCAAATGTTATGAAACAATTGAAATACATCTCTATTATGATTGCTCGCTTGAGTAACTTGTTATTCAGAATTACCAATGATGTTAGAGGTGTAGGAAAATATGCCTCTATGGTTCATACTCAGTTAGAACAAGTTGCTAAATCTCAAACAGAATTTCTTGATGAAATGAACAATAATATGAATGAACATGATGTTAGGGTAATGACTATGCACTACAGGAATCAGCTTGTTTGCCGTCTACCATGGCAGACGGCAAAGGACTAGAAAGCTGAT
The DNA here is from genome assembly GCF_002162155.2 of Triticum dicoccoides. Taxonomy (NCBI): domain Eukaryota; kingdom Viridiplantae; phylum Streptophyta; class Magnoliopsida; order Poales; family Poaceae; genus Triticum; species Triticum dicoccoides. The sequence continues at coordinate 374,720,972 of NC_041391.1, read as the reverse complement.
GGCAAACCTCTTTGCCGTCAACCACTGACGACAAACCTGTCCAGCACAGTAAGCTATGGTAAACAGCTGATTTGTCGTCTGCTTTCTTACAGTGGATGACAATGACCCTTTGCCATCGGTGGCAGACGACAAAGAAGGTGGACGGCCAAGAACAAACGTTAGCCATGTTAGGTGACTAACAGGAGGCTTTGTCGTCTGCCAGCTGATGGAAAACATGCCGTCCCCTTTGTCATATGCCTTGTGATGTCAGCAGACGCGTCACTCCACTCCAGGTATTTGCCGCCTGACACCTATAGCAAACCATCCAAGCCTTTACTGTCTACCACAGATGGTAAAGTGACCAAATGGGTCAGCTCCCAGGTTGCACAGGTTGCTGCCACGTGTCCACTTTGTCGTCTGTGGCAGATGGCAAAGAGCCCTTTGCCATTGGTGGCAAACGGCAAAGAGCCTGCATTGCATCTTTTTCTTGTTTTTTCTTATATCCAAGCATTTTCATAGCAAATATATGTATATATTTCACAGGGCAATTTCACAGCAAACATATGAGATATCCAACAAGTTTCATCATACATGCATAGTTCCATCCAACCATACATAGAAAGTTCCACATACGGGCATTCAACCATACATATTACAATAGTTTTTCCCATATAGCAAGTTCCACATTGTTCATCAATACAAAAGAAAAACTAAAAGGGAAACAAGCACTCCATCAATGCAAGCTTCCATGAAGTGAATGAAATTTGCAAAATGGGAAATAAGAAAGTTAGAAGAAGAAGAAAATCAAGAAGGATAAGTATATGACATTTATGAGCTAACTTAGGTAAAAATGACATAAAATGGATCATTTATGAGCTAACTTAGGTAAAATGGACCATTTATGAGCTAACTTAGGTAAAATGGATCATTTATAAGGTAACCTAGCTAAAATGGATCATATTGGAGCTAACTTAGGTAAAATGGATCATTTATGAGCTAACATAGCTAAAATGGGTCATTTTGGAGCTAACCTAGGTAAAATGGATCATTTATGAGCTAACTTAGGTAATAAGGATCATTTATGAGCTAACTTAGGTAAAATGGATCATTTATGAGCTAACTTAGCTAAAATGGATCATTTTGGAGCTAACTTAGGTAAAATGGATCATTTTGGTGCTAACTTAGGTAAAATGGATCATTGTGGCGCTAACTTAGGTTAAATGGATCATTTTGGAGCTAACCTGGGCAAAATGGATCATTTTGGAGCTAACTTAGGTAAAATGGATCATTATTGAGATAACCTAGGTAATTATGCCATTTTTAATTTAATTAAGCATATTATGCCATTTTTGACATAAGTAAGCTCACTACTACAGGATGCTGCTAACACAACACTATGATCACAGACACTTCGAGAAACAGTTTGCGATGCAATAATCGCAAACGGTGGTGTCAGAGAGCCATCAAAAATGTCCAAAACATTTGCGATGACGGATGCATCAAACACGGTTCAGATTTTAGTTGCGTGTGCGATGAAGGGAATATGGTTGATCCGTTAGAACTGTTTGCGATGAGGAAGAACAACATAAACGGGCAGCCATATCAATGTATGTGCGATATACAACATACAATTCCCTTCGACGAACTGTTTTCTATTAGGGAATGCAACAGAAACATTCAGCCAGATCAAGCTATGTGTGTGATATACGCATACAGTTCACTTGGACAAATTGTTTTTGATTAGGCAAGAGAACGGAAAGGGTTCATCTTAACAAGATGTGTCTGATATGTGGCATTTGCGATCAGCCAAAAGAACACAAACGATTCGTGTAAACCAGATGTGTGTGATACGCAGCAAACAGCCCACTCGGATGAACTGTTTGCGATGAGAAATTATAACACAGACGGTTACTATAGTAAGTTTGTGTTCGATTCTATTCGTATAAAAAACTTTGAAAAATGCAAACTAGTTGCTTGCATATAAAGAATTATCAAAAAGTAACGATATAGACCTTCTTCAAGCCAATCAACATGTGTTCAAAAAAAATGTCAAAAATTACAAAAAAAAGACCTCGATATTAACTAGATGGGATGGGTCATTACAAAGGTTTATAATAAACCTTTGGAGTTACCCATCCAACTAGTTAATATTGAGTCTACTTCCCGTCCGGTCACCCATCTCATGACTACTCCAGCCTCAACACAGTTAACTCGGGAGTTCTGTTAGATGAGTTGTCGGTAGGGAAGCTGGTCCTTGCTGCTGTAGATCCATGTTTGCAGCCTTTATTGCAGAACACAATGGAAACGGTTCAACTGAACAATATGTGTGTGATACACGGCAAACAGGTCCATGATCAGAAATGTGTGCGAAGACCAATAATGACACAGAAGATTGCTGCTAATAAGCCGTGTGATTTGCTTTGTCTACAGAAGATAACATGTATATATATAACTGAAATAAACATCCTATTACATAAGTGACTATACAGATCATTCGCACACAGCTCAATAAACAATTGCATGCATTCTAACGTAGGAGAAACAGTCGTCTAGTCATCTACTTCTTGTGACGCTCCCGCCACTGCTCTGTGGCTCGATCCCTCGGCTAGGTCATGAACAAGACACTTCCTCATGTCAATGATCCACCTGTACATCATGTAGCTTGTGTACACGTCATTGGTCGTGTACTTGACGTGCTCTTCATCCAGTCTCTTATGCCAAACACTGTGTTAGGTGTCCTTTTCTTTGCTCTCATCTTTCATCTTCATGTAGTAGGGCTCGATGATGGCCGAGGCGAGGTCAACCAGGGAGTTTAGTTTGTTCTTGGTGCTGCCCCAGACCTTGGAGTGGTCCTGGATGTTGACAGGATTCGGGCATTTCAAGCCCGAAACCTTGAGCGCTTTTAGATCATTTGTGGTGTCCACCGCAACAAACTTGTAGTAGGAGCTGTTGATAAAAGCGGAGAAACGCTCGCAAAGCCTTGTGACCAGGTGGTAGTGGTAGACGAGGACGTCATGTCGCACGCACAACTGGGCGACGACAACCTTCTGATCATGCTCGGCACGACCGATGGTGTACTCGAGGTCGAAGCCGACCACTTGGTACTTGTCCTCGGCAAGGAACTGCTCCATAGTTTGGAAGGAGCTCTCCACCAACACCAGATCGTTCGTGTACACCACCGAGAGGGCCTTCCCCCTTACGTGGGTGCCCACTACGTGATGCGTGGTGAACTACCTGCTGTTGTCGTCGGCGGCCGCTGGGAGCGCCATTGGAGCCACGCGGATCGCCATTAGAACCACTGGATGTCCTCTCTGTATGTGTCGTCGTGGAGGTGCTTATTGTGTCGTGTGACGCGAGAGATGAAGGTAAATGGCCGTAAGAATAAATGGGGGCCGGGCGGCCTGGATTCTTGGCGCGTCCGCATGGCAGTTTTTGCATCGGGTAACTGCATTGTGGAGCCGCGCCCGGCGCAACCGCATGCATACGAATGTGCGTGATCGTGCACCGGCCCCAAACATTGGCAGCACGAGTGGAGGGACAAGGGCAGAGCACCCGGAGGGACGCGAGAGGGCAGAGTGCATGCGGCGGGACGCGAGTAGAGTGTGCCACGGCCGCCTCAACTACAAGCAACCACACACATAGAGCAGTTGAACACGCAGGAAATGGTTTCCTACAAGCCGGCCGACACTTGCGTCGCTGCGTAGAGAGCGACCGTGTGGTACTACCTCCGTCTTGGTCTATAGTCCCCTTTATATTATGTGCCATACTTTGCCCTCAAATTAAACCAACAAAATGTTAATGCATGTTATAAAAATTGTATAATTGGAAACTATGATCAAATACAAATCCAAATATATAATGTTTGGCGACATGCCTTCGTATTTCATTAGTTAAATCCTACTTATAAACAGGACAGGTGTATAGTAGGAAATTCAATCGCAAATGTTTTTTATTAACCTTATGTGCGCGTGGCCTTTCGTCGTCCTCTCGCATGTCTTGTCACTCCGCTGTCGCAGATGGCTTACAACGCAAGCTTGCGCAGCGTGCAGGAGCGTTCTTCTGGCCAAACATTGGCGCCAATGAATCATCGGTGAGCCCGTTCCCGCGCAACCTCGCAGGTTCCCATGGAAGATTTCTGCCCGACTGGGTGAAATCCCCCAAAATCCCAATGCTTACCGACCTGCTATAGAAACCCTCATGGCCGGTGAGTCCACGCGTCGCATTTTCCCCTCCCTCCCTGTATCTTATCTCGTTTGCTTCTCCCACAATCGCTAAGGCCACCAGTCCATCGTGGTCGCTCAGCCAATCCGCCATCATCAGACGACAGCTCCAGCTGGGAGGCTACACCGCGGCGGCGGCATAGTCCCTGGCATAGTGTAGTGGGTGTGGCGTCCGTATTGGGTTTGCCGGCCACACCATCGTTCCTGTTGGGTTTGCGCAGTCCTCGTCGGTAGCTGTTGCGGGCCGCCATTGCCGCCACACCACCGTCGAAAGACAGGGCCAGCGCTAGCTCCGCCGCCACGGCCCAAAGGCGGGAGGTGGCCGTCGTGGTCGCCACCCCACTGGCGGCCACCATGGCCATCACCCGCTCCGCCACCGCGGCATGAAGGCGGGAGGTGGTGGTCGTGGCCGCCACCCCATCATCGGCCGCGTTGGCCGCCAGCCCACCATCGACCGCCGGGGTCATCACCAGCTCCGCCACCGCCGCCCGAAGGCGGGAGGCGGAGGTGGATGCCGGCACGTGCGTCAGCGACCTTGCGCGCTACACCAAGTTCCTCTGGGAGGAGGAGGAGCGCCTCATTGAGCGCGCAAAGAGCCTTACCGCCATTGTGGCCGCGGCACACGCCGCCTCAGAGGCGAGGAATTAGGAGATCTACGAGGAGAACCACTGGTTCGAGAGGGATCGTCTGGAGCGGTAGTGGGCGTTCGAGCTGGCGAGCATCACCGAATGTGCAGCAGCGGCAGGCACCCTATAGTATTTGTCCAGCTCGTCGGTAGGCTCCTCCTCCTCTGCCTCTTACTGACTGCGCTCACCAAAGGACCATAGTAGTAGTAGTAGTAGTGTTTAGGGGCTATTTTGTTCACTTCATCTGACTATAGATGTGGTGGAACTGTACAACGTACTTAAAATTAGCTAGTATATAAAGTAGAACTAGCTATTTCAGTACGTGGTTGGCAACAATTGGGGAAAAGTTTGGTCGGTTCAGCTGTTGAGTTGAACTGTTTGTATAAATTAAGAACGACTGCTTAATCTATGCATGAAATCTATGCGTAATTACTAAATTTTAGTTGCAAAAATTAGATAGTGCTAGTGATTTTTAGCTGCATATTTTGACAAATCGCAGTGTTACAAGGTTGACAAATGGCAATGTTACTAGATCCACAAATGTCAATCTTTCAAGTTTGACAAATGGCAACATACCCAATATGACAGATGCAAATCTTACCAAATTGTTTGTAAGTGGTTGCACACGGGTCATCCAAAACAACCGTTTGCGTTGAAGAGATGCACAGATCCTGCTCTCGCTTTGCATACGGGTGTTCTATCGAAAACGTTTGCAATCAAGAGCTGCACAAATCCTGCTCGGCACATTTTCCCTTGGCTTCCTGGGGAAGTTGTCGGTTTGCATACGGGTGTTCTAACTAAAATGTTTGCGATCGAGATACAATATTAAAGCCAAGAAAAAAATCTATTTCTGGCGGTGGCGGAAGCGGCGTTCCGCGCCGTCCTTGTCGTTGTAATCCTTCGGGACGCCGTTGTTGGAGTCTTCTAGGCAGATCAGAATGTTCTTCACTTGTAAATAAAACATCATGTCATTGCACGATCGATGGGCGGGGCGCGGAAGGACGGCAGCTAGCAGCGCGGAGAGGTAGCGGTCGACGGCGGCATCCCATGCCGCTAAGGGGGCGCGCGGACGGGGACGGGCGCGGCGGGTGCAGCCAAACGCATGGGGACTGGCGCCGCTGTGGGTGGAGGGGCGCGCACACACACGGGCACGGGCGCTGGCGCTGGCATGTACACGAGCTCGCGCGGGTCCGCAAAGACCTCGGTGATGCCCGTGGCTTCCAGCTCTGCGATAGTGCTTGACGACTAGCCCATCAATGCTACAGGGATGGTCGCTGGCGCGGGCGCGGGGATGGGAGCTGGGACGGGAGCGGGGGCAGCAACAGCCGCGGCCAGCTCATTCTGGGCCATGTCCACGAGGCCCCATTCCTCCTTATTTTCTATCTCCTCCGGCTTGGAGTCAACTTCACCGAAGTTGAAGACTAGTGGCAGATGATCCTTCTGCGCCATGGCGTTGGTCGAGGTCTGCGGGAGGGAGGAGAATGGGAGGTGAACAGTAAGGCCGCCGTATTAAGCAGCAACTCGGGCGCCATTAGTGGAGAGGAAGGCGGGCGGCCATGGAAGTCAAAGGGCTCGATTCCCACTGAGCCTGCGTAGCGTACGGCTCGCACGCTTCCTAGTGAACCTACGCATTGGAGGACAGCTTGCACGCCTCTTGGTCAGCCTATGCATCGGACTGTGCTTGCACGCTTCCCATTCAGTCAAGCAGATGTCCGCACAACACCTCCTATAGCCATTAGAACAAAGACACGTGGCGTCATGTGAACGGTTAACATAATGCACATGATTTGAATTATACAAACATTTGCGAGGTTAGAGTGGCAGCTATTTATTTGAAAATGCCTTTGTTGGATGTTATTCCAGTGCTTCTTCTCTCAAAATGGACACGAGAAATACCACAACATGTCGGGTGCCATTCCATGATAGCATGCCAAGTTTCATGAATTTCAGACGAGTTTTGGATTTGCTAGAATTTGAAAACAAAGTATCTCAATGTTTTGCCGGCAATCAACAATGCCCTGGTGTTTGAAATTCGTTCCCATTTCTTGCATGGGACCTAAGCATGCACCCAAAGACAAGATTTGATTTTTCAACCAATTTATATGGACTGGAGCATGTGCATGTATTTGAAATTTGAATTATGCACATAAAATGCCTAGAAAACCCAGTTAATGTATAAAAATGTCCAAACGAACCCCAAAATATTGCAAAATTTAACACAACACTCCTTTTGTTCTATGTTAAAGCAATAAGAGGAAGCGGATATCATTTCGTCCCGAAGGTGGGACATTCCCTACCGAAACCATCAGGTTGTTGTGAGAAGCTCTGGTCTGTAAGAAGCTTGTTGTGAGAAGCTCTGGTTTGTGAGAAGCTTATACCCAAATCTGCCCCAAATGGGACAAAAAATTTACCACGACATGTCGATGCCGCTCCATGATAGCGTGCCAAGTATCATGAATTTCAGACGAGTTTTAGATTTAATAGAATTTAAAAACAAGGAATCTCAATGTTTTGGTAGAGTTACGGTGGCATGGTGTTTGACATCCATTACCATTTCTTGCATGGGACCTAAGCATGGAACCAAGAACACAAATTTGAATTTTCAACCAATTTATATGCATTAGAGCATGTGCATGTAGTTCAAATTTGAATTATGCACATAAATGCATCGAAAACTCAATTAAAGCATAAAAATGTCCGAACGAACCCTGAAAAATCCCAAAAATTGACACAACACTCCTATTATTCTATGTTGACACTAGAAAATTTTCGAAAGCAATAAGAGGCAGTGGATATCGTTTAGTCCCCAAAGGTGGGACGTTCCCTACCGAAACCATCAGGCTTGTTGTGAGAACCTTTGGTTTGTGAGAAGAATATCCCCAAACCTGACCCAAATGGTACAATATTTTTACCACGGCATGTTGATGCCGCTCCATGATAGCATGCCAAGTTTCATGAATTTCCGACTAGTTTTGAATTTACTAGAATTTAAAAACCAGGAATCTCAATGTTTGCGACCGAGTGACGGTGGCAGGGTGTTTGACATTCGTTCCCATTTCTTGCATGGGACCTAAGCATGCAACCAAGGACACAGATTTGAATTTTCAACCAATTTATATGCATTAGAGCATGTGCATGTAGTTCAAATTTTAATTGTTCTCTTAAATGCATTGAAAATGTAATCAATGCAAAAACTGTCCAAACAAACCCCAAAATATCCCAATAATTGACACAACACTCCGATTGTTCTATGTTGACACTAGAAAATTTTTGAAAGCAATAAGAGGCAGCGGATATCGTTTCGTCCCCAAAGGTGGGCCATACCCTACTGAAACCATCAGGCTTGTTGTGAGAGCCTTTGGTTTGTGAGAAGCATATCCCCAAACCAGCCACAAATGGGACAATATTTTTACCATGTCATGTTGATGCCGCTCCATGATAGAATGCCAAGTTTCATGAATTTCAGACAAGTTTTGGTTTTACTAGAATTTATAAAACAGGAATCTCAATGTTTGCGGCCGAGTGACGGTGGCAGGGTGTTTGACATTCATTCCCATTTCTTGCATGGGACCTAAGCATGCAACCAAAGACACATATTTGAATTTTCAACGAATTTATATGCATTAGAGCATGTGCATGTAGTTCAAATTTGAATTGTGATCATAAATGCATTGAAAACACAATTAATGCATAAAAATGTCAAAACGAACCCCAAAAAATCCCAAAAATTGACACAACACTCGTGTTGTTCTATGTTGACACGAGAAACATTTTGAATGTAAGAAGAGGCAACATATATCGTTTCTTCCCCCAAGGTGGCACCCTACTGAAACCATCAGGCTTGTTGTGAGAGAAGCTCTGGTTTGTGAGAAGCTTATACCCATACCTGCCCCAAATGGGACAATATTTTTACCATGGCATGTCACTGCCGTTCTATGATATCATGTCAAGTTTCATGAATTTTAGACGAGTTTTTGATTTACTAGAATGTTAAAAGCATATATCTCAATGTTAGCGGCTGAGCGACAGTGTCAACGTGTTTGACATTCATTCTCATTTCTTGCATGTGGCCTAAGCTTGCAACCAAGGACAAACATTTGATTTTGCAACCCGTTTTTATGGACTGGAGCATGTGGTTTAATTTTGAAATGTGCACGTGAATTGCCCAATAAACCAAGTTACCGTATAAAAATGTCCAAAGGAACCCTGAACAATTCCAATTTTTTGACGACACACATAGAGTTGCATGCTCACTGCAGATAAAAGGTCTAGCAATTCAAACATTATCCATTGCCACTGTGACCCCATTCTGTAATTCAAATCAAAATTAAAAATCAAGTAGATCCCACACAGTTTATTATCACCAACCGTGTGAAATGTAGTACAAAATATCTTGGAGCACCGTCGGTGTATAGTACGCCTATGGCTTATGCGAGAAGGTGCATCGGCTACGGTCCATAGCCGGCGTGTCAAGCACACTAGCTCGCTGCACAAATATCATTTCACTGTTCAATCGTCGCCGGTGAAGGATGGGGACGTGGACCCGCGTCATGAGGGCAACTTCGGCGGCCTACTCCAGCGAGAGCGCGGCCACAACCACCATGCACGTGCTAACAAGGTGCATGAGCGCGGCCGCAATCTGCGACCGGGTGGCCATGGCAGCCCAAACGGCCGCTGTTGCTTCTCAGGTGGCGGCAGCAACATCTGCCTCGGGGATAGCAGCTGGCGAGAGCGGCACAGCAGCTGTCCGTTCCACAGTGGCAGCCTTAGCCCTGATGGAGGCCGCCCACGACCATGTCGAGGCCTCCCACGCCCAACTCGTGGCGGTCACCACACATATCAAACGAAGCTTCTTCGACAATGGTCGGCAACCCACGGCCAAAGAGTTGTCAATCGCTAAGAGCGTTCGAGCAGCCGTCCGTTCCTCCGCCGCATACCTCGCGACGATGGAGCCCATCCAAGCCTAGATCGCGATCGCCCACGCCCAGCTCATGGCGGCCTTTTCCAAAGAGATGGCGGACGCGGATGGTAAGATGCTTGCCGAATATGATGCGATGGATGCCATGGAGCTCCTTCCCCAGGAAACTGCCGGGCGCGAGCTAGACATGGAGGAGGCGGCGGAGATCGGCGAGCACCAGTCGCAGTAGTACTCTTTGGTTTGTTTAATTAAGAGCGCCAATCTTTAATTTTTAAGAGTAATGTTTAGGCCAGCTAGCTTTGGTTAATTGCTAAACTTGCTCGATTAAGAAGTGTGGGTGTGTTGTAGTCTCCTTTGTGTACCCAAATTATGCAATGACGTGGATGAGCACTGTAACCAGGAAATTGGAACCAAAATTTTTGACGTTCAAACTCATCGAACATGGGTTCAACTATCTGAACCGTTTGTGATGTTCACATATTGTACACAGTTCTAAATAAGGGACCACGTCTAATGACACTTTGCGCGCTAGTTTTTCACTGAAGAGATTCCAATTTTTCGGCTTCTGCTAAAATATCTACCTCCCCACCCCCTCCCCCATACCAAAAACCACATTTCCCCTGTTTCTGCCTTCCTTTCCAAGTTGAAACCTTCACTCCTTGCTTGCAGCGCCTCCCCCCTTGCCGGCGACCCTCCTTCACGCTGCTCGGCCTCGTATATCCAGGCAGGTAATTCACACCAGACCCCCATCCTCCTCCTCCTTCCACATCCCACATGCCCTGACCGCCGGTGCAACACCTTCCACCCAAATCACCGACCCATCCACAAATAAGTGCCGCCCTAAGCCATGGTGCACGTAGTATAGCCAAGAGCTCAATGACCATTTGGTAGTGGAGAAGCAAATCGTGGCCTCACTCGCGGATGAGGTCGTGATGGCTACCATTAGTGTCGACCCCCACATCTTGGACGAGCACTTTGCCATTTGCTATCTACGCCGGTTAAGCATGCTCGGTTTACCCGTTGGATGTGCTACTCATTTCTTTCCTTAAAAAATTCTAGTGAATTGTGCTATCTAATTTTACCATGCAATATGTTGCACCTTGGTATATGTTCTATATGTCATGCAGTGTGGTGCTCACTTATTACCTGTTTGGTTAATTAGTTGTCATCTTCAGGTAACTGTTTGGTTCAATTCTGCAAATGTGATGTTCAATTCTTCAGGCTGCAATTTTGTATTGTCTTCCATGTGAGAAATAAATTGAATTTATCTTTGCAAAATATATGAGAAATGAATACAATTGCTATATTTCCAAGTTGTCAAGCATGCTTGGTTTGGTTACACATTGTGCAATGTGGTGCTCAGTTAACGTTTGTTTCATTCGTGTTGTGGTGTTTAGTTAACTATTTTGTTCAATTCTGCAATGCGATGTTCAATAGTTGTGGGTGCATTCTGTTATTGTATACCATGTGAAAAGTAAATGGAATTTGGTTGTACTAAATACATGAGAAACAAATACAATTGCTATATTTCCAAGTTGTCAAGCATGCTTGGTTTCGTTATACATTGTGCAATGTGGTGCTCCGTTAACGTTTGGTTCATTTGTGTTGTGGTGTTTAGTTAACTGTTTGGTTCAATTCTGCAATGCGATGTTCAATAGTTTTGGGTGCATTCTGTTATTGTATACCATGTGAGAAGTAAATCGAATTTGGCATTACTAAATGCATGAGTAACAAATACAATTGCTATATTTCTAAGTTGTTAAGCATGGTTGGTTCGATTAACTGTCTGATCTTCTATTAGGAGTATGTTATCTTGTGCAATGTGGTGCTCGGTTAATGTTTGGTTCATTTGTTGTGGTGTTTAGTTAACTGCTCGGTTCAATTCTGCAATGCGATGTCCAATTGTCGTGGTTGGAATTTTGTATTGTTGTGCATGTGAGGAATAAATCGAATTTGGCTGCACTTAATACATGAGAAACATATACAAGTGTTATATTTCCTAGTTCTTAATCTTGCTTGGTTTGGATAAATGGGTTTCCCATGTGGATTGAATTAACCAGATGAATCTGCAATGTGCTTATTTTTCATCAACATATTTTACTGATAGCATGCGAACCCTTACTTAACCTGAGGACTAACTACCTTATATGTGTTGCAGGGAAACAATGGGAAGCACTGAGGTTTACAATCAAGGTTAGCATGTGCATGGTCCATTGTTTAATAGAACATTATTGTGCAATTGCAGGAACCATTCCAATACTTAGGTTTTTAACAATTTGGTCTTGCACATGTAGGTCCTGCTGTCAGAGGTTTTGACCCATTGTTCGATCCTTTTTGCATATGGGGAAATGAGTTGTCCATGAATATCAATCAAGTAAAGAAACTCAGAAAGATTTTTAGGATAAAGAAATTGGTGACAAAAAACAACAAGATCTTTGTCTGCACAATGAAGAAGACATCAATTCGCTACAAGATGGTACTAACTATTATACCTTGCATTTTTTTATTCCTTTGCCCCATTTCCAATATAGAGATGATATTTATGCACATCCTTGTTTTTAGGCCTTTCCAAAGCAGTTCACTGATGATTACCTCTCAAATTACCTCTATGGTCAGGAGGCGAGGAAGGTTTTCATACAACACCCACGGTTCAATATTGAAGTGTTCCCGATGAGGACGAAGGATGGACGGTCAATCATCCACAGGCACTAGCCTAAAGTTGCAAAGACCTTCAACATGAATGAAGGCTCAATATTCGCCGTCCGCTTCAGTATTTTTCCTGATGAGATGCATCTGTCTATGTACTGTCTATGATGCTAATTTCAAAAGGTCGTTTGAAACTTGGTGCTGGTGCAGTTGTGTAATGGGGTAGCTGAGTGCTGAGGCTATCATGTTGTACTCTGATGTATTTCAATTATGAAATCATGCTCCTTAATATGGGAATGAAATATATTATGTGTTTAATATGAATGTCAATTAGATTAATAATTGGATTATTAATAATAGGGTAATTAGCCTGCTAATGGCGAATTAGCCTGCTAATTGGTTTTTGCTATTGCAAACGGTTATTGAGAAAATACCGTGGCCAATGACCTAAGGCAACACACACAGTTTCTAGGAATAAACCGTGTTGGATCGATGAGCAATCACACACGATATTCTCTTCAAAACTGTTTGCATTAGTCCATCTTGCGCAAATGTTTACCACATAAAAACTGTGTGCGATGGACAGCCTTTGCCACACAGTTTCTTCTACACACCATGTGTTATGCATTCAATAACACAAACAATAAAAAATTTAATATTGTGTGTGATGGGAATGCCATCACAAACGATTTAATGGGGAAAATTGTGTGTGATGTACCTATGAACGGAAACGTTTTCCTTGCAGCGATTGTGTGGGATGTATACACGAAATGAAACGTTTCGCGGGGACTGACTGTGTGGGATGTACTTATGACCGGAAATGACTTTGCCTGTATAATTGTTTTTTAGCACTACTATATATATAACCGTATTTGCTCGCTCGCCGGTTGCACATGACCTCATTTTGCCGAGCGTGTGTGCCAGGAGGGCATATCCCCGACAGTTTCTGGGTCGTGTGGGAAGGACCCCCTAATTTCCCACACTCACTAGGTGACGGTTCTGAACACCATCACAGAAAGGGGTTAAAAACCGTTTGTATAGCACGTCGCTGGACCAGTGGCTAAGTATAGGTCATTATTGAGCTAACCTAGGTAACTAAGAATATTAGAGCTAACTTAGGTAAAATTGATCAGTTTGGAGCTAAGTAAGCTTATTATGTCATTTTGGAGGAAAATAAGCGAAGTATATGACATTTATGAGGTTACCAAGGTTGTTATGCTATTTTTGACCTAAGTAAGTTAATTATGCCATTTCTGACATAAGTAAGCTAACTGTATATCATTATTGATCAAACCTAGGTAACTAAGCATCTTAGAGCTAACTTAGGTCATTTTGGAGGAAACAAAGCTAAGTATAGATCATTTGAGAGCTAACTTAGGTAAAATGGATCATTTTGGAGCTAAGTAAGATTATTATCTCATTTTGGAGGAAAATAAGCTAAGTCTAGGTCATTATGGTAAGCATATTGGAGGAAATAAATCTAAGTATGGTTCATTATGTATTTGTTAAGAAAAACAATAGAGAAAACATACCCTCATCACGGAGGTGAAGCACCGGGTTTCTTGTGCCGGTACCACTTGGAGAAGGATCGTGCGATGCTTGTCTGGACTTATGCTGCACCAAAGATCATTTGCAATGTCTCGTTAGCATGATGACTCTCAAATGTTAAGACCATTCAAATGACCATTCAAATGAAACTCACTGTGGTCCCTGGAGCAATGACTAGCATCGGTTGAGGGGTCTAACCTGTCTTCTCTCACACAGACTGCACATTTGGTTTGACGAGTTAGTTATACTAGTTAGTAATGAAATGAACATTAATTAAGTGCATGATTTGGCTAATATGCAGAATAAATTTACCACGAGGTGCTCTACATGGCCCGGTTCTGCATGTCATTCCATGCCCTCTCCTCCTCCAACATCCTAGCAGTCCTCTCCTCCAACTCCTGCTCCTTCTCCACCGCCTCTAGATCCCTCTCCGCTAGAAGCGCCTGGGCTCTCTCTCTCTCTCTCTCTAAAGAGTAGCCTGTTAAACCACTCCTTGTTAGCATTGTAATCATCGATGGCCACACACACAATGTAATGGAGGAAAGATAGTTGAGTCTGTATAACTAACCTTGAAGGTGAGCTCGAAGGGCCATTGACGGGGCCTTATCTCAGGAGTGGAGCTCGACTAGCGCGCCTTGATCTTCGGGAGAGTGCGAGGACAACAGATAAGTCCATCTCCAATGGCTATCAAGCCATGGGACCTACCGCCACCAGATAACATCACCAGCTCTGGATCAAACTATTGGCTCGGGTTAAAGTCCTCCCCTTTCGTCGCCTTCCCCACATCTCTGTACCTCACGAGCTTGTTGTGGGAGGAGATGTTGGTGAAGTTCTCTGGATGATCGAGGTCAGACGCAGAGAATGCCTTGACCCTCTTGTACAAGGCAGTATGGGCCACGGCATAAAGGTCGTACACCTCTGGCACCTCTGCCTTATTGTGGCGTGCCTGAAAGAGAGGAATAGAGTAAATTATTAATTAAAGGGCTCAAGCTATCATGAAGAATGAATTGTATGAATCATGAAGCAAACCAAATACCCAGTTCCGCGCAAACTGATATAAGTTGGCACTGCCTTGATGGTGTGGCACACCATCCATTTGGCCACACCGGTCCTTGGCATTGTTGTGGAGGGCTAGCCATTGGTTTGAGCACCACTCATCCACCAAAGCGTCCCAACAATTCATCTGATCCGCATACCATGTTGGGGGCACCTAAGTTAGTAAAGAGAAACTTGAGCGCTATGCCCATGAATCAAATGAAGGAAACTAAGTACAAGGCCTTAAGAATAGGTAATTACCGTCATGTACTGCTCCTTCTTCAGAAACTTCTCGCAGCACACCAACTTGATGTTCTTAATACCACGCCAGGCATAGTAGTCTTGAATAGCCTGCACCCGAGCCTCGTGCCATAAGTTTTTTAGTAGGCGCTTGCACTCGGCATCGATAACCTGTGTGGCGGCCTCCTCGTATCCCTCCTCACACCTGTAGAATGTCTGCAATCAAACGCGACAACATTTGTTAGTACAATAACTAGCTATTTGAAGATTTTTAATTGTGTAAAGGAGAAATTACCCAAAACTTTCTGATCACCATGTCTGCCCTCGTGTGGCACAAGACACCATCGATCATCTCCCCAGGTAGGGCCAGGGCAGCCAAGTAGTGCTCCCAGCTCAGTACTATCTATGGGCGCTAACCTCCACCAGGCAACATGACAAACCGCAGGATGTTTTGCCCACAAAGCACACCAAAGAGGAAGTTGGGCCTGCGGAATTCCGGAGCATGGTCCCAACCCCTGCAGTATGACAAGGCCAACGCATTAGATATATTTGAAGAAACATGGAGGCAAAAGGTGCAAAAAGAGTAAATGCACGTACTTCTCCCCATTAGGGAAAATCAACCACCTTTGCTCGTGAGTTGCCGGCACAGGCGGGAGCCATGTACAACCATACTCGCAGATGGTGGTCCCCTCACCAACCTCACCCTTGCTATCGATCCCCGCCACCATCAGCATGGCCACTCGGCCCCACACGCGGATCGGTCACGTACCCCATCTGGACGTCTCTTGGGACGTACCCTGGTCCGGAGTCTCATGGTCCAAAGTCTCGCAGGCCGAAGGCCCATCGACCTGAGGCTCGTGGACCGGAGTTCGTGTAGCCTCCTCCTCAGACATGTCCACCCTACCAGTGATGTGCTCGGGTGAATCAGTTGGAGGTGGCGGCGTGGAAGGCGTAGGAGCCTGCCTACCTCTCCCACGGCCACGTCCTGCCCAACCACCTCTCTTCTTGCCTCCTTGACCTCCTCTCCCAGTGGGCAATGACGCCGACGAAGAAGTGCCCACCGATGTCTTCATACTGTCGGCCAACGCTCTCCGGAGAGACTGGGGTGGAATGGAAGTACCCCTCCCACAATGCGCCGATGAAGAAGGAGCCTCGGAGCGGTCCGGACCCGCGCCCACCATCTTTCAACACCTGCCACGACAAAGAGTAAACGAAATTAGTACAACATAAAAAATTTAATACCGACATGAATAATAATATGTATATAACTTAAGTGTATCATCATCAAGTACAACAAAAAAAATTCAATACCTAACATGAACTAACAATATATACATATATATATATATGTATATAATAACAACTGAATACCTGACATGAACTAATAATAATCTTGATCGTCTATATATGCTCCGGGATCAATAAATGCATCATCATCATCACTATCATGAATGACGTGCTCATAAGGTTCAACGGCATCAACATGTGGAAGGCCACCTTTATGTAATCGGTCAAACATTGACAGGTCATCTGCAACAGTAACCTCTTCTTGTTCCAGCTCTTGTTGTTCCGGCTCAGGGATGAAGTCGGATTCACTGTCGCTGTCTACTTCAATTTTCTGGGGTGAAGTAGAGCGTTTCTTGAAACGTTTTTTTGGAAAGACGTGTTTCTTTAAATAATTCAACTTCATATGTGTCTGGGTTAATGTGAGGTTCATAATCCTCTTCATTGGTGGGAGGTGGTCTAACACGTGGCGGCACTTCATAAACGATATCCCAACCATTCAGATTTGGATCAGTTTGGCAGGCCCACGATAGATAGAAAACTAGAGTCGCCTATTGAGCCGTAATATAGACATCGGGAACATCTAAATGGGTGCTTTGTTTGATTTCGACTAGCCCTATATGTTCATGAGTCCTTCTAGTCTCCTTAGGCTGGAACCAATAACATTTGAAGACTACGACATTCGGTGGGTTTGCACCATAGAATAGAAGTTCATAAATTGCTTCAACTCTCCCATAATACTCGGTACCTCCTTCACCGATAGCAGAGACACAACAATTTGTAAACGTTCGGTTGGCCATAGATAGATCTTTGCCAAAGGTACGAAAGCGGTACCCGTTGATGTCGTATTTGTCAAATGAACAAACCTTATAGTGAAAACCATTAGCGACTTGTCTCAATTCAGCATCCATAGACTCTGAATGTCACAGCCCTAGAGTTTGTCTGCAAATAGTTGCACAAGCATCCATGCATCATGTCTAAATTTCTTTGAAAGTTGAATTGGGGTGATCAAACCCTAGCACTTTGAAATCCAAATAGTTCCAACTTAAATAAATTGCATTCAAGAACCAAAATGCTCCTCTTTGATGTTTGATACTTTTGGCAATGGTTTTGATCCATACCAAAAATAATGAACATTTTTAAGGAACAACTTGGGCACTGAATTTAAGTCATAAAATATTTGAATTGGGGTATTTAGTTGCTATAAATATTATTAAATGCTCCAACAATTCTGAAAATAGCCAGGGGCTTCAGAGATAATTCAGTTAATGCCCATAACTAATTTCAGGATTTATAAAAATGATTTGGTGTTTTTACTAAATCAAAAACAAATTGCAAAAGTAGAAAACAGAAATAAATAATAAGGAAACACTTACCTGGAAACTTACCCGGCGCTCACCGAAGCCCACCTGGTCTGGCCCAGCATGGCCCAGCCCACCACCGCCTCCTTCCCTGTCGTCTTCCTCCTCTGCCAGGAGGACGCGCGTGTGGCCGACGCGCGCGCCCACGCGCCCCGGCCACTTCCTGCTTGCCGCCTTCCCCTCGTCGCCCTGGACTCCATCCGCGACGCCACGCAACCCCCCTGACCCTTCTCACTCTCCCTGTGCTCCTCCCCTCTCCTCTGTTTCTCCCTCCCGCGAATGCCCGAGCGCGCTCGTCACCACCGTTCGCTGTCGCCGTGTCAACCGCACCCCCTCGCTCCCCCGACCAGCCCACGAGCTCCGCCATCATCCGCTACGCCGTCTCCGCCGATCTACGCGACCCCGGGAGGCCAGCAACGCCGCCATCGCCGTCGTCTTCCACCTCGGGCTCCGGCCACCATCGTTGTCGATTCGCTGCACTCCGGCCGCCCTCGAGCCCACTGACCCTCCAAACGGACTCACGGTGAGCCCCCAAGTCGTCTTCCCCTTCTCCCCTGGTCTCTTTCGACCTCTAGGCCATAGCTCCGTCACGGCCGAACTCCGGCCGCCGCTGACCTTGTCGCCGCTGCCGCTATGGACGCTGCAGCTTGCGCCCGAGCGCGTCATCGTCCTCACCTTGCTCCTAGTAGCCAAACGCACCTAGTAGCTCGTCCGTAGCCACACCATAGCCCTGCGCTCGTGCACCACCGAGCTCCGGCCACCGCGGCCGAGCTCCTCGCCGTCGCTACCAGCCACCCCAGCCGCTGACTTCAGTTCCGTTGGATGAGGAAGAGCGCCAGCTACGCGTAGAGCCTCTCCGCCGCTCGTTTGGCCGCCGGAGACGCAAACCCGAGCCGTTCCTCCGTGTCTGGCCTCGCCGGCGTCATGTCGCCGGTGGGTTTGACCCATTTGACTATGTGGGCCCCGCCCCTGGTCAAACCTAGATTAGGAGTTAACCTAATATTAATTTATTTAGTTAAGCTAATTACACTGACATGCGGGACCCACTGTCAGGTTTGACCGGACCGTGCCCCGTTGACCGCTGACGTCACACTGACGTCAGGCTGAGGCAGTAAGTCATTTTCTGGATTTAAAATAATTCAGGAAATTCCAGAAAATAGCAAAAACTTCTAAAAATCATAGAAAATCAACCGTAGCTCCAAATCAAACAAGTTATATATGAAAAATGATCAGAAAAATCCAATCTATCCATCTGTACCATTTTCATGCATGTTAGAACAACTTATACCTGCTGATCAGGTCAAAACAATTAAATGGCATTTAAACTCTCACATATGGAGTTTGAATTTGAACCTAGTGTTCAAACCAACCCCATTTAACTTGTTGCTAGATGCATTAGCCCAAAACACATTCATATTGCCATGTCATAGCATGCATCATACTGTGCATTGCATTGATCGTGTTTCTTCTGTGTTTGCCAGTGTTGTTCCCCCTCGGTAGACGCTGTACCGATGATGTGATCATTGACACTGATGAAGACTCAATGTTATCTTCAGAAGTGCCAGGCAAGCAAAACCCCCTTGTTCATTCCGATACAATCCTACTGTCTCGCCCTGCTCTCTTTTGCTGCATTAGGACAACAACGAGTCATTTGCTACTTGCTGTGGTAGCTGAACCCCTTTATCCTCTGCATGACCTGTCATTGCCACAGTAAATAGATGAAACCCACTAGTATGAGTAGGAGTTGTTTGAGCCCTGTTGTGCCTACTCATTCATGTTTGTTTGTCATGCCTGCTACTGCTTAGAGTTGAGTCAGGTCTGATTCATCGGGAATGAATCAGAGGTGTGTGAACATGTCCTACTGTGTGTGAGCTAAGTGTGTGAACATGATTTGGTAAAAGGTATCGGTGAGAGGCCATGTAGGAGTACATGGTGGGTTGTCTCATTGAAGCCGTCCTTAGGAACTGAGTTCTGTGTTTGTGATCCATGATTCAGCTACTACCATGCATTGGGCCCTGAAATATGACCCCGCTCGACTTCTTATTCACCCTTGTCCTCTGTCCAGGAGTTGCAAGTAGTTTCTGGTGTTTGTAGTATGCTGGAGGCCGTGCGCAGGGCTGACCGAAGGGGTGGGCTGTGATGCGGTAGGCACGTGGCCGGGTATACCGGGCGCCCGTTTGGTGTCACGGAACCCTGTTCACATTGTTTGGGGCTGTGAGCGAAACCCCGGCTGGATCTCCTCATGGATGGAATCCGAATAGGCGATAAACCTGGACTAGAGACTTAGGTGTTTAGGTAGGTCGTGGTCTACACTCACGTCGGCTTTCGCTTGAATTCTGCCGAGCACATGTCGTGTGCAGACGCTAAGTGGTGGAAACATGTATGAAGAAGTACACCCCTGCAGGGTTAACATCATCTATTCGAATAGCCGTGTCCGCGGTAAAGGACTTCTGGGTTGCTTATATCAGTTCATAGACAAGTGAAAAGTGGATACTCTAAAATACACAAGATAAGCGTGAGTGCTATGGATGGCGTTCTCGTAGGGAGACGGGAGCGGATCCATAGTGGTGTATTGATTTGGTGAATATGTGGACTCGTGTGCGCCACCTCAAAAGAGTTACTTGCAGTCGTAGTTCAGGATAGCCACCGAGTCAAAGCTGGCTTGCTGCAGTTAAACCCCACCATCCCCTTTGTTGATAATGATGCATATGTAGTTAGTTCTGATGTAAGTCTTGCTGGGTACATTTGTACTCACGTTTGCCTATTTTATGTTTTTGCAGAGAGACTTTAGTCTCACTAGTAGTTTCGTGTGGACTTCGACGTTTAGCTTGTTACCTCAGCTATGATCTTGTGCCCTCGGTAGGATCTGGTAGATAGTCAGGCTTCTCAGCTTTTTTGATTTGTAGATGTCTGTACTCAGACATGTTAAGCTTCCGCTTGTGCTTTGATTTGTATGCTCTGAATGTTGGGTCATGAGACCCCTGTTTGTAATATCTCGCTCCTCGAAGCCTAATGAATACATACTTGGGTCATAGAGTCATGTTGTGATGCCATGTTGTATTTGCACATATCGAGCATATTGTGTGTATGTTATTGAAATGCTTGGTATGTGTGGGATCTGACTATCTAGTTGTTTATCCTTAGTAGCCTCTCTTACCGGGAAATGTCTCCTAGTGTTTCCAATGGTAGCTTGCTACTGCTCCGGAACACTTAGGCTGGCCGGCATGTGTCCTTCTTCGTTTCTGTGTCTGTCCCTTCGGGGAAATGTCACGTGATGAATACCGGAGTCTTGTTAGCCCGCTACAGCCCGGTTCAGCGGAGTCCTACTAGCGCAGTGCTACAGCCTGGATTCACTCGCTGATGACCGACACGTTCGATGCTGGGTCATGGATGCCTGTCCCTGTAAGCTTGTGCCACTTTGGGTTTACGACTAGCCATGTCAGCCCGGGCTCCTTATCATATGGATGCTAGCGACACTATCATATACGTGTGCCAAAAGGCGCAAACGGTCCCGAGCAAAGGTAAGGCGACACCCGTGGGAATATCGTGCGTGAGGCCACAAAGTGATATGAGGTGTTACATGCTAGATTGATGCGGCATTGAGTCGGGGTCCTGACAGCTTTGGTATCAGAGGTTGACTGCCTGTAGGATTACCAAGCCAAACTGGTCGAAGTTGTGTCTAGAAATGCTTTAGTTATGTAAGGGAATTGATTGTGGGATGGAACGTAAGGCTCTTTTTACTCCTTATACCTCATGGCCTTCTGATCGGAGTCATCCTCTTCTATTCTACGGAGATTAAGAACTAGGCTATCTCCTCTTTCTATCAGGATCACGTGTTACTAATCTGTAGACTTGTAAGATTGTTGGATGTAAGCCTCAGTCCAGTTCCTACCACTTCTGTATGTTAACTGATGATCTCGCAACCTTGATATTGTGCTTCTGAGTGGCTATGCCACCATTTCTGTAGTATGTCTCCAAACTTTTGAGCATTTACAGCCGTTATGCTATCCGAGTCATCCCAGGTTTCTAAACAATCTAATGCACTTGCAAATCCTTTCCCTCTGGTTTTTATGTTCCTTTGGGCCAAGTTAATCACACTAATTGCTGAGTTGAGGTATTCTATTGCCTCGACATATATGTTGGAATTATCATTATGACCCTAGGTGTCCTAGGGGATCATCTAGTAATCTAGCCATGATTTGTGTCCCAGTGTGATGATTCTGGCCTTTATTCTCGAAAGCATCCCGTGATGCTACTTAGTAGTAGATATTCTACTCCTGGGTTCTTGAACCTGAGCTTCACTCTACTTACTTCATGTTGATAGTGTTTGCTAGTTCCTTTAGGATATTAGTAACTTTGCGATAGTCCTCGAGGTCCATGGTATTTCCTTCTTCGAAATACTATGAACCGCTTATGGCAGATGTTTATTGGATCAAAAGATCACAATTAGAGTACTCTTGAGGAGTTCTCCATTCATAAATCGTGACTCTGCCAGTCCTACCTCTCTGCATGGGTTATCCGGAAGAAACATGTTGAACTTGGTTCGACATACTAATCTATGCATCCACAACTCAGAAAATTATATGTTCTTTGAGTTGTCCCTCTTAGTTGTCTTCTGACCCTCGTCTATCATTTGATAGTCAAGAGTATGTGTGCATTCCTATTACTCTTGTGGTCTGTCAAGCCATTCTATTCCGGAATGACTAGGAGAAACAAACTCCAGTACCTTGTCCATTTCCAGGATTGGGTCAAAGCAGTCGTACTCCGCAGATCAAATTGCTAATCTTGCTTTTGCTCTGTTCTACCTTGGAGTATTACCATCTTTATATCAAGAATGTCATGGGAATTGCACACCATCCTATGAACTCTTGACACAGTGATACTTCTCTCCATCATTATTCATTTATCGGTTCCCGTGTTGTTGCAACCGGAATGTCGACAAGTGAATCGTGATGTGTGAAATCAATACTCCTAGCAACCTTGTTGCTTGGTAGTTAAATGGACAACAACCTCATTCTTGGCGTGCTGATTATTGAGTCATCCTTCCAAGATTGATCGTGCTACCTAGTCCTTATTTCTGGTGCACCCTTCGATCAATAAGTTAGGGTTTCAATCCCTTGCTTAAGTGATCACATCATCCTGCGTCGGAAACAAGATTGTTTTCGAGCTTAATAACATATTGGTGGTTCGTAATTTTCCGAATATCTTCTCGGAAGTATTACCAGGTTGTCACCTGACCGCTATGTTGGGTTCGTGATCAAGTTGGTTTTTCATAAACCACCCCCTTCTCCAAAATTCTGTGTTGGATACCCTAAGCTAGTTGGTAAACTGAACAACAACTTGGAGAGTTGGAAGATAAAAGCTTGTCTGACTTAGTTCATTTTAAGGGATATCTTGTATGTGTGTTGAAGAAAGATGATATCTTTATTGGTTGATCCTCGTGGTCAATTGTTGGATCTATTATCTTACCCAAACCATTGATTTGAGTATGGGCTATCGTCAAATCAAATCAGAACCAACGATATTCGTAATGTTGTCTTACTCGTGGTTGTTCCTCGAGCATACACCATTATATCTTTCGGGTCTGACCAATGCTATCACCTTGTTCACATAATTGTGGAATTCCACTAATATGGAAACCTGGATGAATTGTTGTTGAGCCCATTGACAACATCCTTATCTCCTCCATGATTTTGTTGAACATTAAGCCAGTGTTGGAAACTTGTGTAAGCATTTTCTTCATGCCCCGTTCATGAAGTGTATGTTTGGATGAAAGAAGTGACTTCCTTTGATTCACGTGCATTTGATGTAAGTTGCCGCCGTGAATTCGAGAAAGTTAGTTGTTGCTTCCTTGGAATCATTCCAAATCAGTCATGCAAACGTGCGAAGTATTCTGTGGTCTGATAGACTGATCATCTTCATTCTATATGTATTCCGTAGCACACCGAGCCACTGATTGATTTGTTCAAGGAGAAGAAGTTCCTTCTTAAGAGCAAGACTTATGCAAGGACTTCGATATCCTCGATGATGGTTCCCCCTCTGAACTCGGTAGTGTTTAGTTATAAGACTACTACTTGGTCATGCTTGCCTGAGGCAGCATGTTCGCATGTTTGTAGCAGAACCGGCTCATGTTTTGGAGCTTGCTATCGTAGTTCATCCCCGAGAATCTCGCAACGTCATTTCGTCGATTTGTGTTGCAAACTTTCGTTTTCTTTCTAGACTCGATGAGTCTGGAATATCCTGACACCAGCCAGATCTCAATCTCAGGCAGATATGATGGTTGGAACATTTCCCAAGAACTATAATATTGGTCTCTCGATAACCGGTAAAGTGGATGTCGTGGCCAACACACCCAGCCGGAAGACCTATTATTGTAGTATCTTGATTGAGGAAGTTGGCCACCTCCCCATAAGGACTTCGTAGGACTTACCTTCCTAGTCGTTCCTTATGGATTTTTGGTGTTCCCGAAGTCCGACCTTTACCTGATGTTCTAGATGTCAAACCATATCTATGAATGGATTATGCTATCACATCAGGGAGAACATTAGAAGCGGAGTGCTAACTGTCCCTCGGTCGATCATCTAGATTTTGATCCCTTGGCATTACTAAGGTGAAATCTGAGAAGGTGTTATCTTCCTTTGCATCTGCATCATCCATCACTATTCCTCGTGGTAGTATATTGTGTTGCCAGGATCTTTGACACGGATGTGGTAAAACCTTGATGAATATGGAAATGCTCAAGTTCTTGAGAGCACGCGCAAGCTCTAGGTTTTGTTGTCGGCATTAATTGCATAGTGCTCTCAGTTTCCTCGGTTATGCTATAACCTTTTCAATAGTGGACTCACTCTCTACTGTTGAGCTTTTCCCCAGTTACTAAAATCATCCCTTGTGTTGTTTTCAACAAGGTAATCCACATCATCCATTCTAATCTAGGTATGTCATTCCACCAAACTCCTCCAAATGATCGATTGTGAATTACCTTAGGCTGGTATAAAGAGTTTCAATGATCTTTGAATCAAAGGTAATTCTTTTTGCCACTTAAGGAGATATTTCTACGAGTCACCTTCCCTAAGGTGCATCGTTGTGGCATCATGGCAACTATTTCCCTCGCTACTTTGAAACCTCATCAAATTGTTTCTTCCGTCCTTCATGATGTGTGTTTTGCCTATCAGCTCAAGAGATGTTCTACATCTGATTCCGTGAGTTGATATTGTGATCATTAAAATGATCCATCCTTGTAGAGTGTTTCTGTCCTCGTGTTGGATGAAGATCTCAAAAGCAAAGACGTCAAGATTGTCTTGAGTCAACAGATCAACACCTCGAGAAGACAGTTGGATCTTGGAGCTCATGTTATTAGCTTGTGTCCCCCTTGTCTTCTTACCTCACTCCTTGAATCTCGGGGCGAGATTCTTGTTTAGTGGGGGTGAGTTGTCACAACCCTAGAGTTTGTCTGCAAATAGTTGCACAAGCATCCATGCATCATGTCTAAATTTCTTTGAAAGTTGAATTGGGGTGATCAAACCCTAGCACTTTGAAATCCAAATAGTTCCAACTTAAAAAAATTGCATTCAAGAACCAAAATGCTCCTCTTTGATGGTTGATAGTTTTGGCAATGGTTTTGATCCATACCAAAAATAATGAACATTTTTAAGGAACAACTTGGGCACTGAATTTAAGTCATAAAATATTTGAATTGGGGCATTTAGTTGCTATAAATATTATTAAATGCTCCAACAATTCTGAAAATAGCCAGGGGCTTCTGAGATAATTCAGTTAATGCCCATAACTAATTTCAGGATTTATAGAAATGATTTGGTGTTTTTACTAAATCAAAAACAAATTGCAAAAGTAGAAAACAGAAATAAATAATAAGGAAACACTTACCTGGAAACTTACCCGGCGCTCGCCGAAGCCCACCTGGTCTGGCCCAGCACGGCCCAGCCCACCACCGCCTCCTTCCCTGTCGTCTTCCTCCTCTGCCAGGAGGACGCGCGTGTGGCCGACGCGCGCGCCCACGTGCCCCGGCCACCT